>NC_069382.1:104618785-105218785 GCF_027475565.1 Acinonyx jubatus
AAACTGGAAGTTTGCACCCCTTAATCCTTTTTACCCATTTTACCCATCTTCCTGTGTGTCTCTTTTCCGGTAGCCACCAGTTTTTCTCTGGACTTGAGTCTGTTTGTTTTACTCTGTGGATTCCACATATAACTAAAATTGTATGGTATTTGTCTTTCTCTGTCTGACTTATTTCTCTGTCTGACTTATTATATGAGCATAATATACTCTAGGTCTCTCCATGTCCCAAATAGCAATATCTTATTTTTTACCATTAACTAATATTCCATTATGTATATGTAACTCCTCTTTAAATCCCATCTAGGGGCGCCTGGGTGGCTCAGTTGGTTTAGCGGCCGACTTCGGCTCAGGTCATGATCTCGCAGTCCGTGAGTTCGAGCCCCGCGTCGCGCTCTGTGCTGACAGCTCAGAGCCTGGAGCCTGTTTCAGATTCTGTGTCTCCCTCTCTCTGACCCTTCCCCATTCATGGTCTGTCTCTCTCTGTCTCAAAAATAAATAAACATTAAAAAAAAAAATTTAAATCCCATCTATAGAGGAACATGGGTTGCCATGTCAATATTGCTTTGGCTATTCAAGTTATTCGTGATTCCATAGAAATTTTAGGATTATTCTAGTTCTGTGAAAAATAATATTGTATTTTGATGGGTAGTGCATTGAATTTATAGATTGCTTTGTGTAGAATAGGTATTTTAACAATATTAATTCTTATACTTAATGAACAGGATATATATTTCAGTTTGTTTCTGTCATCCTCATTTTCTGTCATCACTGTCTTACACATTTTAGTGTAGAGGTCTTTCACCTCCTTGGTTAAATCTATTCCTAGACATCCAATTCTTTTTGGTGCAGTTGTAAATGTGGCTGTTTGTTTACTTTGGGTTTCTGATACATTGTTATTAGCACAAAGAAATGCAACTAATTTCTGTATATTTTATATTCTGCAACTTTACTGATTTCATTAATCAGTTCTCATATATTTTTGGTAGATTCTTTAGGGGTAGTATACTGTCTTCTGCAAATAGTGACACTTCATTCTTTGCCAAACTGAATGATTTTGTCTGGTTTGACTGCTGTACCTAGATTTCCAGTACAATATTGAATGAAAGTAGTAAAAGTAGACGTGTGTCGTTTCTGATCTCAGAGGAAAAGCTTTCGGTTTTTCACCATTAAGTATGTTAGCTGTTCATTTTTCATATATGGTCTTTGTTATGTTGAAGTATGTTCACTCTAAACCCATTTTTTGAGATTTTTTTTTTATCATGAACAGATACTGGATTTTGTCAAATGCTTTTACTGCATGTATTGAGATGATCATGATTTTGCCTTTGTTGTGTTAATGTGGCATGTCCTGTTGATGTTGATTGATTTGCAAATATTGAATCACCCTTGTGTCCCTGAAATACATCCCTTTTGATCCTGATGAATGATCCTTTTAATGTATTGAATGAAGTTTTCCAACATTTTTTTTGAGGATTTTTGCGTCTGCTTTCATCAGATATATTGGCCCATGATTTCCCTTTTTTTTTTTTGTGGTGTCTTTGTCTGGTTTTGGCATCAGGTTAATACTGGCATCATAGAATGAATTTGGGGTTTTCTTCCTCTATTTGTTTTTTGGAATCGTTTGAAGAGAATAGATATTAACTCTTCTTTAAATGTTTGTTAGATTTGCTTGTGAAGCCAACTGGTCCTGGACTTCTGTCTGTTGGTAGTTTTTTTTTTGTTTGTTTGTTTTTGTTTGTTTTTTGGTTTTTTTACTGATTTAATTTCATTACCAGTGATCAGTCTGTTCATATTTTCTATTTCTTTCCAATTCAGCTTTAGAAGACTGTATGTTTCTAGGGATTTTTCCATTTCTTATAGGTTATCCAATTCGTTGGTATATAGCTTTTTATAATATTGACTTTAAATCCTTTTCGGTTCTTTGGGGTTGGTTATTTCTCCTCCTTCATTTCTGATTTTGAGTTTTCTTGATGGATCTGACCTTATTAATTTTATCTTTTCAAAGAAACAGCTCTTGCTTTTATTGATCATTTCTATTGATCTCTCAATTTCTTCTCTAATCTTCATTATTTCCTTCCTTCTACTAGTTTTGGCTTTATTCTCTTTTTTTAGCTCCTTTGGGTTTAAGGTGAGATTGTTGGAGATTATTCCTTTTTCTTGAGATACGCTAATATCACTATAAACTCCCCTCTTAGAATTCTGTTGCTGAATTCCAAAGGTTTTGGACCATTGTGCTTTTATTTTCATATATATTCATGTATTTTTTTATTTCCTCTGGTTTTTTGGTTGACTCATTCATTGTTTAAGTTCCATTTATTTGTGTTTTTCCAGATACTTTTCTTGTAATTTCTAGTTTTGTGATCAGAAAGGATACTTGATATGTTTTTAGTAATCTTAAATATATTGGGGTTTGTTTTGTGGAATAACATATGATATATCCCAGAGAGTGTTCCACGTACACTTGAAAAAAATGTGCATTCCATTGTTTTTGTTTGGAATGTTCTGTGTATATTTGTAATGTCCATGTTGTCTAAGATGTTATTCAAAGCTACTCTTTCCTTGTTGATTTGCTATCTTGATGGTCAATCCATTGATGTAAGTGGGGTAATAAAGTCCTTTACTATTATTGTATTACTGTCTGTTTCTCTCTTTATGTCTGTTGATATTTGCTTTATGTATGTATGTGTTCCTATGTTGGATTCCTAGATTTTACCATTGTTATGGATTGATTGGTGGCTTTATTATTATGTAGTGCCCTTCTTTGACTCTTGCTATTGTCATTATTTTAAAGCATATTTTGTATGATATAAGCATTGTTATCCTGGCTTTTTTTTTTAAATTTCCATTTGCATGGTATCTATTTTTCCATCCCTTCACTTTCAGGCTATATGTGCCTTAAGGTCTTAAGTGAGTCTTTTGCAGGCAGCATATAGATGGCCCTGGTTTTAGTATCTGTTTTGTCCTCATTTCTTTAGATTAGGGCACTTACTCCATTTATATTTACAATAATTATCAGTAGATTAATGGTTCATCCTGGATGGCTGGTTTGTACATGTCCACCCTGAATGCCCTTGTCAATCATTATCTTGAAAATGTACGGATCTGTTTTCTCTCTGTGTTCCCATCAAGCAGGGTATGTAGAGAAACCTATGGTTCAGCATTCAAGGTCAGGGGCTCCGGCGGTGGCCAACTGGAATATCTCCTTTGTAATGAAGAATGTCTGGATGAGGGGACTTGATCTTGGAACTCTGGCCAAAAAGGAGGTAAAAGGCTACAGATAGTTACTAGGCCAGTTACTACACAATAAATGCTCTGTAGGTTACAGCAGTGGATGTTTTGTCCAGACTGCCGCTCCTCAGCTCCCTGTATATAACTTCTCCTAATAAATCTATGTCTCAGTTGCTGTCCCAAGTCATTTCTTTTGGCCCTGCTAAGTTATTGCCCACTCTTGGCTTTGAGTCTTACACAACAGGTATGTACTTACTGCCATTTTTTTTCATTTCTAGGTTTGTTTGTTTGTAGTTCTTCTCTGTTCTTTTCTTCTTCTCTTTTTTCCTCTGTGGTTTGATGGCTGCTTTCAGTATAATGCTTGGATTTCTGTGTCTATATTACATGACGTTTTTTGATTTGCAGTTATTTTGGGGTTAATACATCTATGTGTATAGCAGTCTATGTTAAGTGGATGGTCACTTAGATTTGGACACATTCTAAAACAGTACATTTTTATTCCTCGATGTATTATATATATGATGTCATATTGTAATTACATGCTTTATTTTATGTATCCCTTGATTAGTTTTTGTATTCATTTTATTACTTGTTGGGTTTTAACCTCAATACTGGCTTTTCAAGTGATTAACCTACCTTTATTATATATTTGCTTTCACCAGTGAAATGTTTTCCTGTCATAATTTTTTCTAGATTTGGCTTATTCTTTACACTTAATGAATTCTTTATAACATTTCTTGTAATGCTGGCTTGGTGATAATGAACTCCTTTAACTTGGGGAAATTTTTTATCTCTTCTTTAATTCACAATGATGACTTTTCTAGGTAGAATATTTTTGGTTGTACAATTTTTCTCTTTCAGCATTTAGAATATGTCCTGCCATTCCCTTCTGGGCTTGCAAGGTTTCTGCTGAAAAATAAACTGATAGGGATTTCCTTTATAACTGTTTTCTTTTACTGCTTATAAAATTCTCTTTTGATCACTACTTTTTTTTTTTTTTTTGCCATTTTTAATCATCACGTAGCTCAGTGTGGACCTCCTTGGGTTTATCTTGTTTGGGACTCAAACTCATAAACCACGAGACCATGACCTGAGCTGAAATTGGAAGCTTAACCAACTGAACCATCCAGGAGCCCCTGTCCATGTTTAGTAAGGTGGTGTGTGTGTGTTTGTGTGTGTGTGTGTGTGTGTATGTGTGTGTGTGTGTGTGTGTGTGTGTGTGTGTGTGTTGAGTTATATAAGTTCTTCGTGTATTTTGGATATTAACCCCTTATGGGATATATCATTTACAAATATCTTCTCCCATTCTGTAGGTTGCCTTTTTGTTTTATTGATTGTTTACTTTCTGTGGCACAGCTTTTTTGGTTTTATCCCCCCATAGTATATTTTTGCTTTTGTTTCCCTTGCTTGAGGAGACTTATCTTAGAGAGGTGTTGTTAAAGCCTATGTCCAAGAGATTATTGCCTATGTTTCCTTCTATGCATTTTATGGTTTCAGATTTCACATTGATCCATTTCAAGTGTATTTTTGTGTGCGGTGTAACAAAGTGATCCAGTTTAATGTTTCTAAATGTAGCTTTCTAGTTCTCTTAACACCACTTATTGAAGAGAAAATCTTTTCTGCATTGTATTTTTGCCTCTTTTGTCATAGATTAATTGATTACATAGGCATGAGTTATTTCTGGGCTCTCTATTCTGTTCCAGCGACTTATGTGTCCATTTTTTTTTTTGCCACTACCATAGTGTTTTTCTGTTTTGTTTTGTTTTTATACTTTTTTTAATGTTTGTTTTTGAGAGAGACAGAGTGCAAGTGGGGGAGGGGCAGAGAGAGAGGGAGACACAGAATCCGAAGCAGGCTCCAGGCTCTGAGCGGTCGGTCCAGAGCCCAATGTGGGGCCCAAACTCACTAACTGTGCGAGATCATGACCTGAGCTGAAGTTGGACACTAAACCAACTGAGTCACCCAGGCGCCCCACTACCATAGTGCTTTTATTACTACACCTTTGTAGTGTGTCTCAAAATTGGGATTCTGATACCTCCAGCTTTGTTCTTTTTTGTTTGTTTCAAGTTTGTTTTGGCTTTATGAGGTCTTTTGTGATTCCATACATCTTTTAAGATTATTTTAGTTCTGTGAAATATTCTTGTGGTATTTTGACAGGGATTGAACTTAATCTGTAGATTGCTTTGGGTGGACTGGACATTTTAATAATATATTTCCAATCCATGAGTGAGGCCTGTTGTTATATTTGTGTTGTCCTCAATTTCATTCATCAGTGTTTATGGTTTTGAGAGTACAGGTTTTTCACCTTTTTGGATAAGTTTATGTTTAGGTATTTTTTTTTTGGTGCAATTATAAATGAATTTTTTTTCTTAATTTCTCTGCTACTTGAGTATTTTTTTTAAGTTTATTCATTTTTGAGACAGAGAGACAAAGCGTGAACAGGAGAGGGGCAGAGAGAGAGAGGGAGACACAGAAGTCAAAGCAAGCTCCAGACTCTGAGCTGTCAGCACAGAGCCCGAAGCAGGACGTGAATCCACGAACTGAGATCATGACCTGAGCTGAAGTCAGATGCTTGACCAACAGAGCCACCCAGGTACCCCTGTAGTAAATTAAAATACAACCAATCTGAATATTTTGCATTAATTTTATTGAATTTATTCATTACTGCTAATAGTTATTTGGTTCAGTCTTTAGTATTTTCTGTGTATAGTATCATTCCTTCTGCCAGTAGTATCAGCTTAAATTTTTTCATACCAATTTGGATGCTTTTTATTTCTAGTCTCATTGCTGTGGCTAGGACTTCCAGTACTATATTGAATAAAACTGCTGAGAGTGGAAATCCTTGTCTTATTCCTGATCTTAGAGGGAAAATTTTCAGTTTTTCATCATTAAGTATGATTCATGTTAGCTGTGGGTTTTTCATATATGATTTGTATTATAATGAGATATGTTCCCTCTAAATCTATTTTCTTGAGAGTTTTTTTAATCATGAGA
The DNA here is from genome assembly GCF_027475565.1 of Acinonyx jubatus. NCBI lineage: Eukaryota > Metazoa > Chordata > Mammalia > Carnivora > Felidae > Acinonyx > Acinonyx jubatus. The sequence continues at coordinate 104,625,008 of NC_069382.1, forward strand.
AGATGTTGACTTTTTTCAGCTACTCTTCCTGGATCTATTGAGATAAACATGATTTTTATCAATGTTGTGTTAGTGTGGCATATCATATTGATTAATTTGCAAAAATGGTTCAATATCCCAAGCAGGCTCCACAATGTCAGCATGGAGCCTGACATGGAGCTCGAACTCTCAAACCAAGATATCATGACGTGAGCCGAAGTCAAGAATAGGACCCTTAACCAACTGAGCCACCCAGGTGTCCCACTGGCAAATAAATTTTTATGGTAGTCTTTAATAATCCTTTGTATTCTGTGGTGTCATTTGTTACTTCTTTTTTATTTCTGATTTTATTTGTATCTTCTCTTTTACTTGACAAGTTTGGCTAAAGATTTACTAATTTTGTTTATCTTAAAAAAACAGATCTTGGTTTCATTTATCTTTACTATTTTTTATTCTTATTTCATTTATTTCTGGTCTTTATTATTTCTTTCCTTCTACTAACCTTGAGCTTTGTTCTGCTAGGAGCAGCCCTGCAGCCCAGGAATGAATCCCACTTGATCATGGTGAATAATTCTCTTTATATGCTGTAGAATTCGATTTGCTAGTACCTTATTGAGAATTTCTGTATCCATATTCATCAGGGATATTGGTTTGTAGTTCTCTTTTTTTTTGCTGGGTCTCTGTCTGGTTTAGGAATCAAAGTAATGCTGGCTTCATAGAATGAGTCTGAAAGTTTTCCTTCCCTTTCTATTCTTTGGAATAGCTTGAGAAGGATAGACATTAACTCTGCTTTTAATGTCTGGTAGAATTCTCCTGGGAGGCCATCTGGTCCTGGACTCGTATTTGTTGGGAGATTGTTGATGACTGATTCAATTTCTTCGCTGGTTATGGGTCTATTCAAGCTTTCTCTTTCTTCCAGTTTGAGTTTTGGGAGTGAGTGGGTGTTTAGGAATTTGTCCATTTCTTCCAAGTTGTCCAGTATGTTGGCATATAATTTTTCATAGTATTCCCTGATAATTGGTTGTATTTCTGAGAGATTGTTTGTCATAATTCCATTTTCATTCATGATTTTATCTATTTGGGTCATTTCCCTTTTCTTTTTGACAAGCCTGGCTAGAGGTTTATCAATTTTGTTTACTTTTTCAAAAAAGCAACTCTTGGTTTCATTGATCTTCTCTACAGTTTTTTTTTTTAGATTCTATATTGTTTATTTCTGCTCTGATCTTTATTATTTCTCTTCTTCTGCTGGGTTTGGGGTGTCTTTGCTGTTCTGTTTCTATTTCCTTTAGGTGTGCTGTTAGATTATGTATTTGGGATTTTTCTTCTTTCTTTTTTTTTTTCAATATATGAAATTTATTGTCAAATTGGTTTCCATACAACACCCAGTGCTCATCCCAAAAGGTGCCCTCCTCAATACCCATCACCCACCCTCCCCTCCCTCCCACCCCCCATCAACCCTCAGTTTGTTCTCAGTTTTTAACAGTCTCCTATGCTTTGGCTCTCTCGCACTCTAACCTCTTTTTTTTTTTTCCTTCCCCTCCCCCATGGGATTCTGTTAAGTCTCTCAGGATCCCCATAAGAGTGAAATCATATGGTATCTGTCTTTCTCTGTATGGCTTATTTCACTTAGCATCACACTCTCCAGTTCCATCCACGTTGCTACAAAAGGCCATATTTCATTCTTTCTCATTGCCACGTAGTATTCCATTGTGTATATAAACCACAATTTCTTTATCCATTCATCAGTTGATGGACATTTAGGCTCTTTCCATAATTTGGCTATTGTTGAGAGTGCTGCTATAAACATTGGGGTACAGGTGCCCCTATGCATCAGTACTCCTGTATCCCTTGGGTAAATTCCTAGCAGTACTATTGCTGGGTCATAGGGTAGGTCTATTTTTAATTTTCTGAGGAACGTCCACACTGCTTTCCAGAGTGGTTGCACCAATTTGCATTCCCAACAACAGTGCAAGAGGGTTCCTGTTTCTTCACATCCTCTCCAGCATCTATAGTCTCCTGATTTGTTCATTTTGGCCACTCTGACTAGCGTGAGGTGATATCTGAGTGTGGTTTTGATTTGTATTTCCCTGATAAGGAGCGACGTTGAACAACTTTTCATGTGCCTATTGGCCTTCCGGATGTCTTCTTTAGAGAAGTGTCTATTCATGTTTTCTGCCCATTTCTTCACTGGGTTATTTGTTTTTCGGGTGTGGAGTTTGGTGAGTTCTTTACAGATTTTGGATACTAGCCCTTTGTCTGATATGTCATTTGCAAATATCTTTTCCCATTCCGTTGGTTGCCTTTTAGTTTTGTTGGTTGTTTCCTTTGCTGTGCTGAAACTTTTTATCTTCATAAGGTCCCAGTAATTCATTTTTGCTTTTATTTCCCTTGCCTTTGGGGATGTGTCGAGTAAGAGATTGCTACGGCTGAGGTCAGAGAGGTTTTTCCTGCTTTCTCCTCTAAGGTTTGGATGGTTTCCTGTCTCACATTCAGGTCCTTTATCCATTTTGAGTTTATTTTTGTGAATGGTGTGAGAAAGTGGTCTAGTTTCAACCTTCTGCATGTTGCTGTCCAGTTCTCCCAGCACCATTTGTTAAAGAGACTGTCTTTTTTCCATTGGATGTTCTTTCCTGCTTTGTCAAAGATGACTTGGCCATACGTTTGTGGGTCTAGTTCTGGGGTTTCTATTCTATTCCATTGGTCTATGTGTCTGTTTTTGTGCCAATACCATGCTGTCTTGATGATGACAGCTTTGTAGTAGAGGCTAAAGTCTGGGATTGTGATGCTTCCTGCTTTGGTCTTCTTCTTCAGAATTACCTTGGCTATTCAGGGCCTTTTGTGGTTCCATATGAATTTTAGGATTGCTTGTTCTAGCTTCGAGAAGAATGCTGGTGCAATTTTGATTGGGATTGCATTGAATGTGTACATAACTTTGGGTAGTATTGACATTTTGACAATATTTATTCTTCCAATCCATGAGCAGGGAATGTCTTTCCATTTCTTTATATCTTCTTCAATTTCCTTCATAAGCTTTCCATAGTTTTCAGCATACAGATCTTTTACATCTTTGGTTAGATTTATTCCTAGGTATATTATGCTTCTTGGTGCAATTGTGAATGGGATCAGTTTCTTTATTTGTCTTTCTGTTGTTTCATTGTTAGTGTATAAGAATGCAACTGATTTCTGTACATTGATTTTGTATCCTGCAACTTTGCTGAATTCATGTATCAGTTCTAGCAGACTTTTGGTGGACTCTATCGGATTTTCCATGTATAATATGTCATCTGCAAAAAGCAAAAGCTTGACTTCATCTTTGCCAATTTGGATGCCTTTGATTTCCTTTTGTTGTCTGGTTGCTGATGCTAGAACTTCCAACACTATGTTAAACAACAGCGGTGAGAGTGGGCATCCCTGTCGTGTTCCTGATCTCAGGGAAAAAGCTCTCAGTTTTTCCCCACTGAGGATGATGTTAGCTGTGGGCTTTTCATAAATGGCTTTTATGATCTTTAAGTATGTTCCTTCTATCCCAACTTTCTCGAGGGTTTTTATTAAGAAAGGGTGCTGGATTTTGTCAAAGGCCTTTTCTGCATCGATTGACAGGATCCTATGGTTCTTCTCTTTTCTTTTATTAATGTGATGTATCACGTTGATTGATTTGCGAATGTTGAACCAGCCCTGCAGCCCAGGAATGAATCCCACTTGATCATGGTGATTAATTCTTTTTATATGCCGTTGAATTCGATTTGCTAGTATCGTATTGAGAATTTTTGCATCCATATTCATCAGGGATATTGGCCTGTAGTTCTCTTTTTTACTAGGTCTCTGTGTGGTTTAGGAATCAAAGTAATACAGGCTTCATAGAATGAGTCTGGAAGTTTTCCTTCCCTTTCTATTGTTTGGAATAGCTTGAGAAGGATAGGCATTATCTCTGCTTTAAACGTCTGGTAGAACTCCCCTGGGAAGCCATCTGGTCCTGGACTCTTTTTTGTTGGGAGATTTTTGATAACAAATTCAATTTCTTCGCTGGTTATGGGTCTGTTCAAGCTTTCTCTTTCCTCCTGATTGAGTTTTGGAAGAGTGTGGGTGTTTAGGAATTTGTCCATTTCTTCCAGGTTGTCCAATTTGTTGGCATATAATTTTTCATAGTATTCCCTGATAATTATTTGTATCTCTGAGGGATTGGTTGTAATAATTCCATTTTCATTCATGATTTTATCTATTTGGGTCATCTCCCTTTTCTTTTTGACAAGCCTGGCTAGAGGTTTGTCAATTTTGTTTATTTTTTTCAAAAAACCAACTCTTGGTTTCGTTGATCTGCTCTACAGTTTTTTTAGATTCTATATTGTTTATTTCTGCTCTGATCTTTATTATTTCTCTTCTTCTGCTGGATTTAGGCTGTCTTTGCTGTCCTGCTTCTATTTCCTTTAGGTGTGCTGTTAGATTATGTATTTGGGATCTTTCTTCTTTCTGGAGATAGGCCTGTATTGCAATGTATTTTCCTCTCAGGACTGCCTTCGCTGCATCCCAAAGCGTTTGGATTGTTGTATTTCCATTTTCGTTTGTTTCCATATATTTCTTAATTTCTCTCTAATTGTCTGGCTGACCCATTCATTCTTTAGTAGGGTGTTCTTTAACCTCCATGCTTTTGGAGGTTTTCCAGATTTTTCCTGTGGTTGATTTCAAGCTTCATAGCATTGTGGTCTGAAAGTGTGCATGGTATGATGTCAATTCTTGTATACTTATGACAGGCTGTTTTGTGACCCAGTATGTGATCTATCTTGGAGAATGGTCCATGTGCACTCGAGAAGAAAGTATATTCTGTTGCTTTGGGATGCAGAGTTCTAAACATATCTGTCAAGTCCATCTAATCCAATGTATCATTCAGGGCCCTTGTTTCTTTATTGACTGTGTGTCTAGATGATCTATCCATTTCTGTAAGTGCAGTGTTAAAGTCCCCTGCAATTACAACATTCTTATCAATAAGGTTGCTTATGCTTGTGATTAATTGTTTTATATATTTGGGGGCTCCCGTATTCGGCACATAGACATTTATAATTGTTATCTCTTCCTGATGGATAGACTCTGTAATTATCATATAGTGCCTTTCTTCATCTCTTGTTAAAGCCTTTAATTTAAAGTCTAGTTTGTCTGAAATAAGTATGACTACTCCAGCTTTCTTCTGACTTACAGTAGCATGATAGATAGTTCTCCATCCCCTCACTTTCAACCTAAAGGTGTCCTCAGGTATAAAATGAGTCTCTTGTAGACAGCAAATAGATAGGTCTTGTTTTGTTTATCCATTCTGATACCCTATGTCATTTGGTTGGAGCATTTAGTCCATTTACATTCAGTGTTGTTATAGAAAAATATGGGTTTAGAATCATTGTGATGTCTGTAGGTTTCATGCTTGTAGCGATGTCTCTGGCACTTTGTGGTCTTTGCAACATTTCACTCACAGACTCCCCCTTAGGATCTCTTGTAGGGCTGGTTTAGTGGTGACGAATTCCTTCAGTTTTTTTTTTTTTTGTGTGTGGGAAGACCTTTATCTCTCCTATTCTATATGACTGATTTGCTGGATAAAGGATTCTTGGCTGCATATTTTTTCTGTTCATCACATTGAAGATTTCCTGCCATTCCTTTCTGGCCTGCCAAGTTTCAGTAGATAGATCCATCACTAGTCTTATCAGTCTCCCTTTACATGTTAGAGGGTGTTTATCCCTAGCTGCTTTCAGAATTTTCTCTTTACCCTTGTATTTTGCCAGTTTCACTATGATATGTCATAAAGAAGATGGATTCAAGTTATGTCTGAAGGGAGTTCTCTGTGCCTCTTGGATTTCAATGCCTTTTTCCTTCCCCAGATCAGGGAATTTCTCTGCTATGATTTCTTCAAGTACACCTTCAGCCCCTTTCTCTCTCTTTTCCTCCTCTGGAATTCCTATTATACGGATATTGTTGCGTTTCATTGCATCACTTCATTCTCTAATTTTCTCCTCATACTCCTGGATTTTTTTATCTTTTTCTCAGCTTCTTCTTTTTCCATGATTTTATCTTCTAATTCACCTATTCTCTCCTCTGCCTCTTCAATCCGAGCTGTGGTCGCCTCCATTTTATTTTGCACCTCAATTTATGGCATTTTTAGCTCCTCCTGACTGTTTCTTAGTCCCTTGATCCCTGTAGTAATAGATTCTCTGCTGTCCTCTATACTTTTTTCAAGCCCAGCGATTAATTTTATGACTATTATTTTAAATTCATTTTCTGTTACATTGCTTAAATCGTTTCTGATCAGTTCGTTAGCTGTCGCTACTTCCTGGAGTTTCTTTTGAGGAGAATTCTTCCGTTTCGTCATTTTGGATAGTCCCTGGAGTGGTGCAGAACTGCAGGACTCTTCCTCTGTGCTGTCAGAAGTAACTTGCGTTGGTGGGCGAGGATGCAGTCAGACCTGATGTCTTCCCCCAGCCCACCACTGGGGCCAAAGTCAGACTGGAGTGTACCTTATCTTCCCCTCTCCCAGGGGCAGGACTCACTGTGGAGTTGTGTGGCCCCTGTCTGGGCTACTTGCATACTGCCAGGCTTGTGGTACTACTTCCATGGTATCTGGCATATTAGCCAGGGTGGATGGGCTAGGTGCACAGGGCGGGAGGGGAAGACTCAGCTTGCTTTGCCATCGGTGGTCCCCAGCAGGGGGGGCCCTGAAGCACCAGGAAGGAGGCAGACCCTCAGAGGGATGGATCCGCAGAAGCACAGCTTTGGGTGTTTGAGCGGTGCAAGCAAGTTCGGTGAAGGGAACTAGTTCGCTTTGAGATTTTGGTGGGGGGATGGGTGAGGGAGATGGCACTTCCCAGCACCTTTGTTCCCCGCTGAGCTGAGCTCTGTCCTTCGGGCTCAACAACTCTCCCTCCCGTTGTCCTCTTGCCCTCCCGCTCTAGGAGCAGAGTTGGTGACTTACAACACTTCAGATGTTAAGTCCCGCTGGCTGTCAGAACACACCCTGTCCGGCCCCTCCACTTTTGCAAGCCAGACTCGGGGGGCTCTGCCTTGCCAGGTGGGCTGGCTGCCCCTCCACCACCCTGGCTCCCTCCCGCCAGTCTGTGTAGCATGCACCACCTCTCCACCCTTCCTACCCTCCTCCGTGGCCCTCTCATCTACGCTTCGCTCCGGACAGTCCATTCTGCTAGTCTTCTGGCAGTTTTCTGGGTTATTTACGCAGATATGGATGGAATCTAAGTGGTCATCAGGAGTGGTGAGCCCAGAGTCCTACTACACTGCCATCTTCCTCCGAAAATCTCTCATTCTGTAATTTCTTTAGGTCTGAGATAAGTCTCTTGTAGGTAGCCTATAGATGGGTCTTGGGTTTTTTTTCTTTATTTTTTATTATTTTTTTTAATGCTTATTTATTTTTGAGAAAGAGTGACAGATAGTGAGCATGGGAGGGGCAGAGAGAGAGAGGGAGACTCAAAATCTGATGCAGGCTGTCAGCACAGAGCTTGACGCAAGACTCCAACTCATGAACCGTGAGATCATGACCTGAGTTGAAGTCAGAGACTTAACCGACTGAGCCACCCAGGCAGCCCAGGTCTATTTTTTATTCATTCTTTCACTCTATGTCTTTTGATTGGAGCATTTAGACCATTGACGTTTAATTATTGACAAGTATGTGCTTATTGACATTTTATTACATGTTTATTGGTTGTTTTTGTAGTTCCTCACTATTCCTTTAGTTCTCTCTTGCTTTCTTTCCTTAAAATTGATGAGTTGATTTCTCTTTAGATCATTGAGCTCCTTTAAAAATATTGAATTTTTTGCTTCGGATTCTCTCTCTCTCTCTCTCTCTCTCTCTCTCTCTCTCTTCCCCTCCTCTGCTTGTGCTCTGTCTCTCAAAATAAACATTTAAAAATATTTTTTTGAAAAGGGTTCCTGGGTGGCTTAGTTGGTTAAGCATCTGACTTTGGCTCAGATCATAATCTTGTGGTCCATGAGTTCGAGCCCCATGTCGGGTTCTGTGCTGACAGCTCAGAGCCTGGAGCCTGTTTTGGATTCTGTGTCTCCCTTTTTCTCTGCCCTTCCCCTGCTCATGCTCTGTCTCTCTGTCTGTCTCAAAAATAAACATAAAAAAAAATCTTTTTAAATATTGAATTTTTCATGGAATCATAGATCTCCATTTCTTTAGAGTTAATTACCGGATTATTTTTCCCCTTTGTTTGGGCCATGTTTACCTGATTTTTCATTTGTGGTGTGTGTGTGTGTGTGTGTGTCTGTGTGTGTGTGTGTGTGTATTTTGTTTAGTTTTATGCATTTGTAAAAAGAATCACCTTTTCCAATTTTTATGGACTGAATTTTTAAAAAAAAATTTTAATGTTTATTTATTTCTGAGACAGAGAGAGAGAGATCATGAGTGGGGGAGGGACAGAGAGAGAGGGAGACACAGAATCCAAAGCAGGCTTCAGGCTCTGGGCTGAAAGCCCAGAGCCTGATGTGGGGCTCGAGCTCACAAACTGTGAGATCATGACCTGAGCCGAAGTCAGGCACTCAGCCAACTGAGCCACCCAGGCACCCTTTATGGACTGACTTAATGCAGGGTAAGAACTTTACTAATATCTTGACTAGAAATTATGGTGGCCTATGAAACCTTTTTTTAGGGGAGAGATGAGAGTTTTCTGGGCTCATGCATATAATTTCCCAAATAGAGAGTTCTGCCAGTTACTTTTTCAGGAGCTCACAACCTCTTGCTATGTCTGATACCTGTCTGTGGTATTGCTGATATTCTGATGATATAATTGCAAGTTGCCATGCTTTTCTTCGCACCAGCCCCCAAATATCCAAAGTAGGCTAGCTCCCCATCAACACAAGTGAGACAAATACCATTCTTTAGGAAGCTTTCTGAAAAACTGAAATACAAGATGTTCACTTCACTCTTCTCTTTCCCTTCTGATGTTGAAGCCAAGAGTTGAATGCCTTCTCCTGTTCATGTGAAAATCCATCAGCCTTTATTTGTGGCACCACAGCCCTCTCAACCTACAGCAAGGTGTCCCTGCTTTTCTCTTTGTGTGTGTGTGTGTGTGTGTGTGTGTGTGTGTGTGTGTGAAGGCTACATTATTTTTGTCATTATTTTTGAAATCTTATGCCACTGAAATTTCATTTTGTGTTATTAATAACTCTTAAATGCTATTCTTTAGATAGCAGAGCATTGGGAACATTTTCGGTGTTGAACAAAGCATGCAGCAACAAAATGCATGAAATTCAAGTTTATTTAGGGAACAACTGTTAGTCAAAATTTAGCATTTTGATCTTGACTCAGTGTTGAATTAAAAAGTGAAAATGAGGGGCGCCTGAGTGTCTCAGTTAAGCATCCGACTTTGGCTCAGGTCATGATCTCACAGTTAATGGGTTCAAGCCCCGCATCAGGCTCTGTGCTGACAACTCAGAACCAGGAGCCTGTTTCGGATTTTGTTTCTTCCTCTCTCGCTCTGCCCCTCCCCCACTGGCACACTGTCTCACTCTGTCCCTCAAAAGTAAACATTAAAAAAAAATAAAAAGTGAAGATGAATGTAAAGATGCTGATACCATTTTGTTCACAAAATAATTCACCAGTTTTGTAAATGAGAGATGAGAAATGTCAAAAGTAAGATAACTGATATATTTCTGTGTGTGGTTGCTCAAATATCAGGAATATTGCTAGTATTTGAGTACATTGAACCTATCACTTTGGCGTCAATATATAATATTTTTGTCTTTGAGAATAATATTACTTTTTTTCAGTATATGAAATTCATTGTCAAAATGGTTTCCATACAACACCCAGTGCTCATCCCAAAAGGTGCCCTCCTCAATATCCATCACCCACCCTCCCCGCCATCCCTCCCCCCATCAACCCTCAGTTTGTTCTCAGTTTTTAACAGTCTCTTATGCTTTGGCTATCTTCCAATCTAACCTCTTTTTTTTTTCCTTCCCCTCCCACATGGGTTTCTGTTAAGTTTAACAGGATCCACATAAGAGTAAAAACATATGGTATCTGTCTTTCTCTGTATGGCTTATTTCACTTAGCATCACACTCTCCAGTTCCATCCACGTTGCTACAAAGGGCCATGTTTCATTCTTTCTCATTGCCACGTAGTACTCCATTGTGTATATAAACCACAATTTCTTTATCCATTCATCAGTTGATGGACATTTAGGCTCTTTCCATAATTTGGCTATTGTTGAGAGTGCTGCTGTAAACATTGGGGTACAAGTGCCCCTTTGCATCAGCACTCCTGTTTCCCTTGGGTAAATTCCTAGCAGTGCTACTGCTGGGTCATAGGGCAAGTCTATTTTTCATTTTTTGAGGAACCTCCACACTGTTTTCCAGAGTGGCTGCACCAATTTGCATTCCGACCAAAAGTGCAAGAGGGTTCCCATTACTCCACATCCTCTCCAGCATCTATAGTCTTCTGGTTTGTTCATTTTGGCCACTCTGACTGGCGTGAGGTGATATCTGAGTGTGGTTTTGATTTGTATTTCCCTGATAAGGAGCGACATTGAGCATCTTTTCATGAGCCTGTTGGCCATCCAGATGTCTTCTTTAGAGAAGTGTCTATTCATGTTTTCTGCCCATTTCTTCACTGGGTTATTTGTTTTTGGGTGTGGAATTTGGTGAGTCCTTTATAGATTTTGATACTAGCCCTTTGTCTGATATATCATTTGCAAATATCTTTTCCCATTCCGTTGGTTGCCTTTTAGTTTTGTTGGTTGTTTCCTTTCCTGTGCAGAAGCTTGTTATCTTCATAAGGTCCCAGTAGTTCATTTTTGCTTGCAATTCCCTTGCCTTTGGGGATGAGAAATTGCTATGACTGAGGTCAGTGAGGTCTTTTCCTGCTTTCTCCTCTAAGGTTTGGATGGTTTCCTGTCTCACATTCAGGTCCTTTATCCATTTTGAGTTTATTTTTGTGAATGGTGTGAGAAAGTGGTCTAGTTTCAACCTTCTGCACGTTGCTGTCCAGTTCTCCCAGCACCATTTGTTAAAGAGACTGTCTTTTTTCCATCGGATGTTCTTTCCTGCTTTGTCAAAGATTAGTTGGCCATACTTTTGTGGGTCTAGTTCTGGGGTTTCTATTCTATTTCGTTGGTCTGTGTGTCTGTTTTTGTGCCAATACCATGCTGTCTTGATGATGACAGCTTTGTAGTAGAGGCTAAAGTCTGGGATTGTGATGCTTCCTACTTTGGTCTTCTTCTTCAAAATTACTTTGGCTATTCAGGGCCTTTTGTGGTTGCATATGAATTTTAGGATTGCTTGTTCTAGCTTCGAGAAGAATGCTGGTGCAATTTTGATTGGGATTGCATTGAATGTGTAGATGGCTTTGGGTAGTATTGATATTTTGACAAAATTCTTCCAATCCATGAGCACGTAATGTTTTCTATTTCTTTATATCTTCTTCAATTTCCTTCATAAGCTTTCTATAGTTTTCAGCATACAGATCCTTTACATCTTTGTTTAGATTTATTCCTAGGTATATTATGCTTCTTGGTGCAATTGTGAATGGGATCAGTTTCTTGATTTGTCTTTCTGTTGCTTCATTGTTAGTGTATAAGAATGCAACTGATTTCTGTACATTGATTTTGTATCCTGCAACTTTGCTGAATTCATGTATCAGTTCTAGCAGACTTTTGGTGGACTCTATCGGATTTTCCATGTATAATATCATGTAATCTGCAAAAAGTGAAAGCTTAACTTCATCTTTGCCAATTTGGATGCCTTTGATTTCCTTTTGTTGTCTGGTTGCTGATGCTAGAACTTCCAACACTATGTTAAACAACAGCGGTGAGAGTGGGCATCCCTGTCGTGTTCCTGATCTCAGGGAAAAAGCTCTCAGTTTTTCCCCCACTGAGGATGATGTTAGCTGTGGGCTTTTCATAAATGGCTTTTATGATGTTTAAGTATGTTCCTTCTATCCCGACTTTCTCGAGCGTTTTTATTAAGAAAGGGTGCTGAATTTTGTCAAAGGCCTTTTCTGCATCGATTGACAGAATCATATGGTTCTTATCTTTTCTTTTATTAATGTGATGTATCACGTTGATTGATTTGCGAATGTTGAACCAGCCCTGCAGCCCAGGAATGAATCCCACTTGATCATGGTGAATAATTCTTTTTATATGCCATTGAATTCGATTTGCTAGTATCTTATTGAGAATTTTTGCATCCATATTCATCAGGGATATTGGCCTATAGTTCTCTTTTTTTACTGGGTCTCTGTCTGGGATAGGAATCAAAGTAATACAGGCTTCATAAAATGAGTCTGGAAGTTTTCCTTCCCTTTCTATTGTTTGGAATAGCTTGAGAAGGATAGGCATTATCTCTGCTTTAAACGTCTGGTAGAACTCCCCTGGGAAGCCATCTGGTCCTGGATTCTTATTTGTTGGGAGATTGTTGATGACTGATTCAATTTCTTCGCTGGTTATGTGTCTGTTCAAGCTTTCTTTTTCCTCCTGATTGAGTTTTGGAAGAGTGTGGGTGTTTAGGAATTTGTCCATTTCTTCCAGGTTGTCCAATTTGTTGGCATATAATTTTTCATAGTATTCCCTGATAATTGCTTGTATCTCTGAGGGATTGGTTGTCATAATTCCATTTTCATTCATGATTTTATCTATTTGGGTCATCTCCCTTTTCTTTTTGACAAGCCTGGCTAGAGTTATCAATTTTGTTTATTTTTTCAAAAAACCAACTCTTGGTTTCGTTGATCTGCTCTACAGTTTTTTTAGATTCTATATTGTTTATTTCTGCTCTGATCTTTATTATTTCTCTTCTTCTGCTGGATTTAGGCTGTCTTTGCTGTTCTGCTTCTATTTCCATTAGGTGTGCTGTTAGATTATGTATTTGGGATCTTTCTTCTTTCTGGAGATAGGCCTGGATTGCAATGTATTTTCCTCTCAGGACTGCCCTCTCTGCCTCCCAAAGCGTTTGGATGGTTGTATTTTCATTTTCATTTGTTTCCATATATTTTTTACTTTCTTCTCTAATGTATGGTTGACCCATTCATTCTTTAGTAGGGTGTTCTTTAACCTCCATGCTTTTGGAGGTTTTCCAGATTTTTCCTGTGGTTGATTTCAAGCTTCATAGCATTGTGGTCTGAAAGTGTGCATGGTATGATGTCAATTCTTGTATACTTATGACAGGCTGTTTTGTGACCCAGTATGTGATCTATCTTGGAGAATGCTCCATGTGCACTCGAGAAGAAAGTATATTCTGTTGCTTTGGGATGCAGAGTTCTAAACATATCTGTCAAGTCCATCTAATCCAATGTATCATTCAGGGCCCTTATTTCTTTATTGACTGTGTGTCTAGATGATCTATCCATTTCTGTAAGTGGAGTGTTAAAGTCCCCTGCAATTACCACATTCTTATAAATAAGGTTGTTTATGTTTGTGATTAATTGTTTTATATATTTGGGGGCTCCCGTATTCGGCGCATAAACATTTATAATTGTTAGCTCTTCCTGATGGATAGACCCTGTGTTTATTATATAATGCCCTTCTTATCTCATGTTACAGCCTTTAATTTAAAGTCTAGTTTGTCTGATATAAGTATGGCTACTCCAGCTTTCTTTTGACTTCCAGTAGCATGATAGATAGTTGTCCATCCCCTCACTCTCAATCTGGAGGTATCCTCAGGTCTAAAATGAGTCTGTTGTAGACAGCAAATAGATGGGTCTTGTTTTTTTTCCATTCTGATACCCTATGTCTTTTGGTTGGCACATTTAGTCCATTTACATTCAGTGTTGTTATGGAAAGATATGGGTTTAGAGTCATTGTGATGTCTGTAGGTTTCATGCTTGTAGCGATGTCTCTGGTGCTTTGTCTCACAGGATCCCCCTTAGGATCTCTTGTAGGGCTGGGTTAGTGGTGACGAATTCCTTCAGTTTTTGTTTGTGTGGGAAGACCTTTATCTCTTCTTGTATTCTGAATGACAGACTTGCTGGATAAAGGATTCTCGGCCGCATATTTTTTCTGTCCATCACATAGAAGATTTCCTGCCATTCCTTTCTGGCCTGCCAAGTTTCAGTAGAGAGATCCATCACAAGTCTTATAGGTCTCCCTTTATATGTTAGAGCATGTTTATCCCTAGCTGCTTTCAGAATTTTCTCTTTACCCTTGTATTTTGCCAGTTTCACCATGATATGTCATGCAGAAGATCAATTCAAGTTACGTCTGAAGGGAGTTCTCTGTGCCTCTTGGATTTCAATGCCTTTTTCCTTCCCAAGATCAGGGAAGTTCTCAGCTATTATTTTTCAGGTATAGCTTCAGTACCTTTCCCTCTCTTTTCCTCCTCTGGAATACCAATTATGCATAGATTATTTCTCTTTAGTGCATCACTTAATTGTTTAATTCTCCCCTCATACTCCTGAATTTTTTATCTCTCTTTTTCTCAGCTTCTTCTGTTTCCATAATTTTATCTTCTAGTTCACCTAATCTCTCCTCTGCCTCTTCAATCGGAGCTGTGGTTGTTTCCATTTTATTTTGCAGCTCATTTATAGCATTATTTAGCCCCTCCTGACTGTTCCTTCGTCCCATGATCTCTGTAACAATAGATTCTCTGTTGTCCTCTATACGGTTTTCAAGCCCAGCAATTAATTTTAGGACTATTATTCTAAATTCATTTTCAGTTGTATTGTTTAAATCCTTTCTCATCAGTTTGTTAGCTGTTGTTATTTCCTGGAGATTCTTTTGAGGGGAATTCTTCCATTTCGTCAATTTGGAGAGTCCCTGGAGTGTTGCAGAACTGTAGGGCACTTCCCCTGTGCTGTCTTGAATAATTTGCATTGGTGGGCGGGGCCGCAATCAGACCTGATGTCTGCCCCCAGTCCACCTCTGGGACCACAGTCAGACTGGTGTTTGCCTTCTCTTCCCCTCTCCTAGGGGCGGGATTCACTGTGGGGTGGTGTGGCCCGTCTGGGCTATTTGCACACTGCCAGGCTTGTGGTGCTGAGGATCTGGCGTATTAGCTGGGTTGCATTGGCAAGGTGCACAGGGGCCAGAGTGGGAGGCTCAGCTCTCTTATCCTTAGATGATCTGCTTTGGGAGGGGCCCTGCAGCACAGGGAGGGAATCAGACCCGCTGGAGGGTTGGATCCTCAGAAGCACAGCTTTGGGTGTTTGCGCAATGCAAGCAAATTCCCTGGCAGGAACTGGTTCCCTTTGGGATTTTGGCTGGGGGATGGGCGAGGGAGATGGCGCTGGCTAGCGCCTTTGTTCCCCGCCAAACTGACCTCTCTTGTCCAGGGCTCAACAACTCTCCCTCCCGTTGTCCTGCAGACTTCCTGCTCTCTGAGCAGAGCTGTTAACTTATAACCTTCCAGAAGTTAATTCCCGCTTGCTGTCAGAACACACTCCGTCCGGCCCCTCTGCTTTTGCAAGTCAGACTCAGAGCCTCTGCTTGGCTGGCGGGCTGCCCCTTTGCCCTGGCTCCCTCTGCCAGTCTGTGCAACCGCACTGCCTCTCCACCCTTCCTACCCTCTTCCATGGGCCTCTCGTCTGCGCTTGGCTCCGACGACTCCGTTCTGCTAATCCTCTGGTGGTTTTCTGGGTTATTTAGGCAGGTGTCGGTGGAATCTAAGTGATCAGCAGGATGTGGTGAGCCCAGCATCCTCCTATATTGCCATCTTCCCTCCCACGGCTTCCTAATATTACTTCTTAAAGCAAATTTGTGTAAATAGCTCTAATACTGAGGTTTCAAAATATGGCTCCCAGTACTTGATGATTGGTTTTAATATATGAGGAATATAAAATGATGATGTTTGGGGTTTATTTTAACAAACATTTCCAAAATATTCTAATGGATATGGAAAAATACATTGCAAGCTCCATGCTAGAAAAGATTATAAAGATAATTCATTTGGCACTGCCTCTCAGAATAAAACAATCCTGTTTTTCAACTCATGAGAATGATGGGCTTATTAACTTAACTGCTAAGTATAGTGTTAAAAGTAGTCCTCAGTGAAAAACTTTCCCATAATTTCTGGATCCGTATTTAACTCACACATATAGAATTCATAAGTTGTCAAACATTTGCCCAAATTCTTATTGTACATACTTTTAAGGTAGAATATTACAATTTAATAGAAATAAATTATTGGAAAAAAACAACCAATGGTTATGGAGCCTTCCTTATAACTTATTTTTTAAATCATAAACAAGATTTCTTGTCTAGTCTTTGAAAACAACTCTTTCTCTTATTTATACAGCTTAGGTTTATTTTGCCAATTTGTTGAATCTTTATAAAATTTCATGAAATTATTAGCCTGTGGGTACATGAATTCAAATTGAGTGTTCTGTGAATGCCAAAAGGTAAAGAAATAACACATTACTTTTTGAACTATGTTTACCTTAGGATAACAGGGTTCATTTTGTTCACCTTTGCAAAAAGCTGACAATATATTTTTGGCGGTAGTACTTTTTAAATGTTGTTTGAAATAAATCTCATTGGTTTGACTGGAAATCTAATGAGATAATGAAAGGCTGAGGAATTTTTCCAAGAGGATAAATTTAAAAGAATGCTTTAGTAATATAAAATATTTGTTGCTATACATGAGATGTTAAAATTGATGTCATCATGCATGAAAAAAACTTTCAATTAACTTTAGGCAAAGTTGCCTACATTGTCAAACTAAAGCAGATATGTATCGACAAGTAATGGAACTATTTGTTGGAAACATATAATCTCATATAGGCTAGCCTGAATGATGTTCTACAAAGGCTTATCTTGGTATATAAAAAAAGTTATAGCTAAAAAGTAAGCATTTATTTTTGAAAAAAAAATCCAATTCAGGCATTAAAACCCCACCGTGATGGTTCTCACTGCAAGAGAGTGGGGGTCAGGTCAGTAAAAGATTTTTGGCAGACAAAGACTTTGGCATCCTCATATCTATATTTGACTAATGTTTTAAGCTAGTATATCCATTTTGGTGGTGGAATTAGGTATCCAAATCTTTGATGTTTACTTATGACAACACCATAAGGTAGTGATTATACCGACCATTCTCAGAAGAAATGTTGAAAGAATAATCCATAAGATTTATCTAACACTGAATAGGTCATAAAGATAAATATTTTCTTAATTTTTTTTAATGTTTTATTTATTTTTGAGACAGAGAGAGAGCATGAGCAGGGGAGGGACAGAGAGAGAGAGGGAGACACAGAATCTGAAGCAGCACCAGCTCTGAGCTGTCAGCACAGAGTCCGAAGCGGGGCTTGAACTCATAAATGGTGAGATCATGGCCTGAGCCAAAGTCAGAAGCTCAGCCTACCGAGCCACCCAGGTGCCCCTAAAGATAAATATTTTCAATGGAGTACTTCAATAAAGCAGTAGAATGATATAGGAATACTTTGGATTCTTAAATTATTTGAATAAATATGTATTTTATAAATAAAAAATAGAATTTAGCAATATAAATTACTTATATCATGTAAAACAAGAATTGTGATTCTTTAATTTTTAATTCTAAAAAGTAACATGCTCACTATAAAACAAAATGAAATGCAGAGGTAGATGAAGAGAATGTGTAATAACAACCACTCATCCTTATGCAATGTCATCCTCTCCAGCATCTTCTATGTAGCAAATAAATAAGAAATATTGAACACAAACAAATGATGATAAAGCAAAAAAAGAAATTTGCCTAACATGCAGTTAGCAGAATAGTTGTGTGAATCTGGGCGGTTTGCTTCTAGAGTCATTTCTTTTCATTATTCTTTTTTTAAGAGAAGTGTGGGCTGTTTTTTGTTTTGTTTTAAATTCCAGTATAGTTAGCATACAGTGTTATTATTAGTTTCAGGTGTACAATATAGTGATTCAACAACTGCCTACATCACCCAGTGCAGCAAATGTACTCCTTATTCCCAATCATCTATTTCACTCATCCCTCCACCTATCTCCCCTCTGGTAATCCATCTGTTTTTTTTTTCTCCATAGCTAAGAGTTGTTTATTAGTTTATATCTATCTCCTTTTCTTCCTTTGCTTATTTTGTTGTTGTTTCTTAAATCCCATATGAGTGAAATCACATACCATTTGTCTTTGACTTATTTCACTTGGCATTATACACTCTAGCTCCATGTTCTCGCAAATGGCAAGATTGCATTCTGTTTGTGGCTGAGTCGTGTTCCAATGTGTGTGTGTGTGTGTGTGTGTGTGTGTGTGTGTATATATATCACATCTTTTTATCCATTCATCTACTGGAGGACAGGTGGGCTGCTTCTATAATTAGGCTATTGTAAACAACGCTTCAATAAACATAGGGGTGCATGAATCCATTTGAATCACAGTTTTTGTAATTTGAGGGTAAATATCCAGTCGTGTGATTGCTGGATCATAGGGCACTTGTATTTTTAACTTTTTTGAGGGATCTCCGTACTGTTTGCTGTAGATGCTGCACCAATTCTCTTCCCATCAGCAATGCAAGAGGGTTCCTTTTCCTCCACATCCTTGCCAATATTTGTTGTTGTATTTTTGATTTTGGCCATTCTGACAGATACATACGGTTTTTATGAACATTACAAAACTAAAACCTAACCATATATGTATGTGTGTGTGTGTGTGTATACACACACACACACACACATCTACATATACATGTATACATATATACACACATATATATATGTGAATTAAAAACATTATGTTTTTACATAATGTTTTTCATACATTTATATGACATTAAAAACATAATGTTAAATATATAACAGATTAGGGTTTTTTTTTCCTAATGTTGTATCTAGGCCAAACATAAGGCCTAAGTATTAATACTTATAAGTGCACCAAAATCCCAACTAAACGTTAGCTACAAATACCAGTATTACACTTCCATCGCAGCTATCTGTAGACAGGCAACCTTGAGTTCTAATTCATCCCAATTGAGCAGTATTTTCCCACAACCAACTAACTAATCCAACACTCCTTGTTAATGTAGCTTAAACACACAAAGCAAGGCACTGAAAATGCCTAGATGAGTCGCCAGACTCCATAAAAGGTTTGGTCCGAGCCTTTCCATTAGCTATTAATAGGATTACACATGCAAGCCTCTGCACCCCAGTGAAAATGCCCTGTAAGTCATTAATAATCTAAAGGGGCGGGCGTCAAGCACGCAACTATTGTAGCTCATGATGCCTTAGCCACACCCCCACGGGATACAGCTATGACTGAAAGTTCGACTAAGCCATATTAAATAAGGGTTGGCAAATTTCTTGCCAGCCACCGCGGTCATACGATTAACCCAAACTAATAGACTCACAGTGTAAAACGTGTTGCAGAAAAACCCACACTAAAGTTAAACTTTAGGCTGTAAAAACCTACAGTTAATGCAAAAATACAACACGAAAGTAACTTTAATATCTCCGACCACACGATAGCTAAGACCCAAACTGGGATTAGATACCCCATTATGTTTAGCCTTAAATTTAGATAATTAACCAAATTTAGCTGCCAGAGAACTACTAGCAACAGCTTAAAACTCACAGGACTTGGTGGTGTTTTATATCCCTCTAGTGGAGCCTGTTCTATAATCTATCAACCCCGATACACCTCACCACCTCTTGCTAATCCAGTCTATATACCGCCATCTTCAGCAAACCCTAAAAAGGAAGAAAAGTAAGCACAAGTATCTCAACAACAACAACAACAAAAAAAACTTAGGTCAAGGTATAGTTCATGAGGTGGGAAGTAATGAGCTACATTTTCTATATTAGATCATTCCCCCACCAAAGTCCCTATGAAACTAAGGACTAAAGTCCCTATGAAACTACTAAGGAGGATTTAGTAGTAAATTGAGAACAGAGACCTCAATTGAATTGGGCCATGAAGCACGCACACACCACCAGCCACCCTCCTCAAGTGACAAAACCCAAAGACAACCTATTCAAACTACAAAAACCACGAGAGGAGACCAGTTGTAATAAGGTAAGCATACTGGAAAGTGTGCTTGCATAAACAAGATGTAGCTTAAACAAAACATCTGGCTTACACCCAGAAGATTTCATATCAAACTGACCATTTTGAGCCAAAACTAGCCCAAACGACTATACGTTCAACTAATACAAGACAATAAATCAAAACATTTAGTCAATTCTTAAAAGTATGGGAGATAGAAATTTAACTTGGTACTATAGAGAGAGTACCGTAAGGGAAAGATGAAAGAAAAATTAGAAGCACTACACAACAAAGATTACCCCTTGTACCCTTTGCATAATGAATTAGCTAGAACAACCTAACAAAGAGAACTTAAGATAGGTCCCCCAAAACCAGATGAGCTATCTATGAACAATATTTACAGGCTAAACTCATCTATGTTGCAAAATAGTGAGAAGATTTGTAGGTAGAGGTGAAAAGCCTAACGAGCCTGGTAATAGCTGGTTACCCAGAACAGAATTTTAGTTCAACTTTAAACTTACCCAAAAACCTCAAAATTCTAATGCAAGTTTAAAATATAATCTAAAAAGGTACAGGTTTTTAGAACTAGGATACAGCCTTTTTTTAAAGATTAAGCCTAAACACCAACCATAGTTGCCTTAAAAGCAGCCATCAATTAAGAAAGTGTTCAAGCTCAACAATTAAAATATCTTAATACCAAAAATATGCAACCAACTCCTAACCTAGTACTGGGTTAATCTATTTCATAATAGAAGCAATAATGCTAATATGAGTAATATATATATATATATATATATATATATATATATATATATATATATCACTTAGATATAACACCCAGTGCTCATCACATAGTACTCTCTATAATAACCATCACCCATTTAGCCCATCTGCCACCCACCTTTAAACAACCCTTAGTTTGGTCGCTGTAGTTAAGAATCTATTATGGTTTGCTTCCCTCTCTTTTTTCCCCTTTCTTTATATGTTTTGTTTCTTAAATTCTACATATGAGTGAAATTTTGTCTTTCTCTTATTTCGCTTAGCATAATATATTCTATATCCAGTCATGTAATCGCAAATGGGAAGATTCCATTCTTTTTCATAGCTGAGGATTAGTCTCTTGTGTGTGTGTGTGTTGTGTGTGTTTGTGTTTGTGTGTATGTATATACACCACATCTTTATCCATTCATAAGTTGATGGACATTTGGGCTTTTCCCACAATTTGGCTACTGCTGATAATGCTGCTATAGACCCTGGGGTGTATGTGCCCCTTCAAATCAGTATCTATGTATCTTTTGGGTATATACCTAGTAGTCCAATTGCTGTATCATAGGCTAGTTCTATTCTTTAGTTTTTTGAGGAAACTCCACACTGTTCTTCAGGGTGGCTGCATCAGTTTGCATATGCACTAACAGTGCAAGAGGGTCCCTCCTTTGTCGGCATCCTTGACAACATCTTTTGTTTCCTGTGTTGTTAGGTTTAGCCTCTCTGGCTGGTGTGAGGTGGTATCTCATTGAGGTTTTGAATTATATTTTTCTGATATTTAGTGATGTTGAGCATCTTTTCATGTGTCTGTTGGCCATCTCTATGTCTTCTTTGGAAAAAAATGTCTGTCCATCTCTTCTGCCCATTTCTTCACTGGATTATTTGTTCTTTGAGTGTTGAGTTTGGTAAGTGTTTTATAGATTTTGGATACTAGCTATTTGTCATAGATATCATTTGCAAATGTATTGTCCAATTATGTAGGCTGCCTTTTACTTTTGTTCATTGTTTATTCACTGTGCAGAAGCTTTTTATCTTGATGAAATCCCAATAGTTCACTTGTACTTGTGTTTCCCTTGCCTCCATAGATGTGTCTAGTAAGAAGTTGATATGGCTCATGTCAAAGAGGTAACTGCCTGTGTTCTCCTCTATGATTTTGATGGCTTCAGGTCTCACATTTAGGCTTTTCATCCATTTTGAATTTATTTTTGTGTATGATATAAAAAGTGGCCCAGTTTTTGTAATATCATTTGTTGAAGAGACCATCTTTTTTCCATTGGATATTCTTTACTCATTTGTTCAAAATTGGTTTACCATAGAGTTGTGGGCTCATTTCTGGATCTTATATTCTGTTCCATTGGGTTTTGTGTCTGTTGTTGTGCCAGTACCATACTGTCTTGTTGACTACAGCTTTGTAATATAGCTTGAAGTTCAGAATCATGATGCCTCCAATTTTACTTTTCTTTTTCAAGATAACTTCAAAAATTTGGAGTCTTTTGTTGTTCCATACAAAGTTTAGGATTGCTTGCTCTAGCTCTGTGAAAAATGCTGTGGTATTTTGATAGGGGTTGCATTAAATGTGTAGATTGATTTGGGTAGTATACATATTTTGACAATATTTGTTCTTCCAGTCCATGAGCATAGAATATTTTTCCATTTCCTGGAAAAATATTTCCATTGTCTTCTTCAATTTCTTTCATAAGTTTTCTATAGTTTTCAGAGTACAGATCTTTTACTTCTTTGGGTAGGTTTATTCCTAGGTATTTTATGGGTTTTGGTGCAATTGTAAATGCGATAAATTTCTTGACTTCTCTTGCTGATGCTTCAGTTTTGGTTTATAGAAATGCAGCAGATTTATGTACCTTGATTTTATATCCTGTGACTTTCCTGAATTTGTGCATTAGTTCTAGCAATTTTTTGATGGAGTCTTTCACATTTTCTACATAGAATATCATGTTGTCTTCATATAATGAAAGTTTGACTTCTTCCTTGCTGATTTGGATGTCCTTGTATGTCTTTTTCTTGTCTGATTATCCTTTCTTTTATTAATGTGGTGTCTCACATTGATTCATTTGTGAATATTGAACCACCGCTGGAACCCAGAATAAATCCCACTTGATCATGGTGAATAATTATCTTAATGTACTATTGGATTTGATTTGCTGATATCTTGTTGAGAATTTTTGTATCCATATTCATTAGGGATATTGGCCTGTAATTGTCCTTTTTAGTGGGGTTTTAGTTTTGGAATGAAGGTAATAATGGATTCATAGAATGAATTTGGAAGATTTGCTTCCATTTCTATTTTGGGAATAATTTGAGAATAGAAATTAACTTTTCTTTAAGCGACTGGTAGACTTCCCCTAGGAAGCCACCTGGCTCTGGACTTTAGTTTGTTCAGAGATTTTTTATTACTGATTCAATTTCTTTGCTGGTCATATGTCTGTTCAAATTTTCTATTTCTTTCTATTTAAGTTTTGGTAGTTTGTTTCTAAGAATTTATACATTTCTTCCAGTTTTTTTATTCTTTCAAAAACTAGCTCTTAGGTATGTTGCTGTGTTCTGTTTGGTTTGTTTGTTTGTTTGTATATTATTTATTTCTGCTCTAATCTTTATGATTTCTCTTCTGCTGGCTTTAGGCTTTATTTGGTGCTTCTTTGTAGCTCCTTTAGGTGTAAGGTTAGATTATGCGTTTGAGACTTTTCTTACTTCAAGTAGGCCTGAATTACTATATACTTCTCTCTTAGTATTGCTTTTGCTGCATCCGAAAGCTTTTGGCCTGTAATGCACACACTTTCATTTGCTACCATGTCTTTTTAAAATTTATTCTTTAATTTCTTGGTTAACCCTTTCATTGTTTAATGTATGTTCTTTTACCTCCATGTATTTGTCATTTTTCCAATTTTTTCTTGTAGTGGACTTTAAGTTTTGTAGCATTGCAGTATGATAACATGTGTGATATGATCTCAATATTTTTGTACTTTATGAAGCCTGATTTGTGACCAGGTATATGATCTATTCTAGAGAATGTTCCATGTGCACTGGAAAAGAATGTGTTTTCTGCTGCTTTAGGATGAAATATTCTGAACATGTCTGTTAAGTCCATCTGGTCCAGGGTGTTATTCAAAGCCATCATTTTCTTGCTGATTTTCTGTTTTAATGATGTTTGTTTCTGTAAGTGGAGTGTTAAAGTCCCCTGCTATTATTGTATTATTATGAATGCATTTCTTTATGTTTGTTATTAACTGATTTATATATTTGGGTGCTACTAAGTAGGGGAATAAATATTCACAACTGTTAGATCTTGTTGGATAGACCCCTTTATTATTATATAGTGCCCATCATCTTCTCTTGTTATAATCTTCGGTTTAAATTTTAGTTTGTCTGATATAAGTACGGCTACTCCAGCTGTATTTTTTTAGTGTTTGTTTTAGAGAGAGAGAGATTGAGAGAGAGAGAGAGAGAGAGAGAGAGAGAGAGAGAGAATGAGCAGGGGAGGGGAAAAGAGGGAGACACAGAATCTGAAGCAGGCTCCAGGCTCTGGGCTATCAGCACATAGCCCAACACAGGGCTTGGACCCATGAGCTGTGAGATCATGACCTAAGCTGAAGTCAGATGCTTAACTGACTGAGACAACAGGGAGTCCCTACTCAGGCTTTCTTTTGATGTCCATTAGCATGATAGATGGTTCTCCATCCCCTCACTTTCAATCTGCAGGTATCTTTAAGTCTAAAAATGAATCTCTTGTAGGCAACATATAGATGGCTCTTGTTTTTGTTTTGTTTTTTTTTTTTTTAATCCAGTCTGATACCCTATGTCATGGATTGGAAGCATTTAGTTCATTTACATTTAGAGTGATTATTGATAGATATGAATTTAGTGCCACACTGTGTTACCCATAAATTTGTTGTTTCTTGGAGATATTCTCTGTTCCTTTTTTAGTCTTTGATACTTTGCTCTTTCTTTTACAAAGAGTCCTCTATAATATTTACTGCAGGGCTTGTATAGTGGTCATGAACTCCTTTAGTTTTTGTTCATCTGGAAAGCTCTTTATGTATCCTTCTATTCTGAATGACAGCTTTGTTGAATAAAGTAATTTGGTCTGTGTGTGTTTCCTTTTCAGCACATTGAATATATCATGCCTCTTCCTTCTCTCCTGCCCAGTTACTGTGGAGATATCTGTTACTAACCTGATCTGTCTTTCCTTGTTGGTTAAGGGATTTCTTTTCCCTTACTTCTTTCAGGATTCTTTCCTTACCTCTGTATTTTTCCAATTGAACTACAATATGTCTTGGCGTTGGCCCACTTTGGTCGATTTTGATGGGAGTTTTCTGTGTCTCTTGGATTTGTATGTCTGTTCCTTTACCCAAATTAGGGAAGTTTTCAACTCTAATTTATGCAAATATACCTTTTTCTGTCTCTTCTTCCGGGACTTCTCTGGCATGAATGTTATTATGCTTTATGGAGTCACTGAGTTCCTTAAGTCTGTGTATGATCTAATATTTTTCTTTCCCTCTTCATC
The DNA here is from genome assembly GCF_027475565.1 of Acinonyx jubatus. NCBI lineage: Eukaryota > Metazoa > Chordata > Mammalia > Carnivora > Felidae > Acinonyx > Acinonyx jubatus. The sequence continues at coordinate 104,650,159 of NC_069382.1, forward strand.
TTCATTATTTTCCATAATTTTACCTTCTGTATCACTCATTCATTCCTCTACTTCCTCCATCCTTGTGGTCATTACACCAGTTTTGCATCTCACTTATAACATTTTTTATTCTGACCTGACTAGTTTTTAGGTCTTTTATCTCTGTGGTAAGGGTCTCTCTGGTTTTGTCTATGCTTTTCAAAGGCCTGGCTAGAATCCTTATGATTGTATTAAATTCTTATTCAGGCATATTACTTGTATCTATTTTGATTGGCTCCCTGGCTGTGATATCTTCTTGTTCTTTCTTTTGGATTGAATTCCTCCATCTTGGCATTTTGTCTAGGTCTTGGTCTTTTGTGTGTTAGGAAAGCTTGTGCCTGGTCCTATTTCCACTAAAGCTGAAGTTTTGCAGCACTCTTAGGTCAGTATACATGGTATGTGTGGGGGCTTGTGCTGGTAATCAGGTCGCTGCTGGTCCTCTGGCTCTCAATTAGACTTGTCTCATTAAAAAAGTCAGAGTATATTGGGGCGGGGGCTTGGTATAAGCAGATCAAGTCTCCAATGCGTGCTGTGTCACTCACTTAGTCCATATGTGCTGATGAGGGATGAAAATGGTATAGGCCTGCTCTGTCCCCTGAAGAGGGGAATTCAAACCCACACTATCAGGAAGCCCTCACAGTAGAGCAATCAATGTACCCTCTTGTGTCTCAGGGTTCTGTAAAATCCCTGGCTTCACCTTGTCTGTGTCCAGGCCATCTGTCCACCTGGCGGTGCAGTGTTCCTTGTTTTACCTCAGGTACGTGGGTTTCAAAACTCCAAATTTTAGGAAATCAGCACTATGGGGACCTGCCTTGATCCTCTGGAAGAGCGTCTTGCTGTGCTCTTGTTGGTACCAGTGTGTCCCAGAAATAGTAGGAGCATGTCCACGCAGGGGCTTGGATTTTATGGTAAAGTACAGAAAAAGCCTGGTTAGCTGCCCTCAGCAGGCATCTCTGCTTATATGCTAATAAATGGGGCATCTCAATGGTACAACAGCTTCTTGTGCCCAGAGAGACAGGGCTACCTCTCCTAAATGTGCTCTAAGAAGGGGCACCATTTCTCCCAGCTCGACCCAGGGTATCCTCAGAGCATGTTATCTATTCCCGGGCTTCTGTGTTCTTTCTCCACAGGAGCACCTCTCTGGACACCAGGCTTGACACTGGAGATGGTGCAGGCTTCTAAAACCTAAGACTTTCAGCTCTGCTGCTTAACCAGCCTCTCTTGTTTTCCCATAGTTTCAGGAAAGTGTTTTTCTTGTGTAATCTCCTGTACACAATTTTCTCTTTCTCTCTGTCTCTGTTTCCATGTTTCTCTCTCTCTCTCTCTCTCTCTCTCTCTCTCTCTCTCTCTCTCTGTCTCTCTCTCCCTCTGTCCCTCTCTCCCTCTGTCCCTCTCTCCCTCTCTCCTTTCTCTGTGATCAGGGATCCTTCCCGTCTGCAGCACCTGTGATTCTCTTCTCCCCCAAATCACATCACTACACCTCCTACTTTCTGCAGTGTGGCCTCTTTTCTCCCTCTAGTTGTGCAATTTTTCTCAGTCCTCAGACCAATTTCCTATGTGTTCTGAATGATTTATAATTATCTAGCTAATTTCAAGGGACAAGGAAAGCATGAGGTCCTCCTCCTACTACTGCCATCTTAACTCCTCCAAGTTCTCTAGAATCATGCTTTTTATATAACTCATTTTCTTTTTGAAGGACTGAAAAGTTTGTATGAAAATTTTTACATCAAGTCTCTTCCAAAATCAGGATTCTGTTTGTGTTTAATATTAGTTAGATGTAAATCTGATTATTTTATTAAAGTTACACAAATGTGTGAGTCTGGTTTAATCCACCTTGGGTCTGTATTCACGTTTCAAAGTAGTGGTTTTAGTGAAATATGGGGAGTGGACATGATAGGCATAAGGATGGCAGCTCATAATTTCTCCTGATTTGTCTCTTAAATATTTCACTTATCAGAAAAGTATGTGGAATATGCATATTATTTCATAGTTTGCAAGTACATATCATTCCTTTAATAGGCCTCTCATTGATGTCCTAGTAACTTTAATCTCAGGGAGTCTTCACTTGGAGTTAAGGCACTGTGTAATAATAAACTAATAACAATTAAAATCTAAGTAATATAAGGATAGCCATTTGCATTTTCTTAGCTATGGTTATAATGTGCTTCCATCATTATTTCACTTATAACTGTGAACAATTTAAAAATATATATATTTTTAACATAGCTGACCTGAGAAAACAATAAGCAAAAGCAATGAAATACTCTCTAAGCTTTCTTAGAAGGACTTTTCAGAATCTAGTCACTATTTAAAGTTTAACTTGGATCTTAAGTTCTCAAATCAAGACCAAGACTGAAAGGAAATCAAATCCATACTTCATTGAAAAAATATCAACAAATAACAGGACTTTTAGGAAAACTTTTAGATGCATAAAGTGAATGATAGTAATTTTTCCCTTTGAATCAATACAAAATCTGACAATAAAAATTTATTACTCCATTTGGAAATTGCAGAAATCTGGCTTTTGTTTTATTTTCAAATAAGATTATTTTAATTTCAGAAAGCTAAAGTACATATAAAGTTAGCTAGCTTGTAATCTAAAAATATTTATGAATAAATTGTCATCCTTCATTAAAATAAATTTTATTAGTAGTCCCACAATTGTATCCAAGATTTTTTGATTTTAAAAAATTTCAAAAAGTATTAAATTAAAACCCCTTAAAATTTCCAAGGTATACGTCACTAAAAACAATTAGTACTTTTGATATTCCATAAATAACAAGGATCTAAATATTTGAATTTATTTTTTATCATAGTATCTGGCTGTTAATACTGCTACATGATATTGGCCCCATCAATTAACATTTGGCATATTTGATAACCTTCAAATATCGTAATGACCTGGAACACTCTATACATTTTGGGGTACATTGGGCCATCTGTTTCCACACACTGATCTTGAGTTGGCCTTATTATAATCGAAATTTTTGAAAGTCGCTTTCTATGTGTTTAGAATTTTCCTCCCAGCTCTTAAGATTTCTTTTTGGTGTCCTCTGCCAGCTGCTTATGATCTATTATCTATTTATTTCATAAATATCTATATTCTGCTAAGTTTGATTCTGGGTCATTGTCTTCTAATTCTACATGGACTTCTTGGATCATATAACCCTTTCCAATGGATTCAATTTCCTTCTATGTGCTAAAAATTTTCCAATTTCCATTTCTACTGTATAATTGTTTCCCGAGTCCTGGACTCCAGATCCTTATGTCTTACTGCCACCTAAGCACATACGCTGTGGGACTACACAGGAAGATGTCTAAAACACCATCTTTATTATCCTGTTTTCTCAACCTCTATACTCTTTTCTGTTTCTTAGAAATGTGAATTGATTCATATGAAACCAAAGCCACTAGTCTTGCTGTCACCCTTGACCACTTATTTCCCACCCCCAATACCTAGTATTTAAACAGGGTTTACCAAGTACAGTATTCTAAAATGTGGAGTTACTTTGAGAAGTACTGCCACTGCCATCATCCATATTCTGTGCCTATCCTTTCGCAAAAATGTGATGGGAGAAAAACACGAAGCCACACTAATAATTCTTATTTTCATTTCTTGCCTACAAACATCAAGTGGACCCTTTAAACTGTGCAACAGACATACAGAAAGTTGCTAGTGCACTCGTACCCCTCTCCTGAATGATCGTTTTATACTTCCTCCTCTCCATTCAAACCACTTTAGCTGTTTAACCATTGTCACTCACCAATTGCTTTTCTTTCTACTCCACTGGAAAAAAAAATAGAAGTCATAAGAAATTTGGACTCTAGTAACTACAACTATCTAATTACCAACATAGGCAACCGTGTTCTCTGCCTTACAGCCCTTGACTGTACATGCAATTACCATTCTCCAATGGAAAAATATATATCTCAACTTGTACATAAGAGTCAATTTTCTCTCACTTAAGGGCAATGCTCTAGGACTTGTTCCTTTTCTTTAATACAATATGAAATTTTCACTTGCTACCATATTTTTTTCATAAGCACACCAGCATATATAAGCTCTCGATAACATTCTCCTGTCAGTTACTGTGCTGTTTTTGGCTCTTTTTCTCAAGTGATTTTCTTCAAGTGATTTTTTTATATATTGTTTCTCTAATTCCTCTCATCTCATGCTCTCATACCTAATTTATTCATCAATCTGCAGAGATTGTTGAGGTCAACAATTATCTCTATTTTGGAAAATCAAATAGTAAATTATCACAGATTGTTTGAACTATAGGCAGCACTTAAAATAGTTAGGCATTCCCTCCTCTTTCATCCATTTTTCTACTTGGCTTCACTTTGTCTAAGTGTTCACTCTACCTTCACTTTCTTTATGGATTCTCCCCTTTACCTAGATATATTTAATTTTTTATGTGTTTCCTATAAATATATTTTTCTGAGATGATAATATAATCATTTTCATGAAGTATCCTGTGAATATGTGTATAATTAATGGGTCAAAAGTAACAGTCATTTATTGAATGAAAACATGCCAAGATTTATGAGTTAAAAAACTAAATGTTATCTTAGAAAAGGAATTTCTGTGACTTTCTGTCATTTCCCTAAATAAAAAGTTAATTTTGTAACATTATAATCATGGAGTTACTCATATTTGTTCCATTAACACATCAAAGTCATTCAATCAAATGCCAGAACTATTTCCAGTATAACCTGTGTTGAATTGATAAATTAGGGCTTGAATGCTTTGCTTTTTAATATCAAATCAATGACTTTTCCCATGCTTCATCAACAATAAAATAATGTTCTCAAAACATTATATGAGTGGGAAATATATTTGCCTTTTACCCACTCATAACATGCTTTGTCTGTATGACACTGGACATCATTTACTGGTATTTATATAATTCACTTAAAAATAAATTCTATCTTAACATCCATATTTAAAAATGAAACAGGAAACTTAGTCAAGTCTTGAGTATTTATAAAATATTTCAGTGATATGATCCATCCATGAAAATTAAAAGTCATTGGTTGCCAACTGTGTTCAGCAATTTACTACCAAAATGCTGGAACATTCTGTGCAGTGGAATTCCATGTGTCAAATTTAGTCATAACTTCCCATTAGTCAGGAAAACCTCCCATGGTGAAATAGTCTCCATTTTGAAAAATTCTTAAGGGAAATGTTGAAAAATATTTCAGTTATCTTGGCATAGTATAATTTCTACAGGCTAACAAACTTCTGAAAAAAAATCCTATTAAGATCTTTGACTGCCTTTTTATATTCTTTACTTGTAGGATTTACAAGTTTTATATCTGAAGTTTCCAGATATTTCTCATACAATGCAGAAATCTAATATTTTCTGAGGTTTTGTAGCAACACTCCAGTAACTAGATTCCTGTAGATAAGTGGGGATTCAACAGACTGTACCTCACACACCTCAGAGGGTCAGGCCTGGCATGAACAGCCTCTAGAACAGGCTCTAGAACAGCCTGCTGTCCCACCTCCTTCCTGCCTTTTAAAGGTGACTACTGGCAGAGAAACCTTAGATATTCATAATCTTTAAACACTGAGGTACCTTATGTCTCAGTATTTGTCAATTCTCTTGGTAGATCTCAACCAGCCCCATATCTTTAATATATGTGCTGACTGACTCCTAAATTCATATCCTTTGCCAAGATATCTCTCTTGAAGTTCATACTCATGTCAAACTGACTACTTGACATCTCTTCTAGAATGTGAAATGAAGATTTAAATTGATCATATCTAAACATATTCCACATGGCCCCTTACCTCCATTGGGATCTATAGTTTCCAATTGCACAGGCAAATAGAGCCATCCTCAACTACTCTTTTCCAAACCACTTACCCAGTACATCAGAAATATTTATTGTCCCTAACTTCAAAATAGATGCATTATCTGATCACTGTATACTACCTTAATTGTTGTCACCTCAGTCTACTCTGGAGATCCTGTACTAGTTTCTTAACAGGTCTTCCTGCTATCACATCTGTCCTCTCAGTTTCTTCACAAAATAGTAGGGTGTTTTTTTGTTTGTTTGCTTTGTTTTTTGTTTTATTTACTTTTTTTTATAATAAAAGTTTGTCAGTCCATTGCTCAGAACTGCAATGATTCTCCTTTTTTTTTTTTTTCCACTGAGACTAAAAGCCAAAGTCCATATAGTGGCCTATGGGCTCATACTGTCTGCTTCAACCATAGACCTTCTAGTCTCTCCTTTCACTCAGTCACTCCAGCCTCCTATCTTCCTTGCTTTTCCTTGAGCACTTTAGGCAAACTCTCACCTTATAGCCTTGCTCTAGCTGTTTGTTCTTATTCTTTTTATAATGCTTGTGTCTTTACAACAGAATATGCAATTTATCAGTTAATTTTATCTCTGAAAATTCCTGAAGAAATGGATGGCAAACCTTCTCACCTAGCTAATATGTAAGATTTACACTTTTTGAATATTGGGTCCATACTAGTTTCTTACCCAGCAGATATAATTAATTATCTCTTGGTTGATTAGCTTTTCATTATATTACTTAAAATATGGTCTCAAGATTCAGAAATCATTTAAAGTAGACTGATATAAAATGGGACATGTATTCTTCTAATCATTAAAAGCTATTGTTTGAGTAATGTTTCTTCCATTTCATTTATTACTAAACAACTCTGTTACTCTCAGTGTTAGCGTTATGCACTTTAATCAGTAACTTTATCTTTTGGGGTCTTAGGAAGAACATTTAAAGAAGCCCATATGAGAAAATAATTTGAAATATTTACATTTACACCAGAAATGTATTAATCCAAAAATATTTTTAAAAATCCAATATTTCATATCAATGCCTTGAATAATTTTTTTAAGAAAGTCACTTTATTTTTATTAATTTTTTTTAATTATTGAGGGAGAGAGAGACAGAGAGAGAATGAGTGAGAGAGAAGCAGAGAGAGAGGGAGACACAGAATCCGAAGCAGGCTCCAAGCTCCAAGCTGTCAGCACAGAGCCCGTCAGGAGCCGTGAGATCAAGACCTGAGCCGAAGTTGGACGCTCAACCAACTGAGCCACCCAGGCGCCCCAAAAGAGACTTTATTTTCTTAGAAAACTGAATAATGATACCAAGGAAAGGAATGGCTCATATACTTTACTATGCAACTATTCTTGGTAAACATGTCATCCTATCACAAAACACATTGAAGAGCTTTTAATATTTACATTTTTCTTAAAATAATTATTTTTGTTCACCCAGAATACATTTTAACTTATTTAGCATGTGAATAGTTAATAATAGTAGTATTACCTTGTATAACTTATCTCTTAGGTGAGTGAGTGTATTTATACAAGTAAGATATAGCATTACTTGGTGTTTCTCTCAGCTCTTACCCTCTTCAGAGTCCTTTTATTAATCCAATTTCAAAGTAAAATACTCTATTGTAATTGAATTTTTTATATACAGACTTTTAGATGGCATTGCTTTATCACTCAGGATGAAGGGATATTTTAAAATGTATAAAAAAAGGTAAGCCTATGTGGGGTGGGGGGGCAAGGGGGGATTGCAGAGAAAACAGTTACAAGTTAGTACAAGTCAGCACAAAGTGCTCCTTTTTTTCTCTCTCTCGAGTAATGTAACTTAAAATTTTGAGAAAATAAAATCTGATAAATAAAATCTGAGAAAATAAAATCTTTAAGATTTTCATGAGGAGGGGAGCCTGGGTGGCTCAGTCAGTTAAGCGTCCTACTTCAGCTCAGGTTGTGATCTCACAGTTTGTGAGTTCGAGCCCTGCATAGGGCTCTGTGCTGACAGCCCAGAGCCTGGAGCCTGCTTAGGATTCTGTGTCCATTCTCTCTCTGTCCCCTACCCTTGTGCTCTGCTTCTCTCTGTCTCTCAAAAATAAATAAAAATGTAAAAAAAATAATTAAAAAAAAGATTTTCATGAGGAAAATGTTCTCAGTTCTTTTTTTTTTTTTTCCTACCATAAGCTAAACCTTCTCTTGATATATTAGAGGGAGAGAAGAGATTTATCACTAAGGACTTTTAAATATAATTTATATTGCTTTTTAAAGGAACAGTACTAAGTTAAATTACAAAATAGAAGATTATTTTCTTTATACTCTTCCCCTGTGTGGAAAAATATTTATGAAGCCCTCACCATTCTTTTACATATATATTTAACTTTACAGTATATCAGAACCTTATAAGTGAAATATCTACAGTGTCATAAATCACAGGAGAAGGATTTATTTGAGTTCAAATATCATATCCTCAAAATGACCTTCCTCACTCACTAGCTTGCTGAAACCCGTACCTGTTGGTACATTAAAAGTTTTTATTGGCTCTCTTTTCTTGCTATTTTATATATTTTTTGTTTCCTTTATAACCAGCAACTCCTCAGTAACTCTCTAAGGCTTTACTTTCTTTCTGATCCTTAATAGGAACAAAAATTACCGTATTTTATCCCTTTGATAATTTTTTTTGTTACTCTCTACTAGATTTTGAGCTCCAAAGGGTACTCCCTTGTTTGTCTTAACAAAAAACTCTCTCCATGACCAAACTGTAGTCAGTGTCTTCTGAGTATGCTTTTTGACTAGACCTAATCTTGAGAATTTGCCTTCACCTATATCCTCCAGTTTTAGTAAGATTTACGCTAGGTCAGCCTAGCAAGAATCCCCCACCTTGATATCTTACCACTATTGCAATAGTCTTAAATAAAGTCTATGTTATAATTCTAACAAGAGTTAGAATAATTTTTCTCTTTAACAACCTTCTCTATCATTTTATCCTTAGCATCTATAATAGCCTCTGGTATGCAGGAAGACACAGTATATATTTCTTAAAGGAATGAATGATTCCACGATTAATAGTGATATAAAGTATACAAGAGAGTTAAAGTTTATACGTTTATGTGTAAAATATAACACACTGAAGAGACTCATACTTGTAAGATGGTATAAAAGACACCAGAGGCTCTGGCTCAGGCTCTGGAGCCCAGTTTCATGAGATTGACTCATGATAGGGCCACTGATTAGTTGCATGACTTTAGATAAGTCATCAATCTTGTGGAGCCTCAGTTTCCTCAGTTGTAGCATATAGTTAATAAAAATACCTGAAGAAGGGGTGCCTGGGTGGCTTAGTTGGTTAAGCAACTCTTGATTTCAGCTTAGGTCATCATCTCATGGTTCGTGAGTTTGATCCCCACTTCAGGATCTGTACTTTCAGCACAAAGCCTGCTTGGGATTCTCTCTCTGTCTCTCTCCAGCTCTCTCCCACTTGTGCATGCTCACTCTCTCTCTCTATGTCTCAAAATAAATATTATTTTTTTTTAATTTTAAAAAGTCCCTGAGTAATGGAGTTATTAAGGCAATAATGAGTTAATACATTTGAATTCTTAAACAATAACCAATAAAATATGCAGTCAATAAACAGTGGCTATCATTAAAGACTGTACTAGCATTAGTAATACCACTGACTCAGTATGTATTGTACACATTAAAGGGACTATCCCATTATACCTAGTTTAAGAGATTTAGTCTGGAAAAAAAGAAAGTGCCATCTGTTCACTTGAAGTGTTGTTACATTACAGGTTTTTATTTGCTCTCTTTTCTTGCTATTTTATATACTTTTTGCTTCCATTACCACCAAAATTTCAAGACCTCACCATTCTGTGACTATAGAACCTTAAACCTGGGTGAACACAACAACCCCCTTTTTCATGCTCAATCATGTTTCACATTGTAGTCAGCAATCATGATTTTCCCCCAGTTTTATTGAGATATAACTGACATAGAACACTATAGCAGTGTAAGGTGTTTAATCCAACCAGTTTAATTTAGCATAACACTGGCTTATGTTATAAAGAGATTTTAGCCATTAGTTTAGTTAGTATAAATCATCTCCTATAGATACATAAAATATTTTTTTTTCTTTGTGATGAGGACTCAGGATTTACCCTAACAACTTTCACATCTACTATACAGCAATGTTAACCATACTCATTGTGTTATACATTACATCCCTAGTACTTATCCTATAAATGAAGTTTTGTACCTTTTTATCAACTTCCTCCAATTCCTTCTCTCCCAAACCTTATGCCTCAGGTAAACACAAATCTGATCTTTTTTATGAGTTCAGGTTTTGTTTTGTTTTGTTTTTTAATCTACATATAAGTGAAATGACAAAGTATTTGTCTTTCTCTTGCTTCACTTAGCATAATGCCTTCAAGGTCCATCTATGTCACAAATGTCCCTCTTTTAATGGCTGAATAATATCCCATTTTATGTAAATACAGCTTAATTTAGTCATTTGTTGATAGACTGTTAGGTTGCTTCCATGTTTTGACTATTCTAAATAATGCTGCTATAAACATGGGGACAGAAACAGCTCTAGAAATATTCCCAGATGTGGAATTGCTGGGTCAGATGGTAGTTCTATTTTTAATATTTTGAGAATTTTCCACATATATTTCCATAGTGGCTATGCCATATTATAATTTCACTAACAGTGCACAAAAATAACATTTTCTTCACATCCTTACCACTATTTATTTTTTGCCTTTTTGATGATAACCATTTTTAAAAAGCATAAGGTAACACCTCATTGTGGTTGATTTGCATTTCTTTCATAACTAGTAATGTTGAGCATCTTATACACTTGTGGGAATTTCATATATCTCCTTTGAAAAATGTCTATTCAGGTCCTTTGCCTATTTTTTTAATTGGATTGTTTGGGGTTTTTTGTTTGTTCGTTTGCTTGGATATTGAGTTGTATGCATTATTTATATATTTTTGACATTAACCCCTTTTCAGATATAAAGTTCGAAAATACTTTTCTTATTCTATAGGTGGTCTTTCCACTTTGTTGATTTTTTTTCTGTGTAGTCCCACTTGTAGTCATGCTATTTTTTTTAAAATTTCTTGCTTGTGTTTTAGGTGTCATATCAAAAAAAAAAAAAAAAACATTGCCAAGACCCATGTTAAGGAGATTTTTTTATTAGGTTTTTATCTAGGAATTTCATGGTTTCAGGTCTTAAATTTAAGTTTTTAATCCATTTTAAGTTAATTTTTCTGAGGTGTAAGATGTGGGTCTATTTTCATTCTTTTTCTTGTGAATATCCAATTTTTCAAGCACTGTTTATTGAAGAAACAATCTTTATGCCATTGAGTATTCTTAGCTCACTTGTCAACTACTAGTTGACCAAATGTACGTGAGTTTATTTCAGTGGCCTCAATTCTGTTTCATTGATCCATTTTGTTGCCTTTATGTGAGGACCATATTGTTTTGAATACTATAGGCAATAGTAGCTTGAAAAGCAGGAAGTGTAATGCCTTCTGCTTTGTTTCCCTTAGGATTCCTTTGGCAATTCAAGGTCTTTTGTAGTTCCATATAAATTTTTAGGATTGTTTTCCCTACTTTTGTAAAAAAATGTTTTGGAACCTTGATAGGGATTGCATTGAATTTAGAGATGGCTTTGGGTAGTATTAACATTTGATAACACAGACTCTTCCCCTCCATGAACATGGGGTACCTTTCCATTTATTTGTGTCTTCTTTGACATATTTCATTAGTGTTTTGTAGTTTTCAGAGTAAAAAAATTCACCTCCTTGGTTAAGTTTATTCCTAAGTACTTTATTGTTTTTGATGCTACTGTAAATGGTATTATTTTATTTGTACATAAATGCTACTTGTTTCTGTATGTTAACTTTTTACCTTGTAACTTTACTAATTTAATTGATTAGGTCTAACAGTTTTTGGTGTAGTCTTTAGGATTTTCTCTATATAAAATCATGTCATCTGCAAACAGATATTTTTATTTCTTCCTCTCCATTTCTGATGCCTTTTATCTGTTTTTTGCCTGATTGCTCTGAGAAGGACTTCCAATACTATGTTGAAACAAATGGTGAGAAGTGGGCACCCTTGTCTTATTCCTGATCCTAGAAGCAAAGTTTTCAACCTTTTATCATTGAATAGTATATATTGGCTTGTCCTATATAGCCTTTATTATGTTAAGTTCCTTCTGTTCATAATTTGTTTTTATTATAAATGAATGTTGAATTTTGTCAAATACTTTTCCTGTGTACATTGAGATATCCTGTTTTATTTTCCTTTTTATTAATGTGATGTACTATACTAATTCATATATTGAACTATCCTTTCATCCCAGGTATAAATACCACTTGATCATGGTGAGTGATTCTTTTAATGTGCTGAATTACGTTTGCTAGTATTTTGAGAGCTGCATATATTCATCATATATATTGACCTTTCTTTTCTGATAGTGTCCTTTACTTGTTTTGATATTAGGACAATGCTGGCCTCACAAAGTGAATTTGGGAGTTTTTCTCCTTTTTGATTTCTTGGAAGAGTTTGTGAAATATTGGTATTAATCCTTCTTTAAATGTTCAGTAAAATTAATCAGTGAAGCCATCTGTAGCAGGCTTTTCTTCATTGGAAGATTTTTGATTATGGATTGAATCTCCTTGCTAGTAATTGGTCTATTTGAACCTTCTTGATTCAGTTTTAGTAAATTGTATGTTTCTAAGAACTTTTTCACCTCTTCTACATTATCCAGTTTATTGGAGTATAGTTGTTTATAGTAGTCTGTTCTAATCCTTTGTATTTCTGTGGTATCAATTGTAATGTTCCCTATTTCATTTATAATTTTATTGATATGGCTCCTCTTTTCTTCTTTAGTCTAGGTACAGTTTTGTCAATTTTGTTGCCTTTAAGAACCAGCTCTAAGTTTGGTTAATTTTTTTTATTGTTTTCTTATTCTGTTTTATTTACTTCTGCTCTAATCTTTCTTATTCCCCTCCTTCTGCTAACCTTTGGCTCAGTTTATTCTTCTTCTAGTTCCTTAAAGAGTAGAGTTAGGTTATTTATTTGGGATCTTTCTGCTTTTTAATGTAGGTGTTTATTACTATGAATCTCCCCTTTGATTTTTGCTGTCTCAATATACTTCTTTAATTTTTCCTTTAATTTCTTCCTTGACACATAGGTTGTTTAGCAGAGTGCTTAGCATTCATGAATTTTCCAGTTCCCTCTTGTTATTTTTAGTTTCATACTGTTGTGGTGAGAACTGATACTTCATATAATCTCAGTCTTCTTGAATTTATTGACTTGTTTTGTGGCCTAACAAATGTTTTGTCCTAGAAAATGTTTCATGTGCACTTTAGAAGAATTTTTATTTTGGGTTTGTCAGATAGAATGTTCTGTATATGTGTGTTTAGTCCATTTAAGTCATTTGTGTTGTTCAAATCTCCTATTTCTTTGAATGTCTGGATGAGCTCTATACAGAGAGTGAAATATTAGAGTTCCCAACTATTGTATTATTTAGTATTGTATTGTTTAGGTCTCCTTTTAGGTTCATTATTTTTGGCTTTATATATTTAGGTGCTCCAATGTTGGGCATAAAATTATATAAAATTGTTAAATCTTGGTGTATTGATCCCTTTGTCATAATATAATGAGCTTCTTTGTTTCTTTTCACCAGTTTTAATTTAAAGTCTATTATATCTAAGTTAAGTATAACTATATTTGTTTATCATTTTCTTGAAATGGATATTTCATCCCTTCACTCTGTTTATTTGTGTCTCTAAGGCTTATCTGAGTCTCTTATAGGTAGCAGATTGTTGGATCTCATTTTGTGTCTATTTATCCATTCTGTGTCTTTTGGAGAATTTAGTTCACTTATGTTTGAAGTAATTGATAGGTAAGGACTTACTATTGCTATTTTTATCATTGTTTTCTGGTTGTTTGTAGATCTATTGTTCCTTATTTCTAACCCTCTCTTTTATTTGTGTTTTGATGTATGTTAGTATCATTATGCTCTGGCTTCTTTATCATGTCCTTTTAGAAATTACTACAGGTTTTTCCATGTGGTTACCACGAGGCTTACATAAAATATCTTAAACTTATAACACTCTATTTTATTTTTTTATTTAAATTTTTTTAATGTTTATTAATTTTTGAGAAACAGAGCACGAGCAGAGGCAGGGGAGGGCAGAGAGAGGGAGACACAGAATTGGAAGCAGCCTCCAGGCTCTGAGTTGTCAGCACAGAGCCCATGTGGGGCTCAAACCCATGAACCCATGAGATCATAACTTGAGCCGAAGTCAGACACTTACACAACTGAGACACCCAGGTGTCCCTGTAACACTCTATTTTAAAATAATAACTAAATTTAATAGAATTCCTAAGCTTTACACTTCTCCTTCTCACATTATAAGTTATTGATGTTACCATTTACAATGTTAGTTTATGCAACTAATAACAGATTATTATAGTTATGGATATTTTACATTTGTTTTTTAACTTTAAAACTAGAGTTGTAAAAGAATTATGTACCACCATTACCATACTGCAGAATCTAGCTTTGGCTACATATTTATCATTACTAATAACATTTATGTTACCTTATTTTTTTAATGATAATTAGCAACCTTTTGTTTCTACCCAAAGAAGCTCCTGTAGCATATCCTATAAGACTGGTCTAGTGGTAATTAACTTTCTCAGCTTTTGTTTGTTTGGGAGAGTACCTTCATTTTTGAAGGATAGTTTCATCAAGTGTAGTATTTTTGCTTGAAATTTCTTTCTTTTAATATTTTAGATATGTCAATCCCATTTTCTCCTGGTGTAAAGTTTCTGTTAAGAAATCTGACTGTCCTGTGCGGGTCCCCTTGCATATAAATTCTCTTCTTCCACCGCTCTTAAAAATTCTGTCTTTGACTTTTGACAATTTAATAATATTGCGTGTTGATGTAGTCTTATTCAGGATCAATTGATTTAGGGTCCTTTGGGCCTCTTGGATCTGGATGTCTGTTTCTTTACCCTGGTTTGGGGAGTTTTCACCCATTATTGCTTTAAAGATACTTTGCATCTTTTTACTATTCCTCTTCTCCTTTTATAATTTCCATAATGTGAACATTGTTTCTTTTCACTGTGTCTCATAAGCACTATAGACTTTCCTCACTCTTTAGTTGTCATTTGCTCCTCTGACAGGATAATATCAAATGTCCCATCTTCCAGTTTGCTGCTTTATTATTCTACGTGGCTGAGGGTGCTTTTGAAGTTCTCTGTTGAACTCTTCTGTTGTGGTATTTTTCAGTTTTAGAATTTTCTTTTTATGCTATACCTTTGTTGAACTTCTGTTTTCCTAGTTTCACTCAGTTGTCTGTATGTTCTTGTAGTTCACTAAACTTGTTTAAGAGGATTATTCTGAATTCTTGGATGACTCATAGATCTTTACTTCTCTAGGGTCAGTTGTAGCCTTGTTAGTTTCCCATGCTGATATCGTATTCACTTGATTTTTTTGTGAACCTTGATTCCTCATCTTGGAACCTGTGCATGTGAGTAATAGGGCTTCTCTTTCAGACCCTTCAGGTTTATTTTGGCAGACGGTTCATCATCAGTCAGCCCAGTTTGTATTTTTGGACATGTATGCTGGTAATGTCATTGGGCAGGTTGGGCTGGCTGTTAAGACCTATTTTTAAATGAGGCAACTGTTCAAGGTAAGAGCTAAGTGTGGGGGGGAGGCGGGATTGTAAAACTGGCTGAGAACAGTTGGATAGGACTGCTAGCTCGGATCTCTGTCCAACTGAAGCAGTAGGATTGGTTCCATAGTTCTGCTTACTAGATGATCAGGGCTGGGTACCATACTGAAGGATAGTTGGAGCTCAGAATTAATTTTCCTTCTCTGACAGGGCAGCATGATGAGTGCTAGGGCCTGTCCAGCTCATTGTTTAAAGACCTGAATCAGGCAAGAGTGTGCACTGAATATCCTGGTTAGATGAGGCCATCATTTTTGCTCTGCAGACAAAAGCAATGGGCTGTATTCTCTTTTCAAGTGCCAATCTAAACAGGGATCTTGGATGGGTTACACAGCTTCCCCTGTGCTCTGGTAAAGTTTTCTGGTTGGGCAGGCTGAAGGCTATATTCCACCATGAGTGGGGCTTCAAATTAGTTTTCCCTCCTTAGGTGGAATAAAAACTGCTCCAAGATCAGGAAAGCTTATTGTTTGTGGTCTTGATTCAAGCTGACCTGTGCCTCAAGTTCCCTTGAAGAATAGGGCCACTGCTTTGTTTGGGGAGCAATTAGGTATGCCTATCCATCTTTCAGCATAAGAATTGCTGAGTTATGCAGCAGCTTCCAGGTGTCCTCTTCAGCTCTCCTTGTCAGATGAATCTCAGAGCTATGTTCCCCAGCTCAAGGGGTTAAGACTCCACTCTCCTGCCTGGGTAGGACTGTCAGAGCCCACTTCAGACAACGCCCAAATTTTTCAGAATAGGCTTTCTGGCTAGTAATTACTAGGTGCTACACTCATGAAGTGAATGTCTAAATTAACTCCGCTCACTCGAGGTGGAAAAGAAACCCTGTACACCTGCTATTGGCTCTGCTGTGTCCACTCGGTGCTGAGTTATGCAGTTTCCAGGTGTTCTTGTAGTCCTTCCCGTAAAATGTAGCCGGGATCCATGGTCCACAGTAGGTGAAGCTATGTTTCAGTTTCTCTGCCTGGACAGACAACATTTCAGGAGCAGAAAAACTCCCCATTTGTGGACCCAAAACAGGCAGCACTGTACCCTGTCTAATTCCCTGGTCAGACTGTGTTATCACCTTGGTTCCACAGATGTGCAAAGCCACTGGTTGGGACTACTACTTGGGCTTTGAAGATAGGAATTTGGTCTACCAAGGTCCAAGTGAGGATTAATGGAAGCCCCTTTCCATTCTCCATCACAATCTTATTCCCAGTGGTTGAGCCCTACAGATTTTTATGTAATGTCCATCGGATTGGATCAGAGTAGGGGCTTCCACAAAGTGATCCATGATACTAAAGTAGGTCTGGATGTCACCCTTGGTTCTCATTCTTAATAGAGGAAATTTAAGTTCAGAGGAGATGTATGTGGTGCTGCACCCAGAGTAAATGTCCCCCCAGAGAAAGGCCAGTACCAGCCTGGGGGAGGGACAATATGGTTAACACACAGTTGTTCCTCTTATCCTTCCAATGCAGCCTGTGTTGGTCTCTGTAGTGCAGAGATTTGTTTCAGCCTCACATCCATGTTCTAGGATTCTCTCAGTTGTGCCTTGTCCATGAATAGTTGTGAGGGGGAGTGTGTTTAAGAATGACCTGTGTCATCATCTTAGTGACATCATTCTCCATGACTTTCTCATATGGTAGTTCATGGTAATGAAGTTTAATTCTTTTTGAATTTATTCATTTTTGAGAGAAAGAGAGGGACAGAGCGCAAGCAGAGGGGCAGAGAGAGGGAGACACATAATCCGAAGCAGGCTCCAGGCTCTCACCTGTCAGCACAGAGACCAACATGGAGCTCAAACTCACAAGCCATGAGACATGACCAGAGCTGAAGTCAGACATTTAACTGACTGAGCCAACCAGGTGCCCCTTTAGTGAAGTTTAAAAGTGCTTTGGTATATTAGGAAATACTTCAAATACATTGAATGTTTTCATAAATAATAAAAAGAAAATAATTGTGCCAATCCAGCTTAGTCTGCATATTACATGGCATACTATGCATTTATCAATGAGTATGAGTTAATATATTCCAGGAATTGCACTATGTGATAGAAACACAGCAGTGAATGAGCCTCAGCTCAAACAGACGTCTTCACTGAGCCAAGTATCTGAAATAGAATGATTTTTCAAACATTCTCTGACTTTTTATTTTGTCTCATTTGTATTCACAGATGTGATAACTAAGTATAAATGCATTTAACCGTTTTTTTCTCACATACCAAACTCTACAGGCAGGGATTCAGGTTGTTTTATTCATTCATTCTTCCCACAGTTTAAATGGAGTCCTAGAATTAACTCATTTAGAAATCATACTAAAATTATTACCAGATATTATTGATCAGAATGAAAAAATCACTTAGTAATTTAGTTATACAATATTACAAAATGAAGAATAGGTTTTAGAAATGAAAATAGGTGCAGATTTAATTAAGATGTTAAATTGAAGAAATAAGTCATAATCAAAATTTAATCAAAGACTAGGTTATACTGTACTGTAATGTTTATTTCATTTTATTTTTTAATTTATTTTTTCATTTAAAAAAAATTACATCCAAATTAGTTACAATATAGTGAAACAATAATTTCAGGAGTAGATTCCTCAATGCTCTTTACCCATTTAGCCCATCCCCCCTCCCACAACCCCTCCTGTAACCCTCAGTTTGTTCTCCATATTTATGAGTCTCTTCTGTTTTGTCCCCTTCCCTGTTTTTATATTATTTTTGTTTCCCTTCCCTTATGGTCATCTGTTTTGTGTCTTAAAGTCCTCATATGAGTGAAGTCATATGATTTTTCTCTTTCTCTAATTTCACTTAGCATAATATCCTCCAGTTCCATCCATGTAGTTGCAAATGGCAAGATTTCATTCTTTTTGATTGCTGAGTAATACTCCATTGTATATATATACCACATCTTCTTTATCCATTCATCCATTGATGGACATTTGGGCTCTTTCCATACTTTGGCTCTTGTTGATAGTGCTGCTATAAACAAGGGGGTTCATGTGTCCCTTCGAAACAGCACACCTGTATCCCTTGGATAAATGCCTAGTAGTGCAATTGCTGGGTTGTAGGGTAGTTCTATTTTTGGTTTTTTGAGGAACCTCCATACTGTTTTCCAGAGTGGCTGCACCAGCTTGCATTCCCACCAACAATGCAGAAGAGATCCTCTTTCTCTGCATCCTTGCCAACATCTGTTGCTTGAGTTCTTAATGTTAGCCATTCTGATAGTGTAAGGTGTAAGGTGGTATCTCATTGTGAATTTGATTTGTATTTCCCTGATGATGAGTGATGGTGAGCATTTTTTTCATGTGTTAGTTGGCCATCTGGATGTCTTCCTTGGAGAAGTGTCTATTCATGTATGTTGCCCATTTCTTCACTGGATTGTTTTTTGGGTGTTGAGTTTGATAAGTTCTTTATAGATTTTGGATACTAATCCTTTATCTGATATGTCATTTGCAAATATCTTCTCCAATTCTGTCAGTTGCCTTTTAGTTTTGCTGATTGCTTTGTTCGCTCTGCAGAAGGTTTTGATTTTGATGAGGTCCCAGTAGTTCATTTTTGCTTGTGTTTCCCTTGCCTCTGGAGACATGTTCAGTAGGAAGTTGCTGTGGCCAATCTTGGCAAAGAGGTTTTTGCCTGCTTTCTCCTCGAGGATTTTGATGGCTTCCTGTCTTACATTTAGGTCTTTCATCCATTTTGAGTTTATTTTTGGGTATGGTATAAGAAAGTGGTCCAGGTTCATTCTTCTGCATGTCGCTGTCCAGTTTTCCCAGTACTACTTACTGAAGAGACTGTCTTTATTCCACTGGATATTCTTTCCTGCTTTGTCAAAGATTAGTTGGCCATACGTTTGTGGGTCCATTTCTGGGTTCTTTATTCTGTTCCATTGATCTGAGTGTCTGTTCTTGTGCCAGTACCATACTGTCTGGATGATTACAGCTTTCTAGTATAGCTTGAAGTCTGGGATTGTGATGCCTCCTGCTTTGGTTTTCTTTCTCAAGATTGCTTTGGCTATTCAGGGTCTTTTGTGGTTCCATATAAATTATAGGATTATTTGTTCTAGCTCTGTGAAGAATGCTGGTGTTACTTTGATAGAGATTGCATTGAATATGTTGATTGCTTTGGGTAGTATTGACATTTTAACAATATTTGTTCTTCCTATCCAGGAGCATGTAATATTTTTCCATTTTTTTTTGTGTCTTCTTCAATTTCTTTCATAAGCTTTCTATAGTTTTCAGTGTATACAAAGTGTATATAACCTCTTTGGTTAGATTTCTTCCTAGGTAGTTTGTGGTTTTTTGTGCAGCTGTAAATGGGATCGATTCCTTGATTTCTGTCTCTTCATTGTTGGTGTGTAGGAATGCAACAGATTTCTGTGCATTAATTTTATATCCTGAAACTTTGATGAATTCATGAATCAATTCTTGTAGTTTTTTGGTGGAATCTTTTGGGTTTTCCATATAGAGTATCATGTCATCTGTGAAGAGTGAAAGTTTGACCACCTCCTAGCCGATTTGGATGCTTTTTATGTCTTTGTGTTGTCTGATTGCAGAGGCTAAGACTTCCAATACTATGTTGAATAATAGTGGTGAGAGTGGACATCCCTGTCTTGATCCTGACCTTAGAAGGAAAGCTGTCAGTTTTTCCCCATTGAGGATGATATTAGCATTGGGCCATTCATATATGGCTTTTATGATCTTGAGGTATGCTCCATCTATCCGTACTTTCTTGAGAGTTTTTATCGAGAAAGGATGCTGTATTTTGTCAAATGCTTTCTCTGCATCTACTGAGAGGATCATATGGTTCTTGTCCTTTCTTTTACTGATGTGATGAATCATGTTAATTGTTTTGTGGGTATTGAACCATCCCTGCATCCCAGGTATGAATCCCATTTGGTTGTGGTGAATATTTTTTTTAATGTATTGTTAGATCCAGTTGGCTAATATCTTCTTGAGTATTTTTGCATCCATGTTCATCAGGGAAATTTGTCTATAGTTCTCCTTGTTAGTGGGGTCTCTGTCTGGTTTTGGAATCAAAGTAATGCTGGCTTCATGGAAAGAGTTTAGAAGTTTTCCTTCCATTTCTATTTTTTGGAACAACTTCAGGAGAATAGGTGTTAACTCTTCCTTAAATGTTTGGTAGAATTCCCCCGGAAAGCCATCTGGCCCTGGACTCTTGTTTTTTGGCAGATTTGTGATTACTAATTTGATTTTGCTTACTGGTTATGGGTCTGTTCAAATTTTCTATTTCTTCCTGTTTCAGTTTTGGTAGTGTATATGTTTCTAGGAATTTGTCTATTTCTTCCAGATTGCCCATTTTATTGGCATATAATTGCTCATAATATTCTCTTATTGTTTTTACTTCTGTGTTGGTTGTGATCTCTCCTCTTTCATTCTTGATTTTATTTATCTGGGTCCTTTCTGTTTTCTTTTTGATTAAACTGGCTAGTGGTTCATCAATTTTGTTAATTCTTTCAAAGAACCAGCTTCTGGTTTCATTGATCTGTTCTGGTTTTTTGGTTTCAATAGCATTAATTTCTGCTCTCTAATATTTTTCCACTTTCTACCATTAGTAGATTTGAGACCAGATGCTTACACAATAATGTCTTTGAGAAAATTAGGATATTTGAGTATTAATATATTTTAAAACCTTGGTAATCAGGATAGAAATTTTGAGTTTGGAAGGATAGAACTCATGGGAATAATGATGAAATTACTACCAGAAGTTTGAAAATTGTTTATATATGCAACAGATATATCAATTTTTAAATACTTTGATAATTTACAATTGCTGTGAATACTGAGTTGACTTCATTCTAAAATACTTGCTGCATATTGTGCTGAGCAATAATTGAACTGCTTCTCTTCTCTTAAAGCAAATATATGTCTAGCTCTATTCCTAAAATTCAAACATTTTCTGGGGACATTTGTGCTATATTAGATGTTAGGGACTAAGCTTACATATCAGAAAGAAAAAGGTATGTGTGGAAAGGGTCATTTCAGTTTACTTTTGATGCCAAAATACCAAAGATGTATCATATTAATGAATAGCTCATAGTACTGTTAAGGTTTTCTTCCATATTAATTTTCCCCATGGAATTACTGTGAATAAGTATATTTCAGGCTTTTAGTAACAAAGCTTACTTCTTGATCATAGTTTTCCTTATGCTAAAATATATGGCATTTTAAACGCTTATTTTTTTCAAGTTGTACTTTTTGTAAGAGTAATTCTGTTTCTGGGTTAATTGTGCCTGTTATGAAAAGAAGATCCTTAAATTGTAAAGTATTAGTCTCACAACTTTCATAAATAAGTCATATTAAATAACATCCATTAGTATGAGAGAGCATCCACTAAAATGGGCTGAAAACCCAGAAATGAAGGAATCAGATTAATATTGTATGTAAATCTGAAAACATATTCCTATTAAAACTCTAAATCCTATATTCCTGTTCTGTTAATTTGTTTTTTCTCACCTGTTATTAGGAATCCCATAACTTTTAGAAAATATGTAAATTTTATGAAGAAAATGAAATGTAGACCTCATTACTCCTTGAAATGCATGATTCTTGGGGCACCTGGGTGGCTCAGTCGGTTGAGCGTCCGACTTCAGCTCAGGTCATGACCTGGCCCCTTGTGGGTTCGAGCCCCATGTAGGGCTCTGTGCTGACGGCTCAGGGCCTGGAGCCTCTTCAGGTTCTGTGTTTTTCTCTCTCTCTGCCCCTCCCTCGCTCACACTCTGTCTCTCTCTGTCTCTCAAAAATAAATAAGCATTAAAAAAAATTTAAAAAAAATGAAATGCATGATTCTTAACAAATTGTATTACATGCACAGTGTAACGTTCTAAAAGTAGCTGGATGGTATACTTCCTCATTTCTACATAGTAATGAGTATTTAGATCTCTTTCTTTCATATTTGTAAGTATCCAAAACTGGAAGGAGAAGCAAAACATCATTGGGAGTGTAAAATTGATGATTTTAATTAAAACATTTTTCAACCTTTATACATAATCTTATTATGATTATAACTAACATTTACAAATAAAAGTGTTGGTGCTAATTCTAAAACCATCTTTTAAAATGAGATTATACATCTGCATATTAGAAAAAGATGATGGAAACAAAGAGACATTGCATGTTTAAACTAATATAGAAAATTAGTAAAGCAGAAATACCAGAAGTATATTTTGTATGACAATGTCTGTGAAAACACAGAAGAGCCTATCTCCCTTCTGATTATAAATACATATACTGAAAATTAAGGTAGGTTATGTGGGAAGAAGAAAAAAAAAGCCCTTGAAACTTAGTTTTATCTGTAAAACCTTAGGTCTTTATGGCACTAGTCATGATTTATATCCATTTATCTCTATGAAAAAAAAAAGCTGTTAACTGACAAATTGTTATATTCTAAACTTCCATCAGTCAGATGTCAGTTTCTTTTCATTTCCCCACACAAATGATTCGTTGGCTAACAATACTTATATATATAACTATATATAATGAGGAAATAAGGTGCATTTGTAAAAAAAAAAAAACTAATGTTTTTGATACACAGTAACTTGAGAATATTCAGTATTCAGTATTATACAGTATTTATAATCTTATCTGAAACAATCTATCTTGATACTATTCTTTCTCATTTTCTAAAGCTGTGCAGACTTTAAAACACTACCTCAGAACACTCAGAAGACTAAATATAAGAATGAAACTTCACAGGTAACTAACTTTATTATTCTGCTGGTTGTCTCATTAAAGATTTAAATTTTCGGGGTGTCTGGATGGCTCAGTCGGTTGGGTGCCTGACTTGATTTTGGCTCAGGTTATGACCTCACAGTTCATGGGTTTGAGCCCTGAGTCCAGCTCCACACTTAGTGTGGAGCCTACTTGGGATTCTTTTTCTCCCTCTCTCTCTGCCTGCCCCTCCCAAAAAAAAACATTAAAAGGTTTAAATTTTTGATACATGCATATATTAATGTTATGACAGTCACATTTTTTAAATTTGTAAAATTATTTTTGCCAGTTTTAAAATATTTATCAACATATCTGACTGGATAATCTTTGAGAATCAATTAAATCATAGTATATTGCCTGAGTAACATACATTATAAGCTACTTAAGTCCAGCTACCTCATTGTTTCTGAAGTGAATCTCAAATTTAAACAGAACAAGAACATAATAAATTAATGTGTGTTTATCTGTCTTTCATTCCCATGCCTATAATGTACAACTTACATATTTCTTCCTTTTTAAATATTATTTCTGCTTCTCTCACAAGCTTTCTTTTTTAGAAAGCCCTCTACCTCAGGAGTTAAGATGGCAGAGTAGTAGGACGACCCTATGTTTGCCTCATCCCTCGAACACAGCCAGGTAAATATAAAATCATTCTGAACACCAAAGAACTTGATCTGAGGACTGAGAGAACAAGCTGCATATTTAGATGAAGAAAAATGACCACATTGTGGAAGGTAGGAGGAGCTGTGGAGAGTTGATGAGGGGGAGACAAGAATTGCAGGTGTTGTGGAAGGGAGAGATCCCTGATCACAAAGATAGGGAGGAGAGAAAGCACCACTCAGGGTATTGTACAAGAAAACGTCTTCCCCAACTATTGACTGGGAAAAGGAGAGGGCTTAACTATTGCAAGTTCTTATAAGCAGAAGAGCTCAAAGTCTGGAGTATTAGAAGTGCCGGCCATTGTTTGGGTTGTGCCTGGGAGGCTTAATGATGCTCCTTTGGGGAAGGGAGGCAGAACCTGTGAGCAAACAGCTTGCTCTGAGAATTCCCTGGGTCACATGGGGAGAAAAATTTCTCTTTCTTGGAGTGCATTTGGGAGAGATGGCACTGCCTCTCAGGACAAGAAAAGTCAGGCACCATTGAGGGGCACCATTAAATAGCATAGCAGCTGAAGCACCAGCTGAAGGCTGCTAACCTGCACTTGGTTGTGCTTTCCTGTAAGCTCCTAGCCCCACAGAATCCTGCAACTCCTTTTCTAGGACAAACCTGCATCAGCCATAGCATGGTAAGACTCTCCCCCAGAGGATCAGCATAAGCCTATGTAGCACTAGGTCCCTAAAATCTGGAGCTTCATGCCTGAGATAAAACACAGGAGTTCTGTGCTCGAAGGCAGACAAATGGTTTGGACACAGAGTGAAGGCAGGGTTCTGATGGAAGCCTGGGACAAAAGAGGGGAGAGTGTTTGCTTTTCTGTGAGAGCTTCCTGACAACAGTGGACATGAACTCCCCTCTCTGGGGATGAGAGAGTGGGGTGACACTGTTTTCCCTCTGCCTATCAACCTAGCCAGAATTCGTGAGCAACACAGAACCCTCAGTAGAAGCTGTAATGACTTACACCAAACCCCACCATCCTGCTGGTGAATCTTTCCTAGGCAAGTCCCCCTGAGAATCAATGCAGCCAGCCCCTCCCCTAGAAGACCGCACAAACCCATCCACCCCCTTGCACACATCAAGTTTACTGACCGTAGAGGGCTACAATGCTTCAACTCTAGGGGAAATAGGATCTAGCCTTTTAAAACAAGGAGGCCTAGTAAAAATTTGGCTCACACACTAGACCAGCCCAAACATTTGACACTGCAGGAAAGAGAAACTCTGCAGAGGACTCATCTGAGGAAAAGAGCAGCCAAAACAGAGTGCTCACGGTGTACACCAAGAAAAAAACCTTCCTGAAGCATCGGGCCTAGACAGCATATGAACTCTTCTTAATATGGCCATTACTCTCAGAAGCAGGAAACAGGACAGGTTTTCCTAACACACAGTCCATTGAGTTCTAGGCAAAATGCCAAGATGGATGCCTAAAAGAAAGAATTGGAAGATGTCATGAACCTGGATCTAATCAGAATAGACATAAATCTGAACCAGAATTTAAAACAACAATCACAAGGATGTTTGCTGGGCTTGAGAAAAACATAGAAGACATGGGAGAATCACTTTCTGCAGAGATAAAAGAACTAAAAACTTGTCATGCTGAAATAAAAAATGCTATAATGGAGATGCAAAACTGGGGGCAATGACAACAAGGATGGAAGAATAGGAGGAACAAATCAGTGATATAAAAGATAAAATTATGGGAAATCATGAAGCTGAAAAGAAGAGAAGAAAAGTATTACAGCGTACATGTAGACATAGTGAACTCAGCAACTCCATAAAGTGTAATAATATTCTTATCATAGGAATCCCAGAAGAAGTCAGGGAAAAAAGGGACAGAGGCTTTATTTGAGCAAATTCTAGCTGAAGACTTTTCTAATCTGGGGAAGGAAACAGATCTTAATAAAATTTTCAAATACAGAGATAAGAAAAGTATCATGAAAGCAGCAGGAAAAAAGAAATCCCTAACCTATAAGGGAAGACAACTCAGGTTAGCAGTAGATCTCTCCATAGAAACCTGGCAGTCCAGAAGGAAGTGGCATAACATATTCAACAGTCTGAAGGAGAAAAATATGCAGCCTAAAATAAAACATCCATTCTTAATTTTTAAAAATGCATTTTACAAAATACAACATCCATTCTTGACAAAAACCATGAATAAAGTAGGGATAGAGGGAATATATCTCAACATAATAAAGGCCATGTATGAAAGACCCAAGCCTAATATCTTCAATGGCAAAAAATTGAGAGCTTTTCCTCAGTGGTCAGGAACAAGACAGGGATGTCCACTCTCAACATTGTTATTTTACATAGCTCTGGACATCCTAGCCTCAGCAATCAGACAGCAACAACAATAAAAATAAATAAAAGGCATCCAAATTGGCAAGGAAGAAATCAAATTTTCATTATTCACAGACAACATGATACCCTATATGTAGAAAGACTTCACCAAAAAATTGTTAGAACTGATACACAAATTTAGCAAAGTTGCAGGATATAAAATCAATGTACAGAAATCTGTTGCATTTCTGTATACCAATATTGAAGCAGCAAAAAGAGAAATGAAGGAATGGAATCCATTTATAATTTTACCAAAACTCATGTTACCTAGGAATAAACCTAACCAAAGAGGTAAAAGATCTATATTATGAAAACTATAAAGATATTATGAAAGAAATTGAAAAAGACACAAAGAAATGGAAAAACATTCCATGTTCATGAACTAGAAGAACAAATATTGTCAAAATGTCTATACTGCCCAAAGCAATCTACACATTTAATGCAGTTCCTATCAAAATATCACTAGCATTTTTCACAGAGCTAGAGAACGCAATCCTAAAACTTGTATGGAACCACAAAAATCCTGAATAATCAAAACAATCTTGGAAAAGAAAAAGATGAAGACATCACAATTCTGGACTTCAAACTATATTACAAGGCTATAGTCATCAAGACAGTATGGTACTGGCACAAAAACGGACACAGATCAGTGGAAGGGAATAGAAAGCTAGAAATGTACCCATGGTTTTATGCTCACCTAGTCTTGGACAAAGCAGGAAAGAGTGTCCAGTGGAAAAAAAGACAGTCTCTTCAACAAATGGTGTTGGGAAAATAGGACAGCAGCATGTAGAAGTATTAAACTGGACCACTTTCTTATACCATACACAAAAATAAATTAAAAATGGATGAGAGACTAAAATGAGATGGGAAACCATTAAAACCCTAGAGGAGAACACAGGCAGCAACCTCTTTGACCTCAGCAGTAGCCAATTCTATCAGACACAACTTTGAAGGCAAGAGTAATAGAAGTAAAATGACCTGTTGGTACTTCATCAAGATAAAGAGCTTCTGCACAGCAAAGGAAACAATCAACAAAACTAAAAGGCAACCTATGTAGTGAGAGAGGTAATTGAAAATGACATACTGCATAAAGGGCTAGTGTCCAAAACCTATAAGGAACTTATCAAACTCACACCCCAAAATTAAATAATCCAGCTAAGAAATGGGCAGAAGACATGAACAGACATTCCTCCAAAGAAAACCTACAAATGACTAACAGACATGGAAAAAAAAATGCTGAACATCACTCATCATCAGGGAAATACAAGTCAAAACCACAATGAGATACCACTTCACATCTGTCAGAATGGCTAAAATTAACAACTTAGGAAACAACAGATATTGCCAAGGATACAGAGAAAGAGGATCCCTCTCAGACTATTGGTGGGAATGCAGACTGGTGGAGCCACTCTGGAAAATAGTATGGGGGTTCCTTAAAAAGTTAAAAATAGAACTACCCTATGACCCAGGTATTGTACTACTATTCACACAAAGGATAAAAAAATACTGATTTGAAGGGTCACTTGTACCTCAATATTTATAGCAGCCTTATCAACAGTAGCCAAAGTATGGAAAGAGCCCAAATAACCACCAACTGATAAATGTATATGGAAGAGATGGTATATACACACACTGGAACATAATTCAGCCATCAAAAAGAATGAAATCTTGCTATTTGAAATGATGTGGATGGAGCTAGAGTGTATTATGCTAAGTGAAATATGTCAGAGAAAGACAAATGCTATATGATTTCACTCATATGTGGAACTTAAGAAACAAAACAGATGAATATAGAGAAAGGGATTTAAAAAAATAGGAAGGAAACTGTAAGAGACTCTTAAATACAGAGAACAAACTGAGGGCTGATGGAGGGAGTTGAGTGGGAGATGGGCTCAATGGGTGAAGAGTATTGAGGAGGGCACTTGTGAGGAGCACATCATGTTATATATAAGTGATAAATCACTACATTCTACACCTGAAACCAATTTTATATGTGTTACTAAATAAAATTTAATAAAAACTTTAAAAAGAAAATCTCTACCTCATTCTCTTCAGAATGTAGAATTTCCCTTCTCTGCTACCATTTTTCACTTATCATTTGTTTTTAATTTAACCGCTTATAATCCTCATATTACCTCTTAATAAAAATGATACCAAGTATACTACCTTTCAATTCATTGCAGCAATAATATCTAATATATCTCTTAGTGTATATAGATTATTATATTGATACTATTGAAGATCCTAAACAATATAAACTGATAAATCAGTTTTCAAATTCAGTTATATTCATAATATTCTGAACTTCTAAAAACTGTGTTTACAACAGTATTTGCTATGATTGAGGCATTTGTATTCTATTGTTCCCATAAAAAAATCACAAGTTTGATGTCATACACAGTAAAAATTTATCCTTTTATAGATCTATACGTGAAAAATGAAAAATAAGTCTCCCTAGGCTAAAACCTTTGTGTTTCCTTTGCTCCATTCCTGTCTAGAGGCTTTTGAGGAGTGTCATTTCATTGTGTATTGTAGCTTTTTGAGTCTGGCCATATTCCTAAAGTCTTCATCCCTTCCTCCATTTTTAAAGCCAGCAATGCAAGATCTTTATGACTATCCTGCCATAGTCACATGCTCTTTGTTACAGCCAGGGACATTCCTTTAAATGATCTATGTAATTAGTTCATCTTCCAAATAAGAGAAACCATTCACAAGTTCCTGGCATTAGGGAGTGGATATCTTCAGGAGGGTATAATTTGTCTACCACAAGATTTACTCACTATATATCATTTGATGAACAGCTAACTAACAAAGAACTATTTGGAAAACAAAAAAAAACATGCAAAACCCTGAAAATTATAATATTTTTAAAACCCTGAAGGAATTCATCAAGAGGTATTCTGCAGCATGAAGCTTTTTATTTTAATGGGGTAGCGTGTGAGCCATAAGTCAGATAAATACATACTTTGATTCCAAATAGTGAAAAGTGGTATAAAAATATACAACTGTGTCGAATACAGAGAATGTTGTATGTAAAGGGGGAACTAATTTGGGTACTTATGTAAGGTGTTCATGAGCAATTGAACTTTAAAGAGAAAACGCAATCAAGTCAGGCATCAGATGAGCCTTCAGAAGATATGAACAAAAATATTCTATAAGTTAAAATAAAGAAGCCGTGTTTAAGGAATTCCAAAAAGAGCAGTGTGCCTAAAGCAGGGTAAGCAAGAAGAGAAAATTTTGGACATGTTAAATTTGAGATGTATTTATAAATGTAAATAAATATGTCAGATTTGAAACAGATATAACAAGTCGGGGATAGAGTTGGTGAGGTCTCTAGCAAGTTGTTGTTAGTGTAAGCACTGAGATTTAGTGCTCCAGGAGGATCCACAAGTGGAGGCCAGTATGGAGGAAAAAGGAGGTAAAATAATAAACAGGACAGTGTTCTATCTACAAAACCAATTTCAAGAAGTGATCAACTATAATTACATAGGTGATTAACCAAAAGTTAGAATAAGGGATTCTAAACATTGATATGAACATACTTTAAACATTTTAGTTTTATTTAAATATTCAGCGATGTGGTAAACAAGACGATTTATTTCCACCCAATTTATAAAAGTGCAATGTAAATGGAGAATGATTTTTCTTCAAAGAGCTTCCTCCCATTTACAGTTGTCATGTTCACACCTAATGCTATAATGTATATTTTCAAGTAGCTTTTACAAACAATTTTCATTAATGCCAAAACCCTTTTCTTCTTTACAGCCATATTTTACCACTTTATGAAGTAAATATAATTGACACATTTAAAAACAGGTTTGGAAATAAACAGCATAGTTGGAAGAAGACTTTTAAAGATATTAGATGTTAAATTATAGCCTAGTAATGCCATAAGAGCTGTTGTCAGAAGATTGGAGAGTGTCAGTTAATGAATTGAGTAAGAAAGTGAAGATTAAGAAGACTTCTAAAACATACCATATGTTAAATATTAAGTGAATAAAATGATCATTGCAGGGTGCTTTAAAAAAATTATACATAGTCATCACCTAAAACTAGTAAAGTCAATCAGATTACTGTTAAAAAACAAAAACAAAAAACAAAGTGTTCAGCAGAAGGATTAAGTACATTGCCAAAGTCAAATTTGGCATAGTAGTGACATGGCCATTATTTGAAAACACAAATGTGGAGCCCAAATTCCAACATTTTTCCTATGAAATATCTATGTAAAATATAATTTTTCCTTAACTTGAAATATTTTAAAGAACAGTTTTTTCTGATTTGATCTTACTTTGAATCAAATGTAAACAGTTTAACAAATTTTCAAAGTATATATTAAATGACAATATTTTTTGGTGGGTTCCATCTAAGATGTTGCAATGTTCTACAGGCAATAAAGTCAAATATTTGGCATGTTTAATGATTTATACTATTACCTGTCTGAAGATAATTTAATGAAAATAGTTTTATTTTTTAAATTTACAAAAATGTAATTGAATGATTTTTTTTTAGTTGGCACTTCTTATGAAACTGCTGTGCCCTTCTCATTTGATAAAGTTTTAACTGCAGACTAAAATGAATTGATAGCAGTTGGCAAGGAGAAAATCAATGAAGTAGAAAAAAAGGAATTTTAATCATGGGAAAACACATTTTCATTAAAAAAAAGTCATTATATGGAATACTTTTAACTTTCCTCAGCAAGCTTTTCAAAGAATATTGAAGGTCATATAAAAATGTATGGTATGTTCTTACATCTTTTTGTTAATAAAAAATTCATTTAAAACCCACTTTAAAAAATACTTTGTTCTTTTTAATACTGCTCACATTTGTCCTGTAATTCTCCTTTTCTCATTTTTTCCTGTGTTCTAATACTCTTTTTACTCTTTTCTTTTGATAACTACTGTGACCTAGTGCTGAAGTATTGATGCAATCCATAAAAATCTATGATGTTTTAAGAATTTATTTAGAATCAACTGTATTTGTATTTTCATTGATATGAAAAATTATAAACTGCATATATACCTGTGAAGCCACCACCATAATCAAGATAATTAGCATACCCTTCATTCTCAAAAGTTTCTTGTTCCAGAGGTAAGTTGGAAGATGATGGCAGAGTAGGAGGACCTTAGGCTCACCTCATCACATGACTATTAACTAGGCAACTATCAAATCATCATAAATACCCCAGAAATTAATCTTATGACTAGCAGCACAAAGTCCACAACCAAATGGAGAGAAGAAGCCACATGGAAGAAGGTAAGAAGTTGGAAATGGATCATGGCCATTGCTGTGAGGGGCAGGGAGCCACAATTGCAGAGAAGCATGTGACCTACACTAACACAGATGGGAATGCACAGGGAAAACAAATCCCTGCAGCAGTTGGCTTGGAAAGTGAGAGGTGCCAAATTTTGTGAGTTCTTATAACCAAAGGGGCTTAATGTCAGAAATTTTAAAAGTCCGTGTGCTTGCCTGTGGGAAAACTGAGAGGGCTCTGAGGCTGCTCTTGGAGAAAAATGGCAAACAGCCTGGGAACATACAGCATGGAAACAGTGATCTGAAGAGCTCTCAGGGCACACAGGTGGGAGGTTATTCACTCATCTGGGAGCATATCCCAGAGACAGTGTTAATGGAGAGATGTCTCTGGGATCAAAGGAACTTGGCCGTGTCATTCTTCTCCTTTACCCTTGTGTATAAGCACAGGGCCACCTGAAGGAACCACCACAGTACCCACACTTGTAACTTAAATTGCTTATTCAAAGACCCCCCAAGAAGAACCACCCTTGCTAGTCACACTTGCCTCAGTCCCAGCTCTGTGGGCCCCAACCCCAGAAGAATGGCCCATACCCCTGCTCATACCATGTCTCCCAACAGAGGAATTTTGTGGAGCCTCAGTTCCCGTTAGGGTGGCAAACAGTCTCATTTCACAAATAGGCCAGAGGACACATAATTAAAATGTGCTACATTCAGGCCACAGACCAAACTGCCAATAGCAGGCAAAGAGAGCCTCTGTGGACAACTGGCCTGAAGGATAAAGCAGCCAGGACAAAACAGCAGAGCCCACACAGCACTCCATGGAGATACTACAGGAATACCAGGCCCTAAGGAACAGGGAAACACTACACCGCAGAGCACTACAGGACCTCTTCTTCATAAGGCCATTACTCTCAAGCACAGGAGACATAGTTGACTTTCCTAACACAGAGAAACACAGAGTATTTGGCAAAATGATAAAGTCAAGGAATTTATCCCAAATGAAAGAACAGGACAGGTCATGGCCAGAGATCTAAGTTTAACAGATATAAGTAACATTCTAGATAGAGAATTGAAACTAATGAGCATAAGGATACTCGAACTTGCGAAAAGAGTGAAAGACATGAGACAGACCCTTAACACCCAGATAAGGAATAACATAGCAGAGATAAAGGGCTCAATAAATGAAATGAGAAGCACACTTGTGGAATGAATAGCAGGATAGAAGAAACAGAGGAACAGATTAATGACCTAGAAGACAGAGTAAAGGAAAATAAACTGAATACAAAAGAAAAAAGAATTACATAAAATGACATAAGACTTAGGAAACTCAGTGAATCCATAAAACATAACAACATATTATAGGAATCCTAGAAGAAAAGAGAGAAAAGTGGGTACAGAATTAGAAGAAATAATAACTAACAGCTTCCCGACCCTGGGAAAGGAAACATATCCGTATCTAGGAGGCACAGAGAACTATCAAAATCAACAAAAGCAGAACCACACCAAAACACATTGTAATTAAATTGACAAAATATAATGATAAAGAAAATAAATTAAAGCAGCAAGACAGGAGTCATTAACTTATGGGTTTTCCCTTGGAAAAATTGCTGGAGATTTTTTAACAGAAACTTTGCAAGCCAGAATGGTGTGGCATGATATATTCAATTTGCTGAAAGGGAAGAAAAAATGCAGTCAAGAATACTATCTCCAGCAAGACTATCATTAAGAGTAGAAGAAGAGATGAAGAGTTTCCCAGACAAAAACTAAAAGAGTTCATGACCACTAAACCATCTCTGTAAGAAATACTACAGGGGACTTAAAAATTTTTTTTAATGTTTATTTTTATTTTTGAGACAGAGAAAGACAGAGCATGAATGGAGGAGGGTCAGAGAGAGGGAGACACAGAATCTGAAGCAGGCTCCAGGCTCTGAGCTGTCAGCACAGAGCCTGCTGCAGGGCTTGAATTCACAGACTGTGAGATCATGACCTGAACCGAAGTCAGACGCTTAACCGACTGAGCTACCCAGGCACCCCACAAAGGAGACTTTTGAGTGGAAAGGAGAGACCCAGAGTGACAGTATAAAGGTAGGAAACACAAAATCAGTAAAAATGAATATTTCTGTAAAAAATGAGTCAAGAAAGGAACAAAATAAAAGGCTATAGAATATGACAGAATGGGGCACCTGGGTGACTCAGTCGGTTTGAGCATCCAGCTTCAGCTCAGGTCATGATCTCACGGTTTGTGGGTTCGAGCCCCACATCCGGCTCTGTGCTGATAGCTCAGAGCCTGGAGCTTACTTCGAATTCTGTGTCTCCCTCTCTCTCTGCCCCTCCTCCCCACTCATGCGCTCTCTCTCTCTCTCTCTCTCTCTCTCTCTCTCAATAAATAAATAAATGTTAAAAAAGTTAAAATATAACAGCATGTTCCTACAATGTGAGGGAGGAGAAGAGAATGGGTTCAAGCCTAAATGATCATCAACTTAATGTAGACAGCTATATGCAGAAGTTATATACAAACCTAATGGTAATCGTATATCTAAAAGCACTAAAAAATACGCAAAAATAAAGAGAAAAATCCAAATATATCAATAATGAAAATCAGAACATCAAACAGGATCAGAGAAATTCTTCAGAAATAACCACAACACAAAAAATTACAGTAAATACAATCTATCAATAACTACTTTGAATGTAAATAGACTACTCCAATCAAAAGACATAGGGTGACAGGATGGGTAAAAAACAAGACCTATCTATAATATGCTGCTTTCAAGAGACATGTTTCAGACCTACAGACACTTGTAGATGGAAAGTAAGGAGGAGAAACATCTGTCATTCAGATGGATGTCAAAAGAAAGCCAGAGTATCAATACTTACACAGAAAAAGTAGACTTTAAAACAGAAACTGTAACAAGACAAAGACACTATAGTAATAAAGGGGATAACCCAACAATATGATATAAAAATTGTAACTATTTATGTACCCAACATGAAAGAATTCAAATACCTAAAAACAGTAAGAAACATAAGAGAAGTAATCAATAGTAATACAATAATAGTAAGAGACATTAACTGCCAAGTTACATCAATGGACAAATCAAGGAAATAGTGGCTTTGAATAACACACTGGAAAAGATGTATATAACAGATATATTCAGACTATTCTATCCTAAAAAATTAGAATACACATTCTTTTCAAGTGCACATGAGACATTCTCCAGAGTAGGTCACATATTAGCCACAAAATAAACCTCAATGAATTCAAGATGATCGAAACATACCATGCATCTCTTCTGATGACAACATTATGAAACTAGAAGTCGACAACAATAAAAAATTAGGAGAGAACAAAATACTTGGAGATTAAATAACTTGTTACTAAACAACAAATGGCTCAACAAGAATATTAAAAAGTACATGGAAACAAATGAAAACAGTCCAAACCTTTGGGATGCAGCAAAAACAGTTCTAAAAAGTTTAGAGTAATATAGGCCTAACTCAAAAAGAATGAAAAATCTCAAACAGCCTAACCCTACAACTAAAGGAGCTAAAAAATAACAAAAAAACCCAAAAACATCAGAAAGAAGAAAATTATAAAGATTAAAGCAGAAATAAATGATAAAGGAACTAAAAAATTAATAGAACAGATGAATGAAACCAAGAGTTGATTCTTTGAAAAAATAAATAAAACTAATGAACCTCTAGGCAGACATATGAACAAAAAAGAGGCAAGAATCAAAATCGTAAATGAGAGAGGATAAATAACAACCAATACCACCAAATAACTAGATTATGAGAAATTATGCCAACAAATTGGACTATCTAGAAGAAATGAACTCTTAGAAACATATGAACTACCAAAACTGAAACAGGAAGAAATGGGAAATTTCAACAAACTGATAACCAACAAAGAAATTTACTCAGTAATCAAAAAACTCTCAGCAAACTCCAGAACCAGATAACTTTACGGATGAGTTCTACCAAATCTATAAAGAAGAGTTAACACCTGTTCTTCTAAAAATGTTCCAAATAATGGAAGAAGAAGGAAGACTTCCAAATTCATTCTATGAAGCCAGTTTTACACTGATACCAAACCAGATAAAGACACCACTGAAGAAGAGAACTGCAGGCCAATATCCTTCATGAACATAGATACAGAAATTCTCAACAAAATACGAGTGAACAAAATTCAACAATACATTAAAAAAAAATCATTCACCACAATCGAGATTGATTCCTGGGTTGCAAGCGTTGTTCAATATTCACAAATCAACATGATAAATCACATAATTTAGATAAAGGATAAAAAACGTGATCATTTCAATATATGCAGAAAGAAGGATCTGACAAAGCACAAAACCCATTCATGATAAAAGCCCTTAACAAAGTAGGTTAAGAGGGAGCATAACATAATAAAGACCATACATGAAAAACCCATATCCGACATCATCCTAAGTGGGGGGGGGGGAATGGACTTTTCCCCTAAGGTCAGGAACAAGACAAGGATGGCCACTCTCACAACACTTTTCAACATTGTACTGGAAATCCCAGCCACAGCAATCAGAAAACAAAAGAAAGAAAAAGCATCCAAATCAGCAAGAAACTAGTAAAATTTTCACTATTTGCAAAGGACATGATGACGTATATAAAACCCAAAAGACTATCAAAAAACTACTAGAACTGATTTTGCAAAGTTGCAGGTTACCAAAATCAATGTACAAAAATATGTTGCAGTTATACACCATAATGAGGCAACAGGAAGAGAAATTAAGAAAATAATCACATTTAAAACTTCACCAAAAGTAATGATACCTAGGAATAAACCTAATAAAAGAAGTGAAAGAAGTATACTCTAAAAAGTATAAAACACTGGGGCGCCTGGGTGGCTCAGTCGGTTGGGTGGCCGACTTCAGCTCAGGTCATGATCTCGCGGTCTGTGAGTTCGAGTCCCGCATCAGGCTCTGTGCTGACAGCTCAGAGCCTGGAGCCTGTTTCGGATTCTATGTCTCCCTCTCTCTGACCCTCCCCCGTTCATGCTCTGTCTCTCTCTCTATCTCAGAATTAAATAAACGTTAAAAAAAATTAAAAAAAAATAAAAACTATAAAACACTGATGAAAGAAATTAAAGATACAAAGGAATGGAAAGACATTCCATGTTCATGAATTGGAAGAAAAAATATTGTTAAAATGTCTGTACTACACAAAGCAATCTGCACATTTAATGCAATCCCTATCAAAATACCAACAGCATTTTTCACAGACCTAGAACAAACAATTCTAAAATTTGTATGGAACTACAAAAGATACCAAATAACCAAAGCAACCTTTAAAAAGAAAAGCGGAGCTAGAGGCCTCACAATTCTGGACTTCAATTTATGTTACAAAGCTGTAGTAATCAAAACAGTATGATACTGGCACAAAAATAGATCAGTGGAACA
This sequence comes from Acinonyx jubatus, assembly GCF_027475565.1. Classification (NCBI taxonomy): domain Eukaryota; kingdom Metazoa; phylum Chordata; class Mammalia; order Carnivora; family Felidae; genus Acinonyx; species Acinonyx jubatus. The sequence continues at coordinate 104,687,106 of NC_069382.1, forward strand.
AAATTGAAAACCCAGAAATAAACCCACAATTATATGGTCAATTAATCTTTGATAATACAGGAAAGAATATACAGTGGAAAAAGTCTCTTCAACAAATGGTGCTGGGAAAACTGGACAGCAATATGCAAAATAATGAAGCTGAACGACTTTCTTATACCATACAAAAAAATAAACTCAAAATGGATGAAAGACCTAAATGTGAGACTTGAAACCCTAAAAATCCTAGAAAAGATCACAGGCAAAAACTTCTTTGACACGAGCTATAGCAACTTCTTACTAGATATGTCTCCTGAGGCAAGAGAAACAAAAGCCAAAAATAAATTACTTGGACTACATCAAGTAGCTTATGCACAGTGAAGGAAAACAATCAACAAAACTAAAAGGCAACTGGGACACCTGGGTGGCTCAGCTGGTTAAGCGTCTGACTTAGGCTTAGGTCATGATCTCATAGCTCGTGAGTTCGAGCCCCACATCGGGTTCTGTGCTGACAGCTCAGAAACTAGAGCCTGCTTCAGATTCTGTGTCTCCCTCTCTCTGCCCCTCCCCAGCTCACTCTTTCTCTCTCTCTCCCTCCCTTCCTCTCCCTCTCTACCTCTGTCTCTGTCTCTCTCTCAAAAATAAATAAAGGTTAAAAAAAAAAACTAAAAGGCAACCTACTGAATAGAAGATATTTGCAAATGACATATCCAGTAAGGGGTTAGTATCTAAAATATGTAAATCACTTATAAAACTCAACACCCCAAAATGAATATCAAATTAATAGATGAGCAGAAGTGAGCAGACATTTCTCCAGAGAAGATAGCCAGATGGCCAAAGGATAAATGTAAAGATGTTCAAGATCACTCATCATCCGGGAAATGCAAATTAAAACTACAATTAGAAATGACCTCACACCTGTCAGAATGGCTAAAATCAACACATAAGAAACAATAGATGTTGGCGAGGATTACATAGAAAAAGGAATCCTTGTGCAATGCAAAGGAAATGCAAACTGGCGCAGCCATTCTGGAAAACAGTACTGAGGCTCCTAAAATGATTAAAAATAGAACTACCATATGATCCAGGAATACCATTACTGGTATTTACCCAAAGAATATGAGAACACTAATTTGAAAGTATCTATCCACCCTAATGTTTATTGCATTGTTATTTATAATAGCCAAATTATGTAAGTAGTCCAAGTGCCCATCAATTTACGAATGGATGAAGATGTGGTGTATATATAAGTGATACACACACACACACTGGAATATTACTCAGCCATAAGGAAGATTGCAGCACTGCCATTTTCAACAACATAGATGGAGCTAGAGAGTATAATGCCTACTAAAGTAAGTCAAAGAAAGACAAATACTGTATGATTTCACTCATATGTGGAATTTAAGAAACAAAACAGATGAACATAGGGAAAAAGAGAAACAAGAGTCAAGAAACAGATTCAATTATAGAAAACAAACTGATGGTTATCAGAGGGGAGTGGGTGGGGAAATGGGTTAAATTGGTGATGGGGATTAAGGAGGGCACTTGTGAAGTGTACCAAGTAATGTTTAGAAGGGTTGAATCACTGTATTGTACACCTGAAACTAATATTACACTGTTAACTGGAATTTGAAGAAAGTTTCTTGTTCCATTTTAAATATATTTTCCTGCTTTCTTTCTATCTCTCCAGACAACTACTGACCTGTTTTGTCATATTAGCTTTCATGTTCCAGAATTTATATAAGTGTAATACAAGCATACCTCATTTTATTGTATTTTCCTGATAATGCATTTCTGACAAATTGAAGGTCTTTGACAATCCTGCATCAAGCAAGTTGCTTGGTGCCATTTTCGAACAGCATTTGTCATTTCATCACATTCTAGTAACTTTTGCAATATTTAAAAATGTTTCATTCCATTTGTTATGGTGATCTGTATGATTTGCTAAAAGCTCAGATGATTATTAGCATTTATTAGTAATATTTTAAATTAGGTTACATACTTTTTTTAGACAAGATGCTATTGTATACTTAATAAAATACAATATAATATAAACATACACTGAGTTCTGGGTATATGTGCAAATTGTAAAAACATTGTACAATTAGCAGGCAATTGGAAAGCAGTTTGGCATTCACTTACATAGGTGAATATTTGAATGTACTATGTATCAAACATCTCAATCCTAGAAAGAAATCCCAAAAAACCTCTATGTTAACATTGAAATATTATAAGAATGTGCATCACAGCATTGTGCACCATGGCACTAAAAAGAAACTAACTTTAATTTTAATAATGCAAAAATATTAAGTAATCATATAATGTTGGAAGGACAGTCCAAAGGAACTTTCCCACTTAACTATTCCCTGGAGCTACTTGAGAGTAAGTTACAGACTGATACTTAATTACCCTAGAATTCTTCATCTTTTTTCCTACAACCATGACATTCTGCTGCATTAGAAAAAAAAAGGTGAAATTTTAAAAGCTAATTCCTACCTATGGAAAACTAGTTGAACAGAATGTGGGGTTTTTATAGAGCAGTGAACTCAATGAACTAAGATTTAATCTGTACCTCTCTGTATTGTTCACTAACATAATGTTGATTGAAAAAAAAAAAAGGAATTCTTAGATGATAACATACTCCATGATTGGCTCCTTTGTTTCAAAACAAAAACCTCAACATATTGTGTAGCTATACATATATGCATGATATAGGTTTAAAAAATTATTATTTTTCGAAATATCAGGATAATGTTCAATCTAAGGGTGATATTTGGATGAGATTGATAGGAAGAGAAGTAAAGTTTGGTATTGGCAATACTCTGGTTTGGGAGTTAAATGGTAGCTATTATAATTATATCCAATTATTTGATAACATATTTAAGAATATAAGTAAATGCATGACCAACTTTGACAGTATGGTACAAAATGAATTTAGTCTAATCCTAATGTCTATAAAATATTACGAAAATAACAAATATAGGTAATTTAATAGAAGCTGATATTAGAAAACTAGTTTTATATGCAGAGTTCATCTCAAATAGTGGCATTATGGTCAGGTAAACAAATATGATTCTAAAGTTGTATGTAGGTGTACATATGTGTGTGTATATAGGTAGGTATGTATATGTATGTATGAAAATGATATTCTGAAGGTATATATATATATATATATATATATGTATATAGTTAAAACTGGTCTGACATAGACAATACATGGCAGGATCTTATAATTCTATAAACATTTTTACATATATGTTTATAAAAATATTACATGCATAAAATTATATATAGATAGATAGATATTATGTCAAAATACCTCACATAAACAGACAATTTGCAGCAAAGAAAATACTGAAAGGCTAACTAATAGGAGTTAATAGTCAATCCCATTATAATTAAAAAGGGAAAAAATGAAAAATAAAAGCTAATTATTCACATATAGACATGAAAACTCATGCTCGTCAGAGTTTAGACCAATACAACTGTCATGGAAGATAATTTAATATGTTCTGAAATTTATACACTATCATGCCACAATCTGCTATTGAATATATAGCCCAGAAAAGTCTCACTAAAGTACTTGAGGAAATATTAATGGAGATATTCACCTTTGTGCTAGGGTGATAGTGATATGTTCAAAGCAAAATTAAGTTCAATGAATGGGAAAACGTTAAAGGAAAATATGGTTCATGATTCAGGTGACAAGTAATAAAATAAGCAAGAGTGCCCTTATGTAGTTCAAAGGAAGCACTTTTGATAGTAGAAAATGAGGGGTTAAGCAAACCGGAACAGTAGGCTTGCATAAAACTGGCAAATACTGGAAGGGGTCAAGATGGTGGAACAGCATGGAAGTTATTTTGTGTCTCTCATCCCTGAAATGCAGCCAGATCAACACTAAACCATCTTGCATGCCTAGAAAACTCATCTGAGGATTAACACAACAATCTGCGCAACCTGAAACATAGAAATTGGCAGGTATGCAGTGCAGAGAGGTGAACTGGTGGAGAGAGACATCAGGGAGGGCAGGGAGCTATTTTTGCTTGTGGAGACAGGACAGAGATGGGGGAGAGTCCAGGAAAAGCACTCCCCCATAAGCAGCTGGAGAGAAATTGGGAAAGTGGAAACAGCTGCAAGGACTGAACAAAAAAAGGGAGAAAGGAGAGGGTTTAAATTCCATCAAGACTCTATAAACAGGGGGAGCAGAGAGTCTGAAACTCTGCAGCTCCATGCCTGGTGGTGCTCTGGTGGGAAGGGCAAATCCCCAAGAGTGGAGAGCGAGGTCCTGGGCCACACGGGGAGTGGCAGTTCCTCTGCAGAGAGGACATTTGGTAGAGGCCATGAGGCCACCCCACAGGCAAAGGTCCCTGCAGACCCCAGAGAACAACCACATTCACTGGTGTTGGAACAAGGACGTGAAGGGGGAAGACTGGCGCTAGATGTGTGTTGTGATTTTCCATAAACCCTGAAATGCTGCTGCTACAAGATCGTTCAAACTTTTTCTGGGGCAGGCTGGCACCCAGCCACAGTCTCTGTGCACTGGTAGCAGCATGGTCTCGTGAACATTCTGAGGACGGGCCAGCACCTGGCCATTGCTCAGTGAGATCCTTCCACAGAGGATCCAAGTGAGTCAAACCACAGTTGCTTGGAAGGGAAGGGTTGGGGGGGTCAACATGGCAAAGTAGAGGGGTCCAAAGTTCCCTCCTCTCTCAAACAAAGCGGTGTTTAGGCCAAAGGACTTTGAACCCCACGAGTCCAGGAGAAAGGCAGAAATGCTTCTGGAGACCCACCAGGACAACCTGACAGGCCACAGGTGGGGCGCTTCAGGGAACAGACAGCATGCCCAGAGTGGAGGTGGGACTTGCCTACACCAAACCACGCCCCTCCATGCCCGGTAACTGTGTATCTACTAGAGCAGGATTGACAATGATGAACCAGACAGCCCTCATCCAGACCGGCTCTGTTGCATTGTCTGGTTTAATTCTTGGACAATTCTTACCATACATATATATTCTTCCTTTTCTTCTTATCTCTTCCCTCCTCTGGTCTGGTTAGTCTGGTTGTTGGTCTGTTTAAACAGACATATTTAATCCATTCTCTTGACACATGTTCTACACCTCCTTCCTTATTTTCCTTTCTCTCTCTCTGGATTAAGGCATATAGTTTCTTTGATCAATTTTATTTTTCTCTTCCTTTTCCCTGTCCCATTCTTCATTTTTCACTTCTCTCTCTCTGGATTAAGCTGTGTAGTTTCTCTGGGAAAATTTATCTTCTTTCTTTTTCCCTGTTTCCTTCTTTATTTTCCTTTCTCTCTCTCTCTGGGTTAAGCCTATAGTTTTTCTGCCTGGTCAGTTTTTATTTTTTTTCTTTTTCCCTGCCCTGTCATTTCTCTCTTTGTATGGGATAAGGCCTCTTCCATCAGCACTGCCTCTCTCTGTTGTTTATTTCTAGCTGGTGTTTCTGGTTTTTGTTTTTGTTTTTTTTGTGTGTGTGTGTTTGCCTGTTTTTTGTTTTATGTTTGTTTTTTGTTTGTATGTTTTCCTTTCCAGGACTACTTCAATGAACAAATCAAAGCACACCTGGTGGAGGGTCCAAAATATCACTACGAGTAGGGAGATAAAGTAACCAACGTCACAACAACAGAGAGCAAGTAACACTCTCCACATAACACCTCCTGAAGGGCCAGGCCCTGGAAAGTGTATGACCCATCTTTAATATAGTAGTGTTCACAGAAACGGGGTACATAACAAGCTTTGGGACATAAGGGACAGAAGAGTAGCCAAAATGATGAAGTGGAAGAATTCTTCTCCAAAGAGATTCCAGGAAGAAATGATAGCTAAAGAATTGTTCAAAACAGATATAAACAATGTAACTGAACAAGAATTTAGAAAAATAGTCATAAGAGTAATCGCTGGGCTTGAAAAAAAGCAAAGAAGACAGCAGAGATTCTATTGCTGCAGACATCAAGGAACTGAAAAATAGTCATGATGAATTAAAAAATGTTGTAAATTAGGTGCAAAATAAAGAGAGTGACAGCAAGATTGAAGAGAAAGGGGAGATTGGTGAAATAGAAGATAAAATTATGGGAAAAGATGAAGCTGAGAATAATAGAGATAAAAACATTCTAGATCACAAGGGGAGAATTAGACAACTAAGTGATACAATGAAATGGAACAATATCCGTATCATAGGAGTTCCAGAAAAAGAAAGAGAAAGGGTCTGAAGGTGTACTTGAACAAATCATAGCTGAGAACTTTCCCAATCTGGGGAAGCAAACAGGCATTGAAATTTAGGAGGCACAGAGAACTCCCTTCAGATGTAACTTGAATTGATCTGCATGACATATCATAGTGAAACTGGCAAAATACAAAGATAAAGAGAGAATTCTAAAAGCATCCAGGGATAAACGGGATTTAACCTACAAGAATAGACACATTAGGGTAGTAGCAGACCTGTCTACTGAAACTTGGCAGGAAATTTTCAGCATGATGAAGAACAGGAAAAATATGCAGCCAAGAATCCTTTATCCAGCAAACTTGTTATTCAGAATAGGAGAGATAAAGGTTTTCCCAAACAAACAAAAAGTAAAGGAACTCATCACTACTAAATCAGCCCGACAAGAGCCTAAGAGGGCCTCTGTGAGTGAAATGCTGCAAGGACCACAAAGGATCAGAGACAACACTACAAGCATGAAACCTACAGATAACACAATGATTCTAAACCCATATCCTTCAGTAATAACACTGAATGTAAATGGACTAAATGCACCAATCAAAAGACATAGGGTATCAGAATGGATAAAAAAACAAGACCCATCTAGTCACTGTATACAAGAGACCCATTTTGGACCTGAGAAAACCTTCAGATTGAAAGTGAGGGAAGGAGAAACATCTATCATGCTATTGGAGGTCAAAAGAAAGCTGGAGTAGCCATACTTACATCAGACAAACTAGATTTTAAAGATGATAACAAGAGATGAAGAAGGGCATTACAAAATAATTACGGCGTCTATCCATCAAGAAGAACTAGCAATTGTAAATGTCTATGCACAAAATTTGGTAGCACCCAAATATATAAAACAATCACAAACAGAAACAATCCTGTTGGTAAGAATGTGGTAATTTCAGGGGACTTTAATACTCCACTTCAACAATGGATAGATCATCTAGGCAGAAAATCAATAAAGAAACAATGACCCTGAATGATACACTGGACCAAATGGACGTGACAGCTATATTTACAACTTTTCATCCTAAAGCAGCAGATTATACATTCTTCTCAAGTGCACATGGAACATTCTCCAAGATAGATCATATACTGGGTCACAAAACAGTCCTCAATAAACATAAAGGAATTAAGATCATACCATGTACACTTTCAGATCATGATGCTATAAAACTTGAAATCAACCAACCACAGGAAAAAAGTTTGGAAAGCCTGCAAATGCATGGAGGTTAAAGAACATCTTACTAAAGAATGAATGGGTCAACCAAACAATTAAAGAAGAAATTTAAAAAACTATATGGCAACAAACGAAAAAGAAAACACAACAATCGCAACCCTTTGAGATGTAGCAAAGGCAGTCCTAAGAGGAAAATACAATGCAATCCAGGCCTGTCTCAAGAAACAAGAAAAATCCCAAATACAAAAGTTAACAGCACACCTAAAGGAACTAGAAGCAGACCAGCAAAGAAACCCCAAACCCAACAGAACAAGATAAATTTAATAAAGATCAAAGAAGAAATAAACAATATAGAATTTAAAAAAACACACAAAAAAACAGATCAATGAAATGGAGACTTGGTTTTTTGAAAAAAAATAAACAAAATTAATAAACCTCTAGCCAGACTTCTCAAAAAGAGAAGAGAGGGGACCCAAATGGATAAAATCACAAATGAAAATGGATTTTCACCACACAACCAATCCCTTAGAAATACAAGCAATTATCAGAGAATACTATGAAAAATTATATGCCAACATACGGGACAACCTGGAAGAAATGGACAAATTCCTACACACCCACACTCTACTGAAACCCAAACAGGAAGAAACAGAAAATTTGAACAGACTCATAACTGATGAAGTAATTGAATCAGTTATCAAAAATCTCCCAACAAATAAGAGTCCTGAACCAGATGACTTCCCTGGGTAATTCTACCAGACATTTAAAGCAGAGTTAATACCTATATTTCTCAAGCTATTCCAAAAAGCATAAATGGAAGGAAAACTTCTGGACTCCTTCTATGAAGCCAGCATTACCTTGATTACCAAACCAGATAGAGACCCCTGTAAAAAGGAGAATTACAGGCCAATATCCCTGATGAACATGGATGCAAAAATTCTCAACAAGAATTAGCAAATTGAATTCAACAGCATATAAAAGAGATTATTCACCATGATCAAGTGGGATTCATTCCTGGACTGCAGGGCTGATTCAATATTTGCAAATCAATCAATGTGATAAATCACATGAATAAAATAAAATATAAGAACCATATGATCCTGTCAATAGATGCAGAAAAAGCATTAGACAAAATACATCATCCTTTCTTAATAAAATCCCTCTAGAAAGTCAGGATAGAAAGAACATACTTAAACATCATAAAAGCCATATATGAAAATCCCACAGAATATCATCCTCAATGGGGAAAAACTGAGCATTGCCCCTAAGATCAGGAACTCAACAGGGATGCCCACTCTCACCACTGCTGTTTAACGTAGTGCTGGAAATCCTTGTCTCGGGAATCAGACAACAAAAGGAGGTAAAATGCATCCAAATTGTCAAAGAAGAAGTCAAACTTTCACTTTTTTGCAGATAGCATAATACTCTACATGGAAAACCTGAAAGACTCCACCAAGAGACTGCTAGAACTGATACATGAATTCAGTGAAGTCACAGGGTACAAAATCAATGTACAGAAATCAGTTACATTTTTATACAGCAATAATAAAGCAACAGAAAGAGAATTAAATAAAATGATCCCATTTACAATTGCACCAAGAACCATAAAATACCTAGGAATAAACCTAACCAAAGTTGAAGAGATCTCTATGCTGAAAACTATAGAAAGCTTATGAAGGAAATTGAAGAAGAAACAAAGAAATGGGAAAACATTCCATGCTCAAGGATTGGAAGAGTAAATATTGTTAAAACGTCAATACTACCCAAAGCAATCTACACATTCAGTGCAATCCCAATCAAAATTGTACCGATATTCTTCTCAAAGCTAGAACAAACAATCCTAAAATTTGTATGGAACTATAAAAGACCCCAAATAGTCAAAGTGATATTGAACAAGAAAACCAAAGTGGGAGGCATCACAACCCCAGACTTTAGCCTCTACTACAAAGCTGTAATCATCAAGACGGTATGGTACTGGCACAGAAACAGACACATAGACCAATGGAATAGAATAGAGAACCCAGAATTGGACCCACAATTGTAGGGCCAACTAATCTCTGACACAGCAGGAAAGAGCATTCAATAGAAAAAAGACAGTCTCTTTAGCAAATTGTGCTGGGAGAACTGGACAGCAAAATTCAGCAGAATGAAACTAGACTACTTTCTTACACCATACACAAAGTAATCTCAAAATGAATGAAAGACCAAAATGTGAGACAGAAAACCATCAAAACCCTACAGGAGAAAGTAGGCAACAACCTCTTTAACCTCAGCCACAGCAATTTCTTACTTGACACATTTCCAAAGGCAAGTGAATTAAAAGAAAAAATGAACTATTGGGACCTCATCAAGATAAAATGCTTCTGTGCTGCAAAGGAAATAATCAACAAAACTAAAATGCAACTAATGGAATGGGAGAATATATTTGCAAGTGAGATATTGAATAAAGGGTTAGTATCCAAAATTTATAAAAACACTTACTAAACTCAACACCTGAAAAACAAATAATCCAGGGAAGAAATGGGAAGACATGAATAGACACTTTTCCAAAGAAGACATTCAGATGGCCAACAGACACATTAAAAGATGCTCAGTGTCACTCCTCATCAGGGAAATACAAATCAAAACCACACTCAGATACCACCTCACACTGGTCAGAGTGGCTAAAATGAACAACTCAGGAAACTACAGATGCTGGCAAGGATGTGGAGAAACTGGAACCCTCTTGCACTGTTGGTGGGAATACAAACTGGTGCAGCCACTCTGGAAACCAGTGTGGAGGTTCCTCAAAAAATTAAAAATAGTACTACCCTATGACCCAGCAATAGCACTACTAGGAATTTACCCAAGGGATACAGGAGTGCTGATTCATAGGGGCATATGTACCCCAATGTTGATAGCAGCACTTTCAACAATAGCCAAATCATGGAGAGAGCCTACATGTCCATCGACTGATGAATGGATAAAGAAGATGTGGTTTATATATACAACGGAATACTACTTGGCAATGAGAAAGAATGAAGTCATGCCATTTCCAGTAATGTAGATGGAACTGGAAGGTACTATGCTAAGTGAACTAAGTCAGTCAGAGAAGGACAGATATCATATGTTTCACTCATATGTGGATCTTGATAAACTTAATAGAAGACCATGGGGTAAGGGAGGGGTAAAAAATAGATACAGAGAGGGAGCGAGGGAAACCTCAAGAGACTTAAGTACAGAGAACAAACTGAAGGTGGATCGTGGGGTGGGGGAGATGGGTGATGGGCATTGAGGAAGGCACTTGTTGGGATGAGCACTAGGTGTTGTATGTAAGCCAATTTTACAATAAAGTATATTAAAAAATAAGAATAAAAGAGCACCAATAAAAAAAAAAAACTTGGCAATTACTCCTTCAGTTAGAAGATGTTATTGTGTAGCTAACAGCTAGTATAGTTTTTCTAGTGATGCTCCTTCAAGGAAAGATGAAGCATGAAAATTTTTCTCCTCAGTAGAATAGATTTTTAGTTATTTATAATATGTATTGATAATAACTAATATCTTTGGGCACTCCCTTATTCAAGGTACCAATCTATGATGTTTACATTTATTATACCATTAAATTTTATTACAGCACAATGAGAAGATATTATTCTTCTTAATCTTATTAGAAAATATTATTTTACCAACTTTAACTTGCTCACACTCATGCAGAATGAAACCTAATTCTTAATTTCAAGGCTGTGCTCTTATCTATCAAATGAAAAAAATTCATATTGGAAACTCAAAGGTAAAAAGTTATGGCAATACTTGTTTGAAAAATGAACTTTTGTTACCAGATGAGTGCCCATCAAAAATGAATCCTTTCTATTTTTTTCTCCATATCATTTGAATATCTAGCATTTTCCCACCTTACCCTTTAACTTCTATCAATTCGGAAATAAGATTTTTATTTCTATAATATGTTATGATATCTGCAGTTTCTTATTAAATCATCTTGTTTAGTCTTTACTTAACCATGTGAAAGGGTTATCAACCTTTTTTTAGTCCTACAGCTCAAAGAATTTTAAACCAAGATCATACTACTAATAAATGGTAATGTACCAAAACTAGAAATTCTTTTGATAGTTCAAAGTGCACTCTTATATTATCCTAATTTTTAAATACTAAGCCAGCAGTTTAAAGAGCTCTTATGCTTAGAAGCAACTTTCTCCTTTTGAAAACTAAAGAAACAATATAACGTTGAGGCTACAAAATATGCATGTACTATTTCATTTTAACAGGAAAATTTTGTTCTACAAATTACAATACAAGACTCATGTCCACAGGAGCTTGAAACATTCCTGATATCAATCCAATATAAGGATATATTAAATGTATACAAATATTTGTTCAATTCTCAGAATTTCTAAATAAAGCAAATTAAGAGAAACTTTGTAGACTATAAATATAATTTTAGTCAGTTGAAGTGAATCTGCAATGGACATTTTTAACATTGATTTTATGTGGTAGAAGATTCAGAGATAGTTTATAAGCATACATAAGCCCAGAACAGTAGACATGTTGAAATCTAATTAAATTGTATTACTACGTGTAATTGAAAATGAAAACTACTAAAATTTTACTCATTTTCATTTATATAATAATTTTAATTTTTGTGATATCAAGTGACTGTTTTACTAATGATATTAACTAGAGTCAATATAGAAGAATAAAAGTTCCAACCAGTCTCAAAACAGAGACTTTTCATTTTCTGGATTTTTCAGGTACACACTAGAAGGGATGAAAAGAGTACAAACACAGGGCTATGTGCTCAACAGCCAGTTAAATGATACTGATAATTCTTTTGTCATGAAAATATAAATGACATGTATTTCTATATTTTAAATATAATTCAACACAGGGGCTCCTGGGTGGCTCAGTCAGTTAAGCATCCAACTTTGGCTCGGGTCATGATTTCACAGTTCGTGAGTTTGAGCCTCGTATCAGGCTCTGTGCTGATAGTTCAGAGCCTGGAGCCTGCTTTGGATTCTGTGCCTCCCTCTCTCTCTGCTCCTCCCCATTGATGTTCTGTCTCTCAAAAATAAACATTATTTTTTTTTAAATAATACATATAATTCAAGAAAATAACACTAAAATTCATTAAAGTTCATAACCTAATTTGATATCCCTCTAAATGTACGTTACATTTTTGATTTAAGTGACACAAATTGCTTAATTAGTTTAAATAGGGGTCCTTTTCTCTGTTAAATGTTGCATTGTCCCATAGGCAGCACTTTAAATTCAATAGAGGAAAAAATATATTTTCTGAATTGCATACAGCATATTGTTACTAATTACAGAATCTTAATGTGAAGTGTAAAGTATTAAGTTCTTTGCATAAAATTTAGGGACTAAAAGGCTAAATAAGAATTTCATGGTTATGAATTAGTAAGCTAAATAACAACTTAATCACAGTAAAGATAGGCATTTAAGCACACGGTTTATAAGGAATATAACTGAGAAAAGAGAAGTGAAAACTCACCTATTTCCTGTATTCTAATTGAATTAGAAGTATTCCTAAAAATGAGGCACTGATTTTAAGTTATCATTAAATTGCCTAATTCAATACTTAAATATTAAATGTTATTGGAAATATCTTTTAAACTACAAAAATGCTACAAGAGCAGTACAAAAAATTCTGCACCTTCCACACAGATCCACAGATTTTTAATTTTTCTACTTTTGCATTACTACTTATCTGTCTGCTTTATTTATATACACTTTTAAACATTTGGGCACATATCTATATATCCTTTTCTATGTGCTTTGAAGAGATACATCAAAAATATTATTAATTATTCAACATGAAATGTGACGTCTAAGTAACCCACAGCAATGCAAAAACAATCATAACAACAAGATCTAGAACAACAAGAAAAAGAGAAACCTTGATATTGTTTTCTTTGGTGGCTGTACTAATTAACATTCCCACTAGGAGTTCATGAGTGTTCCTTTCTCCACACATCCTTGTCAACATTTGTCATTTATTTGATAATGGTCATGACAGGTGAGGTGACACACTATATGGTATCTCATTGTGGTTTTTATTTGGACTTCCCTGATAGTGATCTTTCATATGTCTGTTGACCATCTGTATGTCTTCTTTGGGGAACAAATGTATATTAGGGTCTTCTTCCCATTTATTAATTGGATTGTTGTTGTTGAGCTGCATGAGTTCTTTATATATTTTAGATATCAACCCCTTATTGAAGATATCATTGCAAGTATCTTCTCTCATACAGTAGGTTGCCTTTTTATTTTGGTTTCTTTTGTTGTGCTAAAAGTTTTTGTTTATTTTTACTTTTGTTGCCCTTGCCTGAGGAGATATAGCAATATATAGATCAAGATAACATATCTTACATAAGACTGATGTTAAAGAATTTACTGCCTATATTTTCATCTAGAAGTTGTATGGTTTCAAGTATTAGGTATTTAATACATTTGAGGTAAGTTTTGTATATGGTTTAAGAAAGTGGTCCTATTTACCCAGAATCATTTACTGAAGAGACTGTCCTTTCCCCATGGGATGTTCTTGTCTCCTTTGTTGTAGATTAACCATATAAGTATGGATTTATGTCTGGGCTATCTGTTCCATTGATCTATTTGTCTTTTTATGTTCCAGCACCATAGTGTTTTGATAACTATAGCCTTGTAGTATAGTTTGAAATCAGGGAGCATGATGCCTCCAGCTTTATTTTTCTTTCTCAAGAGTGCTTTGGCAATTCAGTCTTTTGTGGTTCCATATAAATTTTAATTTGATTTAAATTCTTTGAGAGATTCTATTGCTATTTTGATAAGGATTGCCTTGAATCTGTAGATTGCATTGGGTAGTGTGGACATTTGAGCAATATTTTTCCAAATCATGAGCATGGTATTATTTTCCATTTGTTTGTTTCATCCTCAATTGCTTAATATCTCCTTTTTCATAATATAGGTATTTCATATTTTTGGTTAAATTTATTCCTAGATATTTACTTTTTTGATGCAATGGTAAATAAGATTATTTTCTTAATTTCTCTTCCTGAAAGTTTGTTACTACAGTGCAGAAATGCAATATATATCTGTATGTTGATTTTGTATCTTTCAACTTAACTGAATTTTTTTATTCTAATATTTTTGGTAGAGTCTTTAGTGTTTTCTCTATATAGTATCACATAATCTGCAAATATTAACAGTTTTACTTTTCCCTTTCATTTCTTTTTATTGCTCTACCTAGAGCTTTCAATACTATGTTAAGTAAAAGTGGTTAGAGTAAGCAACTTTCTTCTTATTCCTGATCTTACAGAAAATACTTTCAGTTTTTCACCATTGAGTATGATGTTAGTTGTGGGTATGTTATATATGGTGTTTATTATGTTTGAAGTATGTTCCCTGTATGCTGACTTTGTTGTGAGTTTTTATCATAAGTAAATGTTGAATTCTATCAAATGCTTTTTCTGCACATATTGAGATGATATGATTTTTGTCCATGTATCATGGACATACTTTTGTCCATGCATACATGGAAAAGGTCTAAATAGATGAAAGTAAAGAATACACTTCTAAATAACCCATGTGTTAAATAGGACATCTCAAAAATAAATAAAAATATATAAAATAACAAAAATTAAAATATGTCAATACAACTAAAGAAGTACTTAGAAAAATTTCTGCTCTTACGTTGGAAGAGGAGGAAGTTCTCAAATACAAATCAGATTTCCTCACCAGGTTATCCAGGAAAAGAGAATCAAAATGGGAAAAGAAAAAAAAGCAAGAAGGAAATAATCATTAAAATAACAGAGCATAAATCAGTGAAATGGAACACAATGATGTGTAAAGCTCTTTAAAAAAAATCAAAGCTGATTAACCATTAGCATGGCTGTCAAAAATAGAAGACACAAATCTCCAATTTCATGAATAAAAGAACCTATATCACAATAGATCCTGCAGTTCTTAAAAAGACATAAGGGAATACTATGAATCATACTTTAAAAATAGACAATTTCAAAAATGGAATAATTTCTTAAAAAAAGATGTGACTCAGCTAAGATGAAATAGAAAAATCTGTAGTATATACAAAGTAATTCATAGCAATTGTACACAGTTTATTCCAAATATTGAAGATGAAGGGATGAATTCTGAGTACATTCCCTAATACCAAAACCATGCAAAATCACAGCACAAAACAAACTGCAGAATATCCCTCATATAGAAACAAATATTTTAGCAAACTGTTATCAAGTCGAACTCAGCAATATATTAATTTGTACACCACAACCAAGAGCGATTTATTCTAGGTATGTAAAGCTACTAGAACATTTTTAAAAAGCAACATACCATATCAACAAGATACTGAAGAAAATTCACATGATTACACGATATGTGTAATATAAAACATCATTGGAGATAATTCAATGTCCATTAATGATAAAAGGTAAATTTTTGAATAAAATAATAGTGCTAGAATGCATGATATTCCACTAAAATTAAGAAAACACTAAGGGCATCTGATCTTATTACTCTTATTTAGTATAGTCCTGGAAGATCTAGTTAGTGAAACAGGTAAGGAAAAGAAATAAAAGGCATATCGATTGGAAGGAAGGTGTACAATGTATCTATTTCCAGAAGTCATGATTTTCTCTATAATAGAATCTAAAACTAAAACAAAGTGAGTTCAAGAAATTTTCAGGATAAATATTAATGGAAAAAGATTTAAAAGCAAAGTTTTGTATATTAAAATTGCATCTGCAGAAATAAAATTTTTGAATACCATTTACAATTGTTTCAAAGAATAAGAAATGCTTAGACATATACTTAAACTATGCATAGGACTTATGTGTTATGACTGCAAAATGATGATAAAAGAAATCAAATAAGACAAACAAATGGAAGGACAAACTGTATACATTGATGAGAAAACAACATTATAAAGATGTCAATTCTTCCTAACATGATCTTTCAATTAAAAAAATAATAATGTTTATTTTTGAGAGAGAGCACAAGCAGGGGAGGAGCAGAGAGAGAGAGGGAGACACAGAATCTGAAGTAGGCTCCAGGCTCTGAGCTGTCAGCACAGACCCCAATGCAGGGCTTGAACTCACAAACTGTAAGATCATGACCTGAGCTGAAGTCAGACGCTTAACAGACTGAGCCACCCAGGTGCCCCCTAACTTGGTCTTTAGATTTACTGAGATTCTCACGAAAATATCACCAAGATATTTTGGGCATAGAAGAGCTAAATTAATCTTGACAAAAACATCAATTTATTATCAAGGCTTTCTATATAGCTACAGTCATCACAAATGTTTGATATTAGTAAAGACATAGACAAAGATCAATGAGATAATAACAAATAGACCCACACAACTATAATCAATCAATGTTTTTTTATAATGATGAACAGGCAATTCAAAAGAAGAAGGAGAGCTTCTCCACTTGAACCAATAAGATATAAACCAAAAAATTAACTTTTATCTAAACTCAAGTTTTTGGAATATTAACTCAAGATGAATAGACTTACATATACATATACAACTATAAAATTTACACAACAAATGGAAAATCTGAGATCCAGGTGTATGCACAGTGTTCTTAGAGCTCAATCAAAAGCACAATCTATAAAGATGAAAATTGGCAAATTTTATTTCATCAAAATGAAAATACTTTTCTATAAATGTCCATATGTAAATACTTTATTATAAATGTCCAAATGTCCATATGTACAAGCTTAAGACTGGAGAAAATACTTTCAAACCACATGTCTACTAAAGGACTGGTATCAAGAATATACAAAAAACATTCAAAACATAGTGAAAGAAAAACCCAGCAGTCCATTTAGAGAATTGAGCAAAAGACATAGATAGTTTTTTCAGTAAAGAAAATATACAGATGGCAAATAGGCCCATAAAAAGATAATCTATGTCACTCATCACAATTGTGATGATTGTGTTCACAATCACAAGTGAAAACCACAATCTCACTACCTACCTATCATAATGGCTAAAGAAAGGTGATAACAACAAAGATGGGGGAGGGGATGTGAAGAAACTAGATCACTCACATATTGCAGGTTGGAGAGGAAAGTGGTGTATACACTCTGAAAAATAGATTGCCCATTTCTTTAAAACAAAACAAAGCAAAACACCTAAAAACAGCATTATAAAACTGAGGAACTAAACACCTGGGCATTTATTCCAGAGGGAAAAAAAAATGGAATATATTCACACGAATGGTTATAGCAGCTTCATCAGCAATATTCGTAACCTCCAAACAACCCAGATTTCATTTTACTGAGTAAATGGTTAAACTGTTGTGCATATACATCATGAAAGGACAAGAGTGGTCCTTAAGGTGATAGAATATTCAGTATCTTGACTGTATCAAAGTCAACACTCTCCTTGTAATATTGTTTTGCAGTATCTGCCTATTGGGAGACACTGGGTAAAAGATAAATGTGATATTAGTGTTTCTTACAACTCCATGTCTATATACATTATCTCAAAATGCAATTTTGTTCATAAGTTAAATGAAGTCCAAAGTTCACTTCTTCAGCCACAGTATCTGTATTTCAAATACTCAGTAGCCACATTTGGCTAGTAGCTATCATATTGAACAGAGTAGAATGTTTCTATAAACTTTACTAGAAGCTACTAGTTATACTATTGAACAGAAATATTTATAATAACCTTATTTAACCTATTTTCTAGGTAATGGGAGTTTCTAGTTTACTGAAGTCTCATGCTACTTAAAATTCTTACTACCATAAATCCTGTTCATTTTCATCTAGAACATATGCCTCCTGAACTCACAGGAATTTTCTATTATATTGACCTTATTTTTCAACTTTTGCTTTACCAGGGATGAATTTTCGATTAATTTAGCAATTGGACAGAACATTTTCCAAAAGAAAATATGAATACTAATTTAATTATTAAATAAGTAACTAGGGTTAAACTTTATAAGCAATGGAGAATTATTATCTACATTATTTACATGTATAAATAAAAATTATAGTGTTCTCATACATAATTTAATGTAAATCTATAATTTATGTGTCTAAGTTAACTAAAACTATATGATTTCATATAAAATGTAAAAGCTCTAAATTCAGAGACCTCAAGGGGGAATATCCAAAACAACTGAATAAATTAAAATTCAGTGTTTTTTTTCAACTAAACAACAACTTGAAAAGTAAAAAATGAGGAACTTAGAGTTATCTCTAAAACTAAATAAAGTCATTTATAAAAAAACAAGCTGTCACAACACATTTTCAAATTTTAAAAATATAAAATGTAGTTTGGCTTCAAATTGTTTCATACTCCAAGTTAACTTAGTTTGAATCTAGGCTGAATAATCTTCACCCTTGGTTGATTACATTTTGATATTTCATAGTAAAACGAGGTTGCAGGGGATTTTTTTTATTTGGAACTCCATTTCTGCCTTTACGTGCACATCGTCAGTCATATAGCCAGTAAAGTCAATTTCCTGCTTCCATTCCTTTTACCTTTGCTTATAGGTATGTGTTGTCAAGGAGATGAGGATTAATACCAAAACAAAGAGGAAACATGCTGTGAAGTTTAAATTCACCACAATGTTAGAATTGCTTTGGGCAACATTTATAATCATAAAGTTTACTTTTATAAAAACAGTCTAAAATATATAATGTCTAGGAATTATAGAAAGTTTTATTGAAAACGATTAAATTCTAGGTAACGTATGACTGATAAAAAAATGTCCAGCATTTTAATGTTGCAATTGAGAGACGATTAAGTTACACATTGGCTATATTTACCCCAGAACTAAAAAAAAATACCTCAGAACTTGAGTGAGATTGCTGAGTAGGATGATCCTGAGATCACCTCCTCCCATGGACACACCAAGTCTACAACTACTTAGAAATTGTCTCTGAGAAGTACCTGAGACTAGCAGAACAGTTCTTGCACAGCTAAAGATATAAGGAAAAAGCCATATGGAGAGGAGTAGGAAAGGCCCTGTGTGCTGCAAGCAGAAGGGTTATCATAGGAAGTGAGGCCCTCCCTGAGAAATGCGGGGTTCTAGCCCCAGATCAGGGAATGCCCTCCCAGCGTACCTGCACTGTGTGCCAGAGGGTAATAAACTATATGTTATCTCTACTAGTTATCTTAATAACTAGGGAAGATCACAGCAAGCCTTCTCACATTCTGGTAAGAGCATACATTAACCTCCATTGGGCCTGGAACTCATCCCCAAGGAAGTTCACTGTGTGGGCATGAACAAGATGGAGGGCCAATGATGGAGTCAGTGTTGTCAACATTCTTATAATTTCATAACACCAGGCTTTGAAAATAAGCAGGGATTAAATCCAGGAAAGCTGGGGGGACTATAGGAACTGAGACTCTGCTCTCCATATGCCTTTCTAGCACCACACATCTTAGCATTCCCCTGAAGTCTGAACTTATCCACCCCAGCAAGCATCCATCTAAAGCAGCTCCTTCCCCTCATACCCACTGGGTAGACTTGGACAAGAATAATGCACAGGTAAATAGTCCTGCCTAGGCCTCACAGCCAGTCACAACAGGGGTATCCTTATCCACCAACATGCCTGTAGCTAAGCCTCTCAAACTTCTAAACTGGAGGCCAATCCCACTTCCCAGTGTGCTAGACAGCTGTGGCCAGCAATCCCAGCCAACCAAACAGGGGTTCAGCTCTACCCACCAGTGTGCCCAAAGCAGTCATGGTGCAGCCATAACAGGGAAATGCCACACATGGTGGGGGGACACCGCTGAAGCACCTTGTTCTGATAAACAGGAGTATTATACCTATGGGCCCTACAGGACACTTTCTACATAAAGCCATTCTTTAAAGACCAAAAGATATAGCTAACCCACCTAATATATAGGAATAAACACAGAGAGCCACGCAAAATGAGGGACAGAGGAATATATTCTCAATGGAGAAAAAAACAAAAAAAAAGAAAAGAAATGAAAAATAAAACAGAAAATGCTCTACCAGGTAAAGTGCAAAGTAATGGTGATAAAGATGCTCACCAAACTCCAAGGAATAAATGAATACATTGAGAACTTCATCAAAGAAATAGAATATCTGAAAAAATAATGAATCAGAACTAAAAATAAAATGAATAAAATGAAAAATACACTACAGGGAACTAATAACTGATGACGTGGAAGAACAGATCAGCAATCTGAGAAAGAGGGTATGGAAATCATCCAAGCTGAATAGCAAAAACAAAAAAATATTAAAAGTAAGGATGGCTTAAGGGATATCTGGGACAAATTTGTATTATCTGGATCCCAGAATGTAGAGAGAGAAAAAGCAGTAGAAAAGTAAAGAAATAATTGTTAAAAACTTCCTTAATCTGGAGAAGAAAACAGACATCCATTTCCAAAAAGCAAAGAGAGCCCCAAACAAGATAAACCCAAATAGGTAGGAAGGGCAGAGGTACACTTGGGCATCAAACCCTTGTGAGATTAACCAGAAATGGAAGCACAGAGAAGCAAGAAAATCAGACCTCCACTAGGTACCCCAGGCATGGGGATTCACACTGGGAAAACAAAGCCCCTAACGTTTGACTTTGAAAACCAGTAGGGTTTAATTTTGCAAACTTTTGGGATCAGGGAGGTTTAACTCCAGATAGTTCAAAAATCAGTGGGCTTAGCTGTGGGAGACCAAGAGGGTGATAGGAAATGGAGTCCCTGCCTTTAAAGAGCCAGTATGATAAATAACCAGGACAAAACATAGCATAGAAGGTTCAGTTTGAAAAGTGCCTGGGGTATACATGAAGGAGAGTTTATTTACTAATCTCAGAAAGTGTATTGGAGGTATAGTGATCTTTAGGAGAAAAAAAAGTGCTGGTGGGCACCATTTCTTTTCCTGTTCCCCCAGCTTAGATAGCCAGAGATTTGTGGGAAAAGTACAAAGACCTTCTACCTATCTTGTCAGCACTGTGTGCTGCATCCACACATTCCCTTTAGGCCGACATCATCTAACCTATCTACCTTGGCAAGCATCCCTCCAAAACAACTTCTACCTAACACCCTACAAGCAGCCCCTGCAAAGACTGGTGTAACTTCATAATGACTCCTGCTATGGGAAGATAACCTCACACACCAGTGGGCTCACAGATATAGCAGCTGAGACTTTCAGCTGGCTGTGCGGGGAAAGAACCATGACTTTTGGTGAATTTTCAGCTATGGCAGATACTGGGAGGACGTGTACTGTGACCGCCATGCCTACACACTAACAAAAGCTACCTGGGGGACCGTGCATCTTAGGGCCCTATCCTTTGATGTGCATGTAACTACAGCTGAGTGAAAACATCAAGTCTGAAGGTGGGCTGCATCCACCAAGAAAGCACCTTAGGAGCCTGTGCAAGAAGAAAGCCCCACCATTCAGCAGACAGTGAAGACTGCCAAACTGACTACTGATACCACCAACCTATTAGCTGCTGGAAAAGTCAGATAGGCCTCTTAACAGTACATGGACAAAATTCTCCCTGATGAGCCCATAGCAGAGAAGATCATTGAAGCTGACTGAACTTATGGCAAATGTGCCTTAGTCACAACAGTGGAATGCACATCCCACATAGAAGACACCACTAAGTACCTGATTCTGTAACTAGGGGACATTGTGCTATAGGGCACCATAGGACCTATTCAAAAGGCGGCTACTTTCAAAAACAGGACACAAAACTGACCTTCCTAATACATAGAAACAAACACAGAGATTTAGACAAAATGAGGGGAGAGAGGAATATGTCCCAAATGGAAGAATAAGAAAATATCACAGAAAAAGAGATAAAGAAGACAGTGATAAGCAATATGCTTAAGAATTCAAACAATAGGCATAAAGATACTCATTGGACTTGAGGAAAGAGGGAAGGATCTCAATGAGAACTTCAACAGATAAAATAAAAAAAAAAAGATTAAGAACTCAATGACTGAAACGAAAAATACACTAGAGGGAATCAACAACAGATTAGAAGATACAGAAGAACAGATGGGTGAACTGGAAGACAGCGTAATGGAAAGCAAGCAAGCCTGTCTGCAAAAAAGAAAATAAAAAGTGAAAATAGGTTAAGGAAACTAAGTGATATCAAGCAGAACAGAATTTGGATTATAGAGATCCCAGAATAAGAAAGAGAAAGGACAGCAAACATATTTGACGAGATTGCTGAAAACTTCCCTGTTCTGGGAAAGAAAATAGACATCCATATCCAGGAAGTACAGAAAACTCCTAATAAGATGAACTCAAAGAAGTCCATACCAAGACTGATACTAATTAAAATGGCAAAATACAATAATGGAGAATTTTAAAAGCAGCAACAGTTATAAACAAGGGCAACTCCATAAAGTCATCAGCTGATTTGTCAGAAATTTTGTAGACTAGAAGGGAGTAGCATGATATATTCAGTTCTGAAAGGATAAAATACCCACAAAACTCTGCAAGCAAGAATATTCTACATAGCAAGTTTATCATTCAGAATAGAATGTGAGCTACATTCCCAAACAAAAGCTAGAGGAGTTCATCACATCTAAGCCACCCTTTCAAGAAATGTTAAAGGGAATTATTTAAAGAAAAGGAAATAACAGGCCATAGGTAAAAGTAATAAGATTTTGAAAGAAAAAAATTTTATGGTTAAATACAAACATATAATAAAGATAGTAAATTAATCACTTTTAAACCTTTTATACAGGTTAAAACTTAAAAATATAGCAAAATCAATTATATCTATAAAAATAGTCAAGGGACCCACAAAATGAAAATATGTAAAATAGTACATATACTGAAATATACTGGGGGGAGTAAAATTTTTAGTTCATTTAAAATGTGTTCACACATAAATTACCAACAACTTAATATAAATTACTACCTGCAGGAGATGTTACATATGAAGCTAATGGTACTACAAATAAAAAAACCTGTGAGAGATATACACAGAAAGAAAAAGGAATCCAAGCATAATACCTAACAAAGCAATCATTTCACAAGTGAAGAAAGCAAGAGAAGAAAGGAACAGAGAGGAAGTACAAAAACAAACAGGAAGAAAATAATAAAATGGCAACAATTACATATCTATCAATAATTCCCTAAATGTAAATGGACTAAATGCTCTAATCAAAACTCATAATGTGACCAAATTGATAAAAAAGCAAGAAACATCTATATGCTCTTTATAAAGGATTCATTCAGACCTAAAAACACCTGCAGATTGAAAGTGAAGGAATGAAAAAAAATCTACCGTGCAAAAGGAGCAACAGAAAAAAAAAAGCAATATTAATGTCATACAAAATACATTTTACAAAAGGACTCTAGCAAGAGAAAAAGAATACTACATAATTATAAGAGGAACAAGAGAAAGAAGTTGGTATTGCTGATATCAAAGAAGTTACTGCCTGTTCTCTACTAGGATTTTTATGGTTTCAGAGCTCACATTTAGGTATTTTATCCATTTTAAATTTAGTTTTGTGTATGGTAGAAGAAAGTGGTCCAGTTTCATTCTTTTATAGGTTGCTGTCCAGTTTTCCAACACCATTTGTAGAAGAGACTATCTTGATACAGAGCAAACTGATGATTACGAGAAGGGAGGTGGCTGAGGGGATAGTTTAAATAGGTGATGGGAATTAAGGAGTGCAATTGTTGTGATGAACACGGGTGATGTATGGAATTGTTGAATATATTGTACACCTGAAACTAATATCACACTGTATATTAACTAACTGGAATGTAAATAAAAACTAAAAAAAATTGTTCTATCTACCATTTAATATGTGTTTTAAATTTGATTATTATTTTTAGATACTTTTAATGGTTATTTATTTTTCAGAGAAAGAGAGAAGAGCATGAGCAGGGGAGGGGCAGAAAGAGAGGGAGTCACAGAATCTGAAGCAGGCTCCAGGCTCTGAGCTGTCAGCACAGAGCCCAACACAAGGCTTGAACCCATGAAGTGTGAGATCATGACGTGAGCTGAAGTCAGATGCTTAACTAACTGAGCCACTTAGGTGCCCCAAATTTAATTCCTTTTTTTAACTTCTTTCTGAGGAAAAAAGAAGAAGAAGAAAACACAATGGTCTAAAATCTTTAGGATAAAGGAAAAGCAGTTTTAAGAGGGAAGTTTATAGCAATATAGGTCTACCTCAAGAAAGAATAAAATCTCAAACAATTTAACCTTATACCCAAAGGAAAAGAAAAAATGTCCAGAGCTAGCAGAAGGAAGGAAATAATAAACATCAGAGTAAAAATAGAGACTAAACAAAAAACAACAAAAAACAAAAGGAAAAGATCAATGAACCTGGGAGCTGGTTCTTTGAAAAGATAAACCAAATTGATAAACTTTTAGCCAGATTTATCAAGATAAAAAGAGAAGACTAAAATAAATAAAATAAAAAATGAAGGAAAAACAAAAATGCTATGGAAATACAAAGTTCAGGTGAAAAGAGAATATTGTGAAAAATTATATGCCAACAAATTAGACAAACTTTAAAAACTAAATACCTAAACACATACAAATTTCTAAAACTGAATCCAAAAGAAATAGAGAACTTGAACAGATTGATTACCAGCAATGAAACTGAATCAGTAATCAAATACTCCCAACAAACAAAAGTCCAGGACCAAATGGTTTCACAAGTAAATTGTACCAAACATTTAAAAAATGGTTAATAGAAGAGGAAGGAAAACTTCCAAATTCATTCCAAGAGACCATTATTACTCTGATACCAAAACCAGACAGAAAAACTACAACAAAAACAAAAAAGTCAAAAAATCTACAGTCCAAAAGTTCTGATAAACATACATGCACAAATTTGCAACAAAATATTAGAAAACCTAATTAAACAATACAGTTTTAAAAAATCATTCACCATGTTCAAGTAGGATTTATCACAGGAATGAATAGTGATTCAATCAATGTGATACATCTCTTTAGCAAAGGATAAAAATCATATGACCATCTCAATATATACAAAAAAAAAAGCTTTGACAAACTCCAACATCTGTTCAAAAACTCTCAACAAAGTAGGTTTGGATGGAACATACCTCAATATAATCGAGGTCATATACAAGAAATCCACAACTAACACCATACTCAATGGTGAAAAACTGAGAGATTCTTCTATAAGTTCAAGAATAAGACAAGGATGTCCACTTTTTTCATTTTCATTCAACATAGTACTGGAAGTCCTGGCTGTAGCAATCAGACAAAAGGGAGGGAGGGAGGGAAGAAGGAAGGAAGGAAGGAATCCTGGGAGGAAGGAAGGAAGGAAGGAAAGAAAGAAAAGAAAGGGAAAAGGAAGGGAAAGGAGGAAGGAAGAGAAGGAAGGGAAGGGAGGAAAAAATAAAGGTCATCAAAATTGGTAAAGTAGAAGTGAAAGTATCACTATTTGCAAATGACATGATACTACATACAGAAAACCTTAAATGTGCCACCAAAAAACTATTCGAATTGACAAATAAATTCAGTAAAATGCAGGATACAAAATCAGTGCACAAAAACTGGTTGCATTTCTATATACTAACAACAAACTAGAAGAAATAATTTTTTTAAATAATTACATTTAAATTGCACAATCAATGAAAATGCCCAGGAATAAGTTTAACACAATGGAAACACAATGGAAAGAAAGTCCATGCTCATGGATTGGAAGAACAAATATTGTTAATTTACAATACCCAAGACATGGAAGCAACCCAAGTGTTGGATGGATGAATGGATAGATGGATGGATAAAGAAGTGTAACACACACACACACACACACACACACACACACACTGGCATATTAGTCATAAAGAATGAGATCTTGCCATTTGGATTAACATCAATGGGCCTAGCAGCTATAATGCTAAGTGAAATAAGACAAACACAAATATCATATGATTTCACTTATATAGGGAATATAAAAAACAAAACAAAGAAACAAACAAAAAACAAACTCTTTAATACAGAATACTTGTGGTTATCAGAAGGAGGATGGGGTGTGATGGGATGGGTGAAACCGATAAAGGGAATGAAGTACAAACTTCCAGTTATAAAATAAGTAAGTCACAAAGATAAAAAGTAACATAGTTTGGAGTCAGATGTTCATTATGCTTATCATTATGAGCACTGAGAAATGTATAGAACTGTTGTATCATGTAGTACACCTGAAACTAATAACACTGCATGTTAATTATACTTCAATAAAAAGTAAGTCATCAGGTAACAAGGGAAGAGAGCAAGGGAAGAAGAACAAAGAGCTATAAAAACAACCAGAAAACGACAAGATGCAATAAATACTTAATTATCAAAATTATAAACAAAATGTTCTAATTGATCCTTTCAAAAGACATATGGTGACTGCATGGACAAAACAAAACAAAACAAAACAAAACAAAACAAAACAAAACCATCTCTGTGCTGCCTACAAGACATTCACTTAGTACTAAGGACCCGTACAGACTAAAAGTGAAGGCATATACATTTACCTTTAAGTTAATGTGTTCTTGATTGCATGTGGCAGAAAACTACCCTGGCTCATCAGTAAGAGGGAAAACTGGCATATTTAATTGAAAAAGTCCACATGTTTGGGGCGCCTTGGTGGCTCAGTCGATTAAGCGTCCTATTTCAGCTCAGGTCATGATCTCGCAGTGCACAAATTCAAGCCCCGCATCAGACTCTATGCTGACAGCTCAGAGCCTGAAGCCTGCTTCCAGATTTTTTGTCTCCCTCCCTCTCTGCCCCTTCCCCACCTGTGCTCTCCCTCTCCCTCTCTCTCAAGAATCAATAAATACATTTAAAAAAAAAGAAAAAGTCCACATGTTGAAGAAATGGCCTACCAGTATTCAGTCAGTTCAGGCTTCAGTTCCTTTTTCTGCAAATCTCTCAGCTCTGTCCTTGGTTCCTTTGCAGTTTCAGTCTTGGCCAGTAGTAAAATGTTTGCCGTTTTTCACACAAATATATGACATACAGAGAACAAGCTCTCTCTGAGTATTCAGCAACAATCTCTTAACAGAAAATAAATGAAGAATCTGAGACCTCCCTAGAATACTTCTATCTAATTGGCCTGATTGGAGCACATAATTATCTGAAATAGTCCCTGTTGAGTGTGATGCCATGCTCCAACTCTTAATTCTGGGTCCTTAAATGAATCACTAGCAAAGGAAAAGGATAATCCTTAATAATTAGTTCTGTCTCTGGATATGGTGCAGAAACCTGCTTTTTAGAAGGACATGGAGTGTGTGGCCAGAAAATATGTAACAGAATGGAAAATGAGAAACTACCATTGAAATGGGAACTGGACACTATGCAGGCAGTGGAAGTGTCTTTTATAAATTCAAAAATTAAAATCATTGATCAGTTATCAGAATATGTTTTGAAACATCGACACTTTTTGACTTAGAGTTATTCCTAGAAATTCAGTGATGAGTTGCAGTGCTTTGATGGGTATTACTATAGTAAAAACTATATGCATAACTATTTAATGGATATAAACAGAAAATGCATAGATTATTATAAAACTGGAAAGGGTCACAGGTACTATCTTTAAAAGAAGCATAGTATCTCATTAGAAAATACATTTTAATCTTGGAGCTAGTAAACCTGAATTTTTGTCCAAGATTGCACACTAAGTAGCTTTTTCTCCTCCTGCTCCTCCTCCTTAAATTGGTGTGTCAGAATTCCAATCTGTAATAAGGATGCTAGACTTCAACTTCAAAGAAGTACAACAAAGAAGTCTCAATTGGGGCACCTGGGTAGCTCAGTGGGTTAAAGTGTCTGACTCTTGATTTCAGGGTTTGTGGGATCCAGTCCTACTTCAGGCTCTGTGCTGAGCATGGATCCTGCTTGGGATTCTCTCTCTCTCTCTCTCTGTCCCTTGCCTGCTTTTTCTTTAAATAAATTAATAAATAAATAAATAAATAAATAAATAAATAACATTAAAAAAATTCTCAATCAGTTGAACATTCTGAAACTACAAACAAGGAGAACGAGAAAATAAAATCCCATATATCTGATAAAATATTATGTAAAATGTAAACAACATATATAAAGGTTTCTAAGACCATTGCAATTTGGCTATTAAGGAAAGAAAGTGCTGATTATTAGTGATCTAGGAGAAGTTAACAAAGACATGAGTTTTATTGAATAGACTGCATACTCAGGAAAAATAAATGCTCCCTGTTTGGTATAATGTAAGCAGAATGTTTGGGCTGGCTACAGGAGTTTCCCTGAAACTATCTGCCATTGCAAAATGACAGCACATATGGCACTAAAAGAAGATATATGTATATACACATGGCAAAGTGGTAGTGTATATGTTTCTAGTGAAGACACACACAGAATACTCATTTTTTTTCAAGTAACAGCTTTTGGTATGACTGGAAAAGGGGAAAACATAAAAGACAATCAGCTTTACAGCAACCATAGTCTATCAGTTGAAGATAAGTAAAGGCATATTAACACACACTCTCAGGAAATTTTTTTGGCAACAGGAAAAAGATCTATACCTAAAATCAGAATAGTGATTAGAGAATTTTCCACAGACACAATGATCCCTATTTTTGAAGCACATAAAATCATTTCAGGAGGGTAAGAGCTGATAATTATTTGCTGGGAAATAACCACAAGTGAAAAAGTTGAATTCTGAATTAAAAAATAATAGAATAAAACAAGAGGATCTAATTTTATTGTGTCAGTGTAGAATATAGCAGTAATGAAATGAGAAAATATATTAATTTATATATGCAGTAAATAATGTATATATGTATATATGCTTATGCATATATATTTGTACATGTATATGTATGTATCTGATGAACAACTGAGGCTACGGGTGACATCTAAGTAAATCAAACAGGTATAAATGTTTAAGTATTTTAAGCCATGGTTTAATAAAATTAAAAATTAATAAAACATAAACTAAAAATCTTAACTATTTATGTTGAGGTGATCATGAACAACTTAAGTTCATATTAAATCAAAATAGCAATGCTATAATGTTTTAACATGATAATGAGAAATAAACTTATTGTTATTTATGAGATTTATAAAGAATATTAAATACTTACAGTATATAAAATGAAAAAAAAAGAAACCTGCATCTAATTCATGAAAATAAGAACAACAAAATCTTTGGAAAGCTATAAGAAGGACCTTATACACAATGGTAAACAAAACTGTATTATAAAAAGAACAGTACTGAAAATTATTTCCAGTAGTTTAAATATACTATAGTTTATGAATGTAACAAATGAAAAAAGAGATACAGTTATATATCTGAAAAAACTTAACCTTGGAAAATATAAAATTATATGTTAAAAAGTTGAAAATTTAAAAATGAATAATTCTCTATGAAAACACAAGTGCTAATATACACCAACACCAAAAAGTATTTTTTTATGCCTCCCCAAGTATTTCCTAAATTATCCTGAACATAGGAATCTTCAGGGATACTTGTTGCAAATCTTCTCCTGGAGATTCTGACCTACGAAGGACATTGGGATCTTGGACCAGTATTTTCAACAAACACTGGCGAATGTGCTAATCAGGAATGTTTGTATATGTTGCCTAAAGCAAGTTTCCAGGTCAAGAGTTTATTACAGATAAATTATAAATTTTTCATAACTGCATATTTTACATGCTAAATAAACTTTTTTGCAGGCCGCAAAAAAGGGAAAACTTCCACTTTTTTGTGAAACTATAACCCTGTTATCAAAATATGTCAGCCCTGCAAAGAGAATATAAAGCAAACTAGAAAACACAAAGGCTTACTGACTTTCATTAGTAGCTTAAGACTGGGCAAAACCTCTTCTGACATTATTGTTCAGAAATATTAAAATATATTGCTTAATATAAGCCTGGCCCCAAAAGTAAACACCAAAGAAAGAAGAGGAAGGGACTAATAAAACCAGAAAATAATATCCAGAAAAGGTTCTTTAAACAAGATGGCCTTATGCTGCAGTGACTGGAGTTTGCATTTCCTAAGAAAATCAGGGAAAAGGATTATACACCAAACTGGAACATTCCTATCAGCTTCAGTGAGATCCCTTGATATCAGTAAAGGAAGATATTAATGTAAAGGCAGAACAAAACACTTTTCATATCATTTTTGAAATATGTGTAAAATATTAAAGGTTGTTTCTGGAGCATAGATGCATCAGACTATCTACATATTTTAATGAGTAAATATATTTTGATTTTCTTTTTTTTTTTAATTTTTTTTTTAATGCTTATTTATTTCTGAGAGAGTGCAACCTGGGGAGGAGCAGAGAAAGAGACACACCCAGAATCGGAAGCAGGCTCCAGGCTCTGAGCTATCAGCACACAGACCCACGCGGGGCTCGAACTCACTAACCGTGAGATCATGACCTGAGCTGAAGTCTGACGTTTAACAGACTGCGCCACCCAGGCGTCCCCGTTTTGATTTTCACAGTACAGAGAAACAGATGCAAAGGATTAATTTTAAAAGCCGATTTAGCATCTATTGTGGAGGAGATATAAACACTTTATGACTTCAAACAAATTGTTTTTGATGTTTAAAATTAGATCAATATTAATGGCAAATAGATCATTACTGTGCACGTATGGGCACTCAAGATAAAACATTTTTCTCTGTGTTTATTTCATAAAACACACAAATGCAACCCGCAAATGCACTGACTTGCCTGTTTGTTGTGACCATTCTCTCCAGCTTTTAAAAAATTTATTTGATTTATTTCTGGCATCAGGACACCTTTTTACCTCATCTTCCTTCTCTGGGGACATGTTAGCCTGGGTATTCATTTGTCCACTTCCTTTCATCAAATCCTGATCATTCTCTCAGATTCAGATATAGCTACATATAGAGGATTTATGTGATATTTATTATTTACGTTTATATGTAGCATGAAGTGATGTAATATGTTAGTGCTCTTAGATAAACAAGCCATAACTTGGTTAAAAGAAATATGTATTCAAAATTCAGTGAAGAGGGTTTTTACTGATGGTATTTTAATATATTGTATCATCCAATAAGGATGAAGTTTTATATAGCATGCCCCTAAAACTACACTATATAGAATAATTTTATGTAACACAGTGTACACACAATTTACTAGGTCTTTAGGAGATGAAATAGAATATTAGAAATGACTTAGAAATTTATATTTTTTCTAGAATAGGAAGCATATTGTATGTATTCATATTTTCATAAACTGGTTTGTTAATGCCAGGATTTTGTAGCCATCAACAAAAAGATTTGGGAAGGGGGCAAGGTTGATGACAGCACATCTATTATCTAGCCATGTGTCAGATATTTATTCATATATCTGTACTACAGTAAACACATCTTTATTATTTCTTACTTTTGCTTGTTATTTCTATTGCCATATTGGGACTCTCTGTGTTCACTTTGAACATTATTTAAAAAGAAAAGTCATTTATAAATTTCCAGTTATATATATATATATCATTCTCTAAAAAAGGATCACTTGAATGATATTATAATTATATTCTATTTATTCAAAGCTCTTAAAGCATTGTTATCATAATAGCTTGACTAATATGAATATCCTTTTATTACATGAGCATAAATAGACTAGTTTTATGAAGAAATGCTTAAGCATTATTTTATACAAAATAGCATATGTAATTATATGTATTGTGTTATATATTGTTATTATAATTCATTTTGTGATTACCCTATTTCTGTCTATGAAAATAAACAGTGAAAAAAATTTTGGCCTTTGTGATTGTGAATAACAATCATTTTAACAACTATTTTAAAACTTCTTGTATTATAAGTCTTCCTTGGGATATATTCTTTGTCTAATTTGAGCTCAGTTTAATGAAGATGCTCTCATTAACCTTCAAGAGACATTACGTAAACACGTTTATAACAACAATAACAACAACATACCAGAATTCTATCAGTGTTGTTATAAGAATAACATGTCACATTTCTTTTATACATTATAAAATAATGTTAAGAAGAGCTTATTAACATTTCCTCACAATTATTTAGTTTGACAAGCTTGTCACAATTGCTCTGTCACCTGCTCACTTGCTGTTCATGACAAGTCTCTGACATTAATTCATAATTGCTTAGGAAAAATTAGCATTTGGCCTTTAGCAGCCAAACTCAACTAGACGTATAAAAGCTGTATTTTTTCTACCTTTGGATAAATAAGACCTGATAAAAAATTAGATTATACATGGAATTCATGAATGTATACATACCTGCAATTTAACCAAATTCATAAAGGGAACACATCAAGTATACTTACAGATTATATAATTAATAGGACATGATGATTTATAAATTGGCCACAACGGATAATTTGATATGGTTTGGTTTATAATATTCCATTTGCAAACTGCACATCCAATTGCCACGTCAAAACTCTGTCTTCCATTGTGAACATTTTGTACACGTGATATACACCTATACTGCTAATTTTATTTTCTGTTGTTCACACCCTAAATTAAATATTTACTTCTTTAAACATGGAATTCTCATTTTCAAACTTCTGCCTCTGTACAAACTTTAATATAATATCATAATTAAAGTCAATATATGTCGTATTCAGTGAGATTGAAATTAATACAGCAAAAGACAAAACTTAAGACAGAGATAGAGGCCTAAGAAATTTTATGGGAACAAAAGAATACTAAATTAAGATTTTCCTCCTTAAAAAAAGAATGGAATTCAGCAAACAATTTGATTTTAAGCTTCCTAGTCTCAATGAAAATCAGGAAAAATTTGATTTGCATAGTTCTCACTCTCTAGGTACTTTGAATTTATTTCTCTATCGAAGATACTAATACAGTTTACATAAAATTTTAGTTACCATAAATTTGCTTTGAGATCATATTTATACAGGAAAGTTAAGCTGGTTTCATTTTAAGTATAATTTTAAAATAATGTCAGAGTTGTGTTTTCTTTGCAATGTTAACAACTTTTATTTATTTATTTTCTTTTTTGTTATACCAGCTATTATCTCCAGGCCAATGAAGAAAAGAGTGATGACTTAGTGGGCACCTTTGTTTTTCTGATAAAGAAAGACTTCTCTTCTTTGACAAAGAAAACTTTGTCTCCTCTCTTTACCTTTCATTTATTATTATATTAAATTATACTGATTCACCTTATATTAATGGAACTAAAACTATTCCTTACATAAATTCAACTTGGTCATTCTGTATTATCCTTTTATCCTATTGTCTCTAGAGTCAGGTTAGGTAAGTGGTATTTTCTGCAACGTAAAATATTATTAGCATAATGTTATCCATAAGAGTTTTAATCACCTGCTTAAGCTCACCAGCATTAGCGGCTCTGTTCTTTTTCTTATCCTTAACATTTCCAGTTTTAATATTTTATTAATTTATATTTCCAGGTTCTTGCTCTTTTATTAGCTAAAAAGACAAAAAAAATTATCTAGCTTATGTTTCTCATTCATTATTTTTATATTTTCCTTTTTCCTTCCTTCCTTCCTTCCATTAAATTACTTTAACTCTAAAATCGGATGTTTAGATTATTATATAGTAGCCATTCTTTAAATATACATATTATCCTCTAGTTTCCACTCACTTTAGTTTCAACCTATAATTTTTTTAAGTAAGCTCTATGCCCAACATGGAACTTGGTTTCACGAACCCCAACTCAAGAATCACATCCTTTACTGATTAAGCCAGCCAGGCACCTCTTAACCCATAATTTTTGATATTAAGTATTCTCATCAGGTATCATACATTATGTCTTCTTCCTTTTTTTTTAGTTGTAGGATTTCTTTTATTTTGATATAATGGGTATTCAATATATTTATAAATATTCTGTACATTATTTGTGCTCAGAGAAAGGATTAGGTTTACTGATATTTTTCACTTTGATTGAATCTTGATGTTTGACCTTGAAGATGGCCAAATTTCATAAATGTGATATTTATCTAGAAAACAATAGGCATTTTTCTATTTTGGAATAAAAGCATCTGTGCACACAAAACTTTAAACCTACTTTTTATCAATGTAATATACCACATTAACAAAATAAAGAATAAAAATCATATTATCATTTCAATAGACACAGAAAAAGCATTTGTCTAAAATCACCATCCATTATGATAGACACTCTCAACAAAGAAAATATAGAGGAAATATACCTCAACTTAATAAATGCTGTATATGACAAGCCCATAGCTAACATCATACTCGATGGTGAAAGCTAAGACCAGAAACAAGACAAGGATGCCTCCTCTGGCTATATTCATTTAACATTGTACTAGAAGTCCTAGGCTATATAATCATAAAAGAAAAAGTAATAAAAGGCACACAAGTTGGTAAGGACAAAATAAAAATCTCACTGCAGATTACATGATGCTATATGTGGAAAACACTAAATTCCATGAAAAAACTATTAAAATTAATAAATTAATTTAGTAAAGTTGCAGGATACAAAATTAAAATACAGACATTTCTTATACATCTATACACCAATAACAAAGTAGCAGAAAGAGAAATTAAGAAAACTCCATTTACAATTGCATCAAAAACAATCAAGAAGGTGTAAAACATGGACCCTGGAAACTGTGAGACTTTAATACAAATTGAAGATGTAACAAATAAAGGGAAAGGTATACCTTACTTATGAAATGGAAGGATATTTTTAAAATGTCCACACTATCATTATAGTGTATTTGGATTATAATACCAAAATCATTTTTAACAGAACTAGAACAATCCTAAAATTTGTATGAGACCACAAAAGACCTCAAATAACCAAAGCAGTCTTGAGAAAGAAGAACAAAACTGAAGGTATCATGATCCTAGATTCAAAACTACACTACAAAGTAATAGTAATCAAAAGAGTATGGTACTGGCACAGAAAGAGGTAATAGATCACTGGAATAGAATAGTGAGCCCACAAATAAACCCACACTTAAATGGTCAATGAATATATGACAAAGGAGGGAAGAATATACTAGGGGGAAGAATAGTCTCTTCAATAAATGGTAATAGGAAAATTGGATAGCTACATGCAAAATAATAAAACTGGGCCAGTTTGTTATATCCCCCTACAAAAATAGACTCAAGATATATTAAAAATTTAAATGTGAGGCCTGAAACCATGAAACTCCTGAAAGAACATTGGCACTAATCTCTTGGACATCAACCTTAGCAACACATTCATAAATCTGTCTCTTCAGGCAAGGGAAACACAAGCAAAACTAAACAATTGAGACTACATCAAACTAAAAGGCTTCTGCATAGCAAAGCAAACCATCAACAAACCAAAAATACAATCTACTGAATGGGAGAAGATATTTGCAAATAATGTACCCAATAGGGGATTAATATCCAAAATATATAAAGAACTCTTACAACTCAACATCAAAAACAAAACAAAACAAAACAAAACAAAAAAACCGCACACACGATCCAATTAAAAATTGGGCAGAGGACCCGAACAGGCAATTTTCCAAGGAAGACATGCAGATGATATGTTCTATACCATTAATCATCAGGGAAAAGAAGATCAAAACTATAGCAAGATATCACCTTACCCCAGTCAGAATGGCCAGTATCAAAAAGACAACAAATGACAAGTGCTTAGAGGATGTGGATAAAAAGGAACCCTCATGCACTATTGGTAGAAATGTAAATTGGTATAGTCATTAGGGAAAATAGTATGGAGGCTCCTCAAACGATTGAAAATAGAACTGCCATACTATCTAGCAATTCCATTTCTGGGTATTTGAAGAAATATAAAATGCTCATTTAAAAAGATTTATGCACCCCTATGTTTGTTACAACATTATTTACAATAGGCAAGATATGGAAGCAACCTTAGTGTCTATAAATACATAAACAGATAAAGGAGACTTTATATATATATATATATATATATATATATATATATATATATTTCTGTATCTATATAAATCTATCTATAAATCTATATATAATATACATATATCCTATATCTATCTATATCTATATCTATATCATATATATATGTATCTATATCAACTCTATATCTATCATCTATCTGTCTGTAATGGTAGAATATAGGCATAAAAATGAAGAAAATCTTTCTTTCTTGGACCTAGAGGGTGTTATGCTAAGTGTCAGACATAGAAATACAAATAGCATATGATTTCACCCATATGTGGAATCTAAAAACTAAACAAAGGAAACAATTCAGAAATAGACTAATACATACAGGGAACAATGATGGTTGTCAGAAGGTGTGAAAGGTGTGTAGATAGGCATTATAGGTGAAGGGAATCAATACATACAAAACACAATAAATAAGCCACAGGAATATAAAGTACAGCATAGGGAATGTAGTCAGTGATATTAGACTAATTATGTATGATGACAAATGATAACTAGATTTATTCTTGTGGTCATTTTGTAATATATATAAATGTCAAATCACTTTGCTGTACACCTGAAACTAATATAAAGTATGCCAACTATAGTTCAATAAAACAAAGGAAAGTCTACCTTTTTTTTGGTTGCAATGGAAATGTGCCTTTCTCTCTTCTTACTCTGGGAAGGGCAGTTGATTGACAGCCATTGACTGACTGCCCCTCTGCTGCCCTCCTTGATCCACTGCTGCATTCCTGCCAAGGCCACAATTCCCCCAAGATTCTTGTAGGCAATGACTGAGCACAGTAGCATACTAGTGCAGATCCATTCCTGTATTATATGGACCTCCTCAACTGTAAAACCCTGGCTTGAGAACTGTATTTGTTGCCAAGTCTATAATAATGGCCAGACACTTGTGGCTATAAACAACCAAAATTCTTTCTCAATCAGTTCTAGATGTCAGAATTCTGAAATCAGTAGCACTGGACTGAAATCAAGTAATCTGCAGTTGAGTGTTTTCTCTGGATGTTCTAGAGAGGAGTCCATTCTTTGCTTCTTCCAGCTTCTGGGGACTTGTTGGCATTTTGGCACTACAGCTACATCACTCCAATCTGTCTTTGTGGTCACACTGCCAACTCCTCTTCTGTGTGTGTGTGTGTGTGTCTTCTTTTCTATGTGAAATCTCCCTCTGCCACTCTTATGAAGACACATCTGATTGTATTTTTCAAGATAACATCCACAGCTCAAGATCCTTAATTTTATCATATCTTTTACCATATAATGTGGCATCCGTAAGTTCCAGGATCTAGGGCCTGATATTTGGGGAGGAAGGGGTATTCTCAGCATACCACAAAGGCTCTCGTTTAGCCTGGCCAAAATTTTCTTGGAGGTGTAAGACGTGTCCTATCCGGTTGTCCTTTACTACCTCACTAATTTCGCAGTTGGCAGATATGCACTGCTATCTGAAGATTCATTCTGCACACTCCTACTTCCTATTTTTTACCCTCCACTTTAGATTGCCTGTCTAAATCTACTTGGTCTTTACCATTGGTCAGCAGAACTAGCACATGAGCATATTAATAGAGTGGCCAAAGTAGCAGAGACACTACTATACATGCTACTATATATAGATGATATATGGTCCCAAAAGCATAGATTTCCACGAATGAAGTTCAATCTAGCCATGGACACTTCTGAATATCCAAAAAGTCTCCAACAAAGATCAATGCCAAGAAACTGATATGACACTACTGCTTGGATAGACAAAAAATCCACTTGGTGACAAAAGGAATACATTGGAATGTTTTCATCATGGAAGATAAAGTATTTTGCTCTCACAAGGACAGATACCTATTCTGAATCTAGATTTGCATTTTTAGTCCACAAAGGCTCACGTATAATCTATGGGCTTATGAAGTGCCCAATCCATAAGCACAAAATCCCAGGCAACATAGCATCTGACCAGTGATCCACTGGACCGTGAAAGTGATGCAGTATGGTTCATTGCACAGTACCTGGAATAATACACATTCAATAAATATTATGTAAGCTAATAAATTGAGTTATATGTTTTATATTTACATAAAGTAATGGAGAATGTTGATTAAAATAGATAGTAATAACAGTTAACCTTTACTTAGTCCATGATTTATAATCATTATGTCATTTAATTCTCACACTACTAAAAATGGTTCCCCAGTTTATAAATGAGGAAAATTAAGCACAGAGTATATCAATTCCGTAATTCACACAGCTATTAGGTAGAAGAATTGGTTCATACCATAAGTTGTTTGACTCCAGGGCCTTTCTTTACCATCACTTTAGAGAAAATATGATAAGCTTTTATCAGGTCAAAATGCAGATCACAAAGTAACCTATACATTTTGTAGTGAATAATCTCAATATGAGGATATTCTTTGAAAATTCAGGCTGCGTCATGACACTAGGAAAAGTTATAAATGATAGAACTGATAGCAGTAATGCTCTTAACATCAAAAAAGAGGCAATCTTTAAATGACAATGAAAAATTGAAGAATATATAACTATAAAATATTAAATTATAAAGTTCTAGAAATTTAGCCCAAATTCCTTAGTCTTAGGCCAATATTCTGTACAAGTAAACTTTAACTATATTAAAGAAATATTCACTTCAGTACAATTTTCAAACTAAAATTTAATGCAGCAGAGAAAACAAATGTGAAGTTCCAATTTGACAAATTGCACTTTTGACAAAGACTAAGGACAACCTACTTTTTCAAATAATTACATTATTTTATCTAAGATTCTGTCAGGTAGCATATATTTACCATACATTTAGATATTTAGATATCAGATAATCTTGCATAATTAATTAGGATCATAATTATTTAAGAATTTGGTTAATATATGTACATTTTAAAGTTTATTTATTTTGAGAGTGAGAGAGAAAGAGAGCGTGGGCAGAGAAGGAGAGAGAGAGAATCCCGAGCAGGCTCCGCACAGAGGCTGATGTGGGGCTCCAGCCCACAAACCATGAGTTCATGACCTGAGCTGAAATCGAGTCAGATGCCCAACTGACTGAGCCACCCAGGTGACCCACTCTTTTTTTAAGTTTATTTATTTATTTTGAGAGAGAGCTGGCTCTAGTTTTGTTTTTTAAAGGTCATTTCAGAACCTTTAAAATATGTGTCTATACATACACACAAACACATGCACATATAAAAATATATAGAGACAGTTGAAGAAACATTGCTACAGAAGCACTAAAAACTGGACACCCTACTATAATATCCCATTTTGCTTTTCTACTTTCTATCTCTGCCTTTTTTCCTATTTTCTGTGAGATAATCTCAACATTATTATAAGCTTTCATGAAATGTCTAGTGATCTTTGGCTATTGAATCATGATTTAAAGTGAGATACTAAAAAGCTTACTGAGACTCTACATATATGTTTGATGAGGGTGCTTTTGAACGAAGGACTTCAGAATAAAATTCTACAATGGAATCTCAAATTGCTTATGTTTATAGTTTTGTTGTGATTAATGTTTGTTTGCTTGCTTATTTGAATCTTTTTAGGCTAGTTTCTTCAGAGATGAGTTTTCAAATCTTTAACCTGGTGCTACAGACCTGGCTGTTTCCATACTGGTAACTGATTGGAGGAACAGGATGGGAACTGTAAAGTTTAATTAACAATTTCATTTATTTCCCTCATTGTCAGAGCACTTTTTCACCCTCATCCTCACCACCAGCTATCCCTGGTTTTTCTGAGACTGGGATCGCATCATCTCAGTTTTTCCTAAGAAGAAGCATGCATCTGTGGCTGTGTTCAGGAAGGGCTGTTCAGATGCCTGTACTGGGTTGGGGAGGGTCTTGGACATTCTAACTCCTCTTTGGTCAACTATGAGAAACTCTTACGCCTACCGCATTGAGATACCATGTGCCTCCATTACAGGAAACTACAGTGGTAGTTCCATAGCATAACTTGCTTCTTTGTGGCCACCCTTCCATGCAGGCTCTTAGCTCTCAGCTTTATCTTGCTGTCATTTACCTCTTATTGATTGTTCCACTTCCCATCTCCAGAGAAAGTATTGATACCTCTTACCTGCTGTCATCTCCTTGCTAGTACTCTATTATATAGTTAATGGGTTCAAACATTTTCTTTACTTTCTTTACTGTCATTTCAAATTTCAGGAGGAGCCAGAGAAAAGCACACATGTTCAAAATCTTTGTGCTAAAGATATTCTTCAACTCTTGACCTTTGCCTTGGTAAAATCCCCTTTCATTCTGTCACATAATCAGTATCAATAACCAAATCTAACAATCCTCTGTAAGCTTATTCCTTCTTGATCTAATCACATTTAACAAAACTTCATTCATCTCTTTACTGAAATTCTTTTATCCCTTAGTTTCTATGACTCTATTCTCCAAGTTTCTCTCAAACATCTCTATAATATTTTAGACTCCTTCATGCCTCTGTTTTTCTGATTACATCTGAAATGTGACAGGACAGGGATGGGGAGACTTCAGAATATTTGTAATCCCAGCATTCCTATGCTATGTTACTTCTATAAAACTCCACGAGGTTTTGCACTGCTATCCTTCCATAGCAGCCCAGTCATAGAAGGGAAGAGATTCTTGCTCCAAATGCATTGTTGCCCAGACTCTGCCAGATAAAACATAAAGAGAACTTTTATAATATTTTTTCTACAGTTCTCTCATTTCTTTGATTCTAAAATAGCCATATCTCATTTGTAATGTTGCTGACAGTGAGGAAATTTTCCATTTCATTATGATCCAAACTAGGAAATAAAAAAAAAAGACCGAATAAGTCTTCCCATTCTCCTTCACAAGAGCAAAATTTTAGAGCTGCCCTGACCTAGAAAGAGAAAATCAAGTCTATTACAATATCACAAGAATAGTACAATAACTGGAAAAAGTGCACTGAGAAATATTAAAGAATTTGGTTATCTAAACAACTTTGCCTAGTGCTTCATTGAAAAACGTTTGGTGGCATTCGCCTTAAAAATTCATCCTCTCAGTACTTTTCATAGTCAGCAAATTGAGAAATCAGTGGGGAGTGGGCATAAAACAAAGCTAAAATAACCTTGCAATACTGGGCCAACTTTTGAATCAGGATTGCTTTGCTTTGCAATATGCTCTTGAGGTTTCCTACACAGACAGTTATGTCATCTGGAGGCAGAAATAGTTTTATTTCTCCCATCCCAGTCTGCATACCTTTTACTTCCTTTCCCTGTGTCATGGCATTACCTAGGACTTACAATATCATATTGAATAGGAACAGGGACAGAGGATGTCCTGCCTTACTCCTGATTTTACAGGGTAAGCTTTGAGTTTCGTGCCATTACATATGATATTAATTATATATAGTTTTTTGAAGACATTATTTTTCAAGTCAAGAAAGTTTCCCTCTATTATGGATGGTATTTAAATGTCATTCCCCTCGTAGTTTTTGATAATGGAATTTTAACTACTTTATGAGAATAGAAATCTTAGGATTTCTGTCACTTTTTGGTTCTAATTAATGATATTACTGTTGTTAATGCATAACTCTGTTTTTGGCTTAAATTAAAATCTAAGTAAATCTATGCACTGCTTCCCCTAAGCAATTGTACTTTTTATGTGAAGCTTAATAGGAAGCTGAAAATGGATTAATTTTGTAGAAACTGTAAATCTCATGTGAGGTATTGTTTACATTCTTACCCCCTTAAAAGAGGCAGTGAAAGCTGAATGCAGTGAAGCTTCTGGGAAAGTGACAGAGAAATGTGCTTAGGGAATACATTTTAAAATGGTATTTAATGAGCCACTGTTGTTTTCTCTATGAAAAGGCAGAAATGGAAGTCATTTTGAAAACTCATTTGCCTCAATAAGGGAAGGTTTCCTCTTCTCTGTGTATATGTAGGGAATAAGGATATTCATACATGCACAGTCCTTAGGGCTGGAAAATGTTATGCTTCTGATTACTCATACTGAGCACTATTGAAATACTGTCATACACTAAATGTTTCCATTCATTTACAGTCTATAAAATTACATTAAATACAGTCCTAAAACAAGTCAAAAGCTTTTATTGTAAATTTTAAGTAATTTAAATTATTATAATGATGTATTTAGTAGTGATTCTTGAATTTCATACCTCCAATGATATGAATTTCCCTGAAATAATTTATTATTCTATCATTGCTTTTCATGAGAAATTGTTATTCTCCATTGATTTTGCATTACATTAGACTTAGTTCTTTGTCACCCAGTTTTAATCTCAAACTTTTTATTTCTATCAAATGCTCATCATTGAACCTATCAATGGTTTCATTTTATCACAGCAGAACTACAGTTTTTTTTCCAATTCTATAGCCTTTAACACTGATGAGACATGGCATAAAATAAAGCGTCTCTGTGTTGCTGAGGATTATTATTGTGCAAATAAAACACACCCAGCCTAAGCTGTTGTCTCACACTGGTGAGGTGGGTTGGAGGAGGTTGGGCAAATCTAGATGGAAAATTTTAAATGATGACATCAGCTTTTGTGCACTGCCATGCTCTGTCTTGATCCCTCAGTCCCTCACTCCCCTTTCTCTCCATTTATTCACTTACTTACCTAATTTTATTCTAAGATGGACTCATCTATGTGTTGGGCAAGGTGACTATTCTTCCAAGGAAAGAAAGATGGTCGTTTTCAGTAGCTCTCCCAAATTTTCCAGGGAAGAACTTGACTTGCTGCCTTTAATTATGTATCAGGCAAGGGACTGAATTACTTGAAATACTCTGATTTGAGTCAGAGGAACCCTGGGTCATTTGTCGTGGACCAAGATGGGGCTGATCCAAATCCAAAGGGCGGAGAAGAACTAATACGTAGTGGGAAAGACACTTCTTCCAAGGAAGATGCATCCATCACTACTACCCCAGGGCTTAGTCTGCTTCTCTTGTCAGTCTTTGCCATCTCAACCTTGACTGCATGAATATGAACATAATTTGCATGGGGTTCTATGTTTATAAGTTCACTCATTTACACACACACACACACACACTTCCATTTAGGCATTTATTTTATAATTGGAGTTTACTATGAAAGCAATCTAAAGGAATATATATATTTTCCTTGGCATCTGCTATTAAATTTGGAAAAAAAAAGAGAATGAGAAAGAGAGAGAGAGGGTATACAATGAGGATGGAAAGGAGAGAAAGTTAACAAACTGTCATCTAAATACTATTAAGAATTGGGTATAGAATTGGCTCCCAAGCCTGTATTTATCTTTGCCTTTTTTTTTTTTTTTTGCTAGAGGGATTGGTACCTGAGAGAGATCCAATTGAATATTTTGAGAGCTATTCTTGACTTAAACATTTATGTATCAATAAATTTTTATATATAATCCTTTTAGTCAAATTCTATTCATATAATTTCTTTAAAAACATTTACCTCAACACTTATGGTGTTATTAATATTGCAGTTTGTTTCTCCTTTCTAGATATGTTGTTGATTTTAATCGTCCAACATGGCTTAATTTTCAGGAATGTATTACTAGAAACATACATACAATGAGCAAAGTATTTGTACATCTACGTTTATATATAGTACTAATACACGTTCTGGATCATAGCTGCATTCTTTCCTAATATTCCTAACATTCCTTAATGTTTCTGCTAGAACAAATTACCACAAAAATAGTGATTCAAATTACACTGATTATCTTATGGTTCTGGAGGTCAGAAGTCTTAAATGAGTCATAAGGGGCTAAATCCCAGTGTCAGCAGAGGTGTGTTCTTTTTAGAGGCTCTGGGGAACAAATCTGCTCCTTGCCTTTCCAGCTTCAGATTGCCCACATTTCTTGGCTTGTAGCCACATCACTCCTACCTCTGCCAGTGTCATCACATCTGCTCTTACCCCGATCCTCCTGCCTCTCTCAATGTGATTACATCAGCCCCACATACAATCCAGGATGAC
The DNA here is from genome assembly GCF_027475565.1 of Acinonyx jubatus. Classification (NCBI taxonomy): domain Eukaryota; kingdom Metazoa; phylum Chordata; class Mammalia; order Carnivora; family Felidae; genus Acinonyx; species Acinonyx jubatus. The sequence continues at coordinate 104,731,241 of NC_069382.1, forward strand.
CCCTGTCTCATAGTCCTTAACCTTAATTATACTCTCAGAATCCCCTTAGCCATTTAAGACAGGATATTCACAGGTTCTGGGATGAGGACTTAGACATCTGTAAGGGTCATATTTCTGCTTAACATAATAGCTCAGACAACTTAAGGGGTCCTTGGTTGCCTTAAAGTTGTGGATATAAATCTCATAAGCAGACTGAAGTTTCAGTTTTATACATGCTGACAGCATAAACTTGACACTATACCCTGGAACACCAAAGCAGAAATCAAATTCCATTTGATAAGTATTTATTAGCACCATTGTTTGCCATCCAATGTATTATGGCTGCTGCACCTGCCCTCAGAGTTACTGATTCTGGGGGATCAAGGAGCCTGGGACAGAGGGAGAGAGAGAGAATCCCAAGAAGTCTCCATGTTCAGCATAGAGCCTCACATGGAGCTCTATCTCATGACCATGAGATCATGACCTGATCAAGACCCAAATCAAGAGTCAGAATCTTAACTGACTAAACAACCCAGGTGCCCAAACTTTGTCTACCTTTGTGATCATGTGATTGATTGGGATGTGAGGCTCATTGCTGCTGCCCAGAGTCACTGATCACTGGATAGTGGCATACTACACACTGCTAGCCTGGAAAAAGATAAAAATCCAAAATTCAAAGTACAGTTTTTACTGAATGCTTACTTAACTGAATGCTTTCATACCGTGGTAAAGTAAAAACAAAAAGAAAAAGAAAAGTTGAACTTCCATAAATTGGAGACAGTTTACTTCTGGGGCTTTCCTGGTTACTTTTGACACCTTTGTGACAGTTGAAAATTTAGAAGTGAGAATTTCTAGAAAATTCAGATAAAATATTCCTACTGAATCAAAGCAAAAGAGCTGAAGTTCCTAAACCCTTGGTCTCACTGGCCTCCCAAAGTATGAGCTGTCTATTGTCTTGCTGATCTATCATCTAAACCATATTATTTAGATTTTTGAGGGGAAGGGAGTGCCAATTCTTTTCAACCATGATTTGTCCTATGAATTCCTTTGACACGTACAGATCTCCTTTTCAAAACCAAGAATTGGAAATGTTATCAGTGTTATAGTCAGCATTTAAACACTGATTGACATATTGACCATCATCTCTAGTTCTTGCTGCATACCATTTAAGAGTAAACAAATAGTTTGTGAAATTAAAACTGTCTACAGAGTTGGGATGAATTTATTTATTATGTCCTGTAGCATAACTGTCAGCTCTAGTTAGTGACTTTCCATGGCTGTGACTTTGCGTGGCTTTTTTTTCCCCCTTTGGTGCCCATAATTAATAGAACGACTCCAAAAAAATATTGTGTAAGAGACCAGATATGGATATGACCAAACAGCAGCTGCATAAATATGCTTTTCTTAATATGGTCTGTGGCCCAGAACATAATGGGGCTTGAGAAAGCTGTGGTTACAGAAGCCTCACTAGTTAGAAGTATGTGTGTTATACCTTGCTAACAGATCTTAATAACTTATAAACTATTATACGCTGTTGCATGCCTAGTTGAGTGTATGGGAAGTTTGAAAAGTTTTTGATCAGTTAATAATTATTTTTTTACTGTGAGTTACAGTCATTTTTGAAGTACAACTGTATTTATTATATATAAGCTGTAAATACTTACCGTTTTGTAGAATTGTAGAAGTTTGATCTGTATGTAAGAATGAATACATGTTTGATTTAATATAAAGTCTATTTACTTTTGGCTGTCATTCACATAGATGCACTCGTTATCAAGGAAAAGTTTTATAAGTGAATTAGTAAAGTGATTGACATGTTCTATTAATAATCTTTAAGCATACACATACACAAGATAAGACACTAACAAAATATATTTTGAATAGAGCTTACATTTATTGATTTTTTTGTTACCACGCCTAGCTACTTGGATGCTAGCTGCATATTAGCAGGTTTCCCCAAATACGCTGCATATTAGTAAATCCTTAAGAATAACTAAAGGCTTTGAAATGGTGAGCTCTGGTATGAGCTGCCCCTTAAACATCTGCCCCTTAAACCGTCCCTTAAACATGACTGCTGCCCCTTAAACATCTGCAATTACTTGAGGAGTTACTACATCTTTTTGCTTTTCATTACTACATCATGTTTGTCACATTAGGATAAGAGAGTTATTTCTTAATAAGATTTCTATAGTGTACTAAATGGAACCAGAGATTAGCTGGTATGAAATGATAAATTATAATAACCTTGATCAAAAAAGATTTCTAAATATTGAACAATTATGAATAAAATGGTATTTAATTATATGAAATGGAACCATTTCTCCATTATCTTTCTGTTATTTTTTAATGTTTATTAATATGTACAACTCATATAGGTAATTCATTTCTGTAGTTTTTCTATTATAGAGATTTAATTAAATGTTTTTTATAAAAATACCATGTCTATAGCTATTATTGGAGAAATTAATTCATAGCTACACATTAAAATTATGAAAAATATTGGGTTATATAGTGTTTGCAGCCTTACACTATGTAAATATTATGTTTTATTTGATATATCTTTATATTTATAAGTTACCTATCATTTCATTATAAGCTAATAATTTAGTAATTCAGAGACTTTTTATAAAATTATGTTTTATGATTATAAAGTAACATATGCTCACTAGGAGGAAATAAATCATATTACAAAAAGAATTACAATGAAAATAAAATTCTTAGGGGTGACAAGGTGGCTTGGTTGAGCATCTGATTTTGGCTCAGGTCATAATCTCCCAGTTCTTGAGTTCAAGTCCGCATGGGGCTCTGTGCTGACAGCGCAGAGCCTGGAACCTGCTTTGGATTCTGTGTCTCCCCCTCTCTCTGTCCTTCCCCCCCACACTATCTCTCAAAAATAAATAAAAATTTTTTAATTTTAAAAATAAATAAAATTCTTATACATTTTGATCACTTATGGATAATATTAAAGTTTGCTATGTGACTTTCTATGTAACTTTACATATAGTATATATGTGTAATATGTACTGTATTAATATATGTGAATGTATAATAGTATATGTATACAGTATGTAATTCTCTCTATATAATGTACAAACTTACACATTATAAGATCAATTCACAGTATAAAGAATGTTCATTATTATATATTGGTATAGTAAAAAATCACTTTTAATTGTAGCATATGTTTCATTGAATGAATCAAATTTATTTAATAAATTATCTAATACTGAGTATTAAGTTATTCTCAATTTTTTATTGTAAACATATGGTGATAGAGATTCTTGTATACACACCTTTATGTGTATGTACATTTGTAGAGGATAAATTATTAGGAATGTAATTCTTGGGTCAGAGAGTATGTGCATTTTTTTTAAAGTTTATCTATTTTGAGAGAGAGACAGCACATATAGGGGAGGGGCAGAGAGAAAGGGAGAGAGAATCCCAGGCAGGCTCTGCACTGTCAGCGCAGGGCCTGATGCGGGGCTCAAACCCACAACCATGAGATCATGACCTGAGCCGAAACCAAGAGTCAGATGCTTAACGGACTGAGCCACCCAGATGCAACTAGACAGTATGTGCATTTTTAGTAATTGTTATCCTTATTATCAAATTAACTTTATGAAAATCTGTAGAATCTGATACTGTAGTTCCTCCCTTCTACGTTAAACATAATTCATTTAAATACTTGACATTGTGATCAGCAAAACACAGTACCTTGTTCAATTTTCATTAGAAGTGAGGTTATTTTTTTCTGATGTATTGATAAAATCCAGATTCTGTATGTTTTAATTAATTATATTATATTTTAATACCTGGTAGTACTCAATATTATTTTTATTTTTCAGAATATTTTTGGGCTATTTTCTTCTGTTGATAATGTATCTCAACCCTTTCTGAGATGGTGCATTTTTTTATGTATATGTAAGTTTGCAGAGGCAATGTCATTTCTGTTATTCATGTACATTTAATAAATAAAATGTTCAATTCAATTCTCTTTTGGTTTTATTAGAATTTTAGAATAAGTTGTATATTTGTATCAAAAAAGTTTCTCTTCTCCATATGCTAGATATATCTGTGTGGATTTACACATGAATTTTACACATCTGAATTTTCATTTGTTTTAATTATTTTTCCTTTCTCTCTTTTTCTTCCTCCCTTATGTCCTTTCTTCCTTCTCTGTTTTCCCTTCCTTCCTTCTTATTTTTTTACATTTTAAATATCTATAAGAATGGATAATGCTGGTTATTTCATTCTATTACAACTAAAAAGTGGTCTATTTTACATAAATTATATTTAATTAAACTGTTACTTCAAAATATACTTGGAATGTATTATTGAAAGTATGTTTAAATAGGCATGGTGGTTATATTCATAATGAACACTAAAACCTGCAGATTGAAATATTTCATTTAAGCAAAAATATGTTGGGTGATAACTTATTTCCTAGAGTGAAGTACATTTAATAACAGATTTAAGTTTCAGAAACAATTCTTAAAAGATATATTTTAAAAAATCATTTAATAAAATGTTGACCATCAGATAACTTTTCCAATTTGGAAGTTTTATGTGTTTGTTTTCTTTATTTTCTTATCCTGGGAGGAAAATGTCATTGTTGCAGTCTATCAGAGATTAAGTGGCAAAGTAAATTTTTTCCAGATACAGAGAAGGCAATTTTTAAAAGGAATACGTCTTGATTATTTATATTCCCTATGAGCTTCTTATATATAATATCGAGTGTCCACATTGACCTACTCCTTCTATTTGACTTTTTTTTTCATATTACTTATTAGGTCAAAAGCTAAACAATATTAAAAGTAAATATTAAAACTAACTATTAAAAGTAAACTATCCATATTTCAAGAGAATTTAATGTTGCATAATATTGATCAGCACCTCATAGGATAAAAAAATAGTTTTTTGTACTATAAGCATTGTAGCAATATTCTAAATATGTATTCAGCTGTTTCCACACTGTGAATTCTTTTCTCTGAGCAGAATAATAGCCTGTCATTTCTTATATCAGATTTTGTTGGTGGATGATCTACATCATGCTCAGAATTTAAATAAAGAGAAAGATCAAAAAGGGTTCTTCACCAACCATTGGATCTACTTATATTTTCTGCTATCAAAGCATCTTTTATCAGTGATCCTTTCCGCTGATTAGTTGGAGATGCCTGTGCCTGGAGTTCCAGTCATCCCAACAAGCATTTCTGAGTAAAGCAGAACATTCAGCCCACTGCTAGCCTTGATGAAGAATCAAAAATAAAAATAAAATCCTGAATAGTGTTTAATGGCATGGATTTATCTGATTTCATGTCCAAGTATGAATCAAATGAAATATCCTTTTGTGTTTGCTATAAAACCAGTAAAAAAATGCTGTTGAAGGCATTTTCCATTGTATTATTCTATGTCCCATAATAAACTATTTATAAATAAAAGATTAAGGAAGTCTTTTTTTCCTCAAAGAGAACTGTTTTGTTTCTCCATTTTTCACAAGATGTCTGATTTATCTTGCTCTCCCCTACCACCACCACCCTTTTTGTATCAATTAATAGACAGTTAAGAACAAAGTTTAAAGATCAAACAGAGTAAATATTTTGACTCTGATTCTTACTATAATCACATTTTCGTTTACCTTCATCACTCATTTTATTTCTCTAATTTGGTTTTAATATGTAATTGTGGCTATCATTTGTTTTAACCTGTCTTAAAACCTTTTTGAAGGAAGATAATATATGAGCAAATAAATGAACAAAAAATAATGCCATGTAGAAATATTAAATTTTTAAAGGTGAATCTGTTTGGGCTAAAAATCCTCATTATGATTATGATTGAGATACCACCTCACGCTGGTCAGAGTGGCCAAAATTAGCAACTCAGTAAACAGGAGCTGTTGGTGAGGATTTGGAGAAAGGGAAACCCTCTTGCATTGTTGGTGGGAATGCAGACCCGTACAGCCACTCTGGAAAACAGTGTGGAAGTTCCTCAGAAAATTAAAGATTGAATTACCCTATGACCCAGCAATAGCACTGCTAAGATTTACCCAAAGGATACAGGAGTGCCAATTCATAGGCACACATGTACCCCAATGTGTATAGTACCACTATCAACAATAGCCAAATTATGGAAAGAGATCCAATGTCCATCAACTGATGAATGGATAAAGAAGTGGTATAGATATACAATGGAATATTACTATGCAACGAAAAAGAATGAAATCTTGCCATTTGCAACAACATGATGGAATGGAGGATATTATGCTAAGTGAAATAAGTCAGTCGGAGAAAGATAGATATCCTATGTTTTCATTCATTCATATGTGAAAGTTGAGAAACTTCACAAAAGACCATGGGGGAAGGGAAAGAAAAAAATATATATACATATAATTACAAACAGAGGGGAGGCAAACCTTAAGAGATTTTAAATACAGAGAAAAAACTGATGGTGGAAGGGAGTGGGGGGGCAGGGAAAATGGGTGATGGGCATTGAGGGGGGCACTTGATGGGATGAGCACTGGGTATTTTATATAAGTGATGAATCACAGAAATTTACTTCTGAAGCCAGGAGCACACTGTATACACTATGTTAGCTAACTTGACAATAAATTATATTAAAAAAAAAAAGATAAGCTACAAAGACACATGGAATTGGGAAATTATTTTTTAAATATTGCTCAATGAAGCACTTGTTTTATAACACCAAAAGAATATTTTTAAAGTTTGTTATTGATATGTGTATATATGTAACAATAGTATAATAACTATTATTATAAATAATTATAAATTATTATATTATTATTATTATTATTATTATTATTATTATTATTAATCAAAGACTTCCCATGAAAATCTTTGGCCAAGCTCTCTCCTAAAAAAGACAAATAAATTAACTTGGTAAAGAGAAGGAGGGCTTCTCATTGATGTTGGGTAGACAATGTCCCCACAATATCAAGGTGTAAAATATAGATGTTGATGAAGATAATTTAGAGTAGCCATATGATTTGTCATCCAAAGCTTACACTGTTGAGAGGAAAGGTGGAGACAATATTGAAAATTAAGCCCTATGGCAGACAAGTGTGCACTGGAACTATTTTTAGAGAGATGTGCAATCATCCTAGCCAAGGAAAGTGCCCTGACTGAATAAGGGAAGTAAGGCTCCTCAGAGGTTATAGAAAACAAGGACTGGGAGGGAGGCTGAGCAGTGCTTAAGCACACACACTATTGACTCACATAATCTGGTTTCCTTACCAGCCTCGGTATCCCAACTAATAGGATCCAGAATACTGGCAGATCTTTTAGAGTAATGTTAAAATATTAAATGAGGGGCCCCTGGGTGGCTCAGTCAATTCAGCTTAGGTCATGATCTCATGGTTCATGGGTTCAAGCCCCTCATCAGGCTCTGTGCTGACAGCTCAGAACCTGGAGCCTGCTTCAGATTCTGTGTCACCCCCTCTCTGCCCCTCCCCTGCTTGCTCTCTCTCTCTCTCTCTCTCTTTCTCTCAAAAATGATTAAAAAAAAAACACACATTAAATGAGATAATGTCCCTAGTCATTTGCAGAACACCTGGCCCCAAACAAGTGTTCAGCAAATGTCACCTTTTTTTTCTTTTCCCTCCTTAATAGAAAAAATAAATGTGTCTCAGATAAATAAATGTGCTAAAATATAGAAGAAAAATTTAGGTGGTAAATCTGATTAGTGGTAGCTCTTAAGCATCAGGTAGTCAATATGACAGTCTGATAGTCATGTACCTGATAGTCAAAATATTGTCTTCCAAAGTTGCTTAGGTAAATTCTTTTCTTCTTCACCACTTACAAATGCTATAGTCCTAAGTCAGCAAAGTCACTTTTTTTTTTTTTAACAATTGCAGGTAGATAAGATTTTCTCATATAAAATTAATGTTGCCGCACAAAGCTCTGAAAAACCTCAACTTCTATGTCTTTGACCTCATTGCTCTTCTGTTTCCTCTGATTTCTGATTTTGGATTCTATTTCTTTTCTTGATGAAATAGGAAAATTCACCCCCACTTCTTATTAAAAGGTTTTTCAAAAGCTGATCTTTTGGAGCAGTATTGCAAACCTGTTTCTGATATTTGCAGGGTCATTATTACAGATGGACTCTATAGACCATATGCCTAAATATTTAACAGTTAAGACTCGGCCAGCCAACTTAAATGAAATTTTCATTTAAGCTGTAATCCTTAGCCACTTGTGCAACTGTTGCAAAGAGTTTGCTAATTTGTGAATATCTCTAGAAGTATGAGTCAGAATGAAAGCTGCATCTGAACACAAAAGGAAACAGGGAATAGATCTTCAGCACTACTCAGATGTGATGCGTCAGCATAAGACTATCTTTTGCATTTGTGCTAGGCGGAGGAATTTCACATGCTAGTAATTTGCTTTTTTATTCCCTTAAGAATCTGATTCCCAAGTCCTTCTTCTACTCCAGAAAAGTATCCATTTGTGAATACTGACAGTGGCATAAACCCAAAACCACCTTCACATTTGAACATAGCTAACTTTTATTTAAATGCTATCCTATAAGAGATGTGTCCTGACTCCCAAATAGAATAGTTTTCAAGCGAGGCCCTCACAATGTGCCAGCACTGAAGGCCAGACCCTGAGTGACAGAGGTGGCATATGCAAGTTTTAGAATAAATTTACTTTTCTTTTTTTAATGTTTACTTATGTATTTATGGAGAGAAAGAGACAGTGAGACACCATGAGAGGCTGAGGGGCAGAGAGAGAGAATCTTAAGCAGGCTCCACGCCTGCCATAGTAACATGGCATAGTTGATTGGCCTGACATGGGGTATGATCTCACAACTGTGAGATCTCCACCTGAGCTGAAATCAAGAGCCAGATGCTCAACTGACTGAGTCACTCAGGTGCCCTAGAATAAATTTATTTTTAAATAAATGTGCATGTGTATGTATGATACAAAGGCTCTCTACATCCTAAAACCATTACTGATTGGATTCTTTTAAATGTAGCCTTTATCTCCTTTATAGGAGACAACCTCACTCAGCCTTTTCATAAAACATTTTCCCAGGGCGCCTGGGTGGCACAGTCAGTTGGGCATCTGACTTCAGCTCAGGTCATGATCTCATAGTTTGTGAGTTTGAGCCCCGCATCGGACTCTGTGCTGACAGCTCAGAGCTTGGAGCCTCCTTCGGATTCTGTGTCTCCCTCTCTCTGTGCCCCTCCCCCACTCATTCTCTCTCTCTCTCTCTCTCTCTCTCTCTCTCTCTCTCTCTCTCTCTCTCCCTCTCTCTCTCTCTCTCTCAAAAATAAAGATTAAAAAAATAATAAAATAAAATAAAATAAACAAAACCTTTTCCCTACTGATGGTGGTTTTCCAGAAATGTAGTATTCCCATTCTAAATTCCCATTCTAATGTAGCTTTCCTTAAAGCTTCCCAGTTTTTCAAAGACAAGTTTGAAACTTAATTAAGATGGTAGTAGACAAATAATGCTCCTCCCCACCTCCCTTCCAAGATGTCCATGTCCAAGTGTCTGGAATCTGTAAATATTTTACCTTACATGACAAAAGAGGAATTAAGATTACAGATGGAATTAAAATTGCTAATGAGTTGATTTAAAATAGGGAAGTTCTCCTGGATTATTCATTTGGGTCCACTGAAATCACAAGAATCCTCAAAAGTGGAAGGGGGATGCAGAAGAGAGTTATGATGTGAATCTGGTTTTGCAGAGGCACCCCTGAGCTGAGGAAAGCAGGTGGCCTCTGGAAGCCAGACAAGGAAGGAAGCATTCTCCCTTAGAGCCTCCAGAAAGGCAATCAGCCCTGCAGACACCTTGATTTTAACCCAGTGAGTCCTATGCCAAATTTTGACCTAATAATCAGAACTCTAAAATAAGAAATTTGCGTTGTTTTAGGCCTCTAAATTTTTGGTCATTTGTTATGGTATCATCAGGAAACTAATACAGAGTCTAATTTCAAATTCTTCCCCACAGAGTTTCTAGAACCTATTGTGGAAAAAATAAAGGAAATTTGATATAAACTTGAGTCAGGAAGCTCTACAACTATATTTGTTGTGTTGCCTAATTCCCCAAACTGTTAGGTCTTTCTTCTCTTGGTCCCTATAAAAATGTTAGGCAGAAGCTAGACCTGAGCAATGGAAGAACACCTGAGGCAGAGTCCCAAGTCCTTGAAGGGGAACTATAGAGACATTAGCTAGAGGCAAGGATGGTGTTAAATAAGCTACACATTAAAACCCCAGGGGCACAACTCTTGACATTGTGGCTTCTAAGATCTTGGGGTGGACAGATCAAGAGCCACAGGTGCAGAGCTTGAGTTTTCTTCTTCAACCTCTGCCCCTGGGCTAAGACTGACCCTAGACTCCTTATAATACCTTTGTATTGTGGGTACAGCCTCCTCCACCTCCAAGGAGAAAGGCTGCCAAGAGGGTTCTGGTGCAAACCTTGTAGGGTCAAAAACTCCCCATGTTGGCCTGTGGGAAGAATTTCCCAAGTGATAGGAAACAGCCTCCATGAGAAACAACCCCACTGTGCCTCACAGCTTCTTCCAGGCCAGAGAGACCCTATAATACCCGGTCCCAAAACAACCCAGCTCTGGTTCCACCTCTCAGAACCTGCCTTCTCTCCTACATTGAGAGAGCACTTTCACTTTAGTAAAGTGCTTTGTGCTCGCTGCTTTCCTTCTGGCTGTCTTTATTGGAGCGCCGATCCCTGACGGAGAACTCCATTCACACAAAGTAGATCCCATACTTCTGGTATTTTTGTTACTAGTGAGAAATTTTTAAAAAGTACAATTTGAGAACTTCACAAGACAATAAATGTAGTGTACTATAAAATAAAATTTTATGTCATTTTCATAGCAGTAAAACATCAGATACCTGTTACTGCAATATCAATATGGCATAGTTGATTGGCCTTGAACTTGTAAAGATAGAGATTTAAGATTAGCTTTTTGTTTTTTGTACTTTTTGTGTTTACACTTCTAAAAGAAATTTTATATAAATATTTAGGAATATATGTATATAAGAGACTTTTAAATACAGAAAACAAACAGGGTGGAAGGGGGTGGGACAGGCAAAATTCATGACAGGCATTGAGGAAGCACTGGCATTTGTTGGGATGAGCACTGGGTGTTTTATGTAAGTGATGAATCACAGCAATCTACTCCCAAAGCCAAGGGACAATAAATTATACATTAAAAATATATATTAAAAATAAATATATATATATTTAATATATATTAAAAAATAAATAAAAATAAAACACACACACAAGAATATATGTATATATTCAAAGGAAAGAGAAATAGCATTCAGTGAGATGAAAGTTAATAGGAAAGGAATGATAAGAAATGTATTATCACAAGACTGAGTGTCTAAGGTTCCTGTAAGATTAGAACCAGTATTATAATAAGAAAGCATTATATAGTAATTATCCTACAGGAAAAATCATTCTAAAAATGGATTTACTGCAAGTGTAACAGATTTGTAATGTCTATTACATCAAAATAATTTGCTGAGTCATGGACTCAGTTCTAGTTTCAATTTCTTAACAATGACTCATTTTATACAAGATGCATATACACCAATCAATGGTGTATGAATGGTAAATGACCTTTCTTTCTTTCTGTCTGTCTTTCTTTCTTTCTTTTCTTTTTTTTTTTTCTGGAAGAATTGGCTGAATGCTCCTACTGTCTTCCCAGTTTCACTCTTAGAAATTAAGGGGCACAGGATGCCTACAGAGCATATGGTGTCAAAAGCAATAGTGTGCTTTCTAAATAAATGACCCAGACACTCTGTCCAGTGAAGAAGAAAATAGTTGCTGGCTTCTGATAGACTTTTTCTCTGCTTCTCCCATTTGACAACTCTGCCAGTATAGGCCAGACAATGAATGTGCATGTTGCCCAAATCTGATCACTATTATCCCTCAGAATGAAAGGTACTTAGAAAATATGATAAAGATTATGGCCACTTCCTGCATTTTTTTGAAATCTATGATAATCTAAAATTATTTTCAGTTAATTTTATTAACTGAAATTTGAAATTTCTATACTTTATAATAACCACAATACTTTAATCAAGCTGTATAGAGACTATTTGTCTTTTAATTTGGTAACATTTTTGATAAATTCCTCTCATAAAGAATCTTAATGGGGAACTTTTCATTTTAATTTTAACTATCCAAGATTAGGAAAGTTTATTGCAAGTAAGTATTTGGAAACATTTGTGCCATCAGGACAAACACTCAAGTCCCACCTGGCCCAGTCTTGGGCCAGGCAGCCTCGCCTCCCCAGACTGTCCCTGCCTCCGGGGAAGGAGAACCCTGCTCATCCCTTGGCTGCACAGACTATGACCTGGAAGCTTCTTCCAAGTTGTTCTTCCAGCAAATGTGAAGTGAGACAGACAGTCAGTTCTTTAACACTGAACTTTGGTGGAAAAGGAATTCAGCGAGAACCCAAACGCCCTTATTGGAAAAGTAGATAGATTTATTAAGTAATAAATTTAGAGACAAACTACAGTTCATATTGCACAAGAATGTTTCCATAAGAATCAATATACATTCACTATGCTTATTTTACAATTAACCCACAGGTGTGAATCCTGAGAATATTCATTACTATCTGGCACACTAACCTTTATTTTAGGGTCCACTTCCTGGGGAACCTGACTTGCAATACATACTTTATGGTAAAGATATTTTAAAAGATAGAATTTGATTAACAGGCATTAGATTCTTTCATTTTTCTTTGAACTTTCCTATGTCTTACAAAAAATGTGTTTGAAATTTTAAGAACATGAAAATCTGTCTCCATGGAATTGAGGATTAAAGGTATTTGAAATTTGTGAAGTCCTGACTGTGGAAATCTATGACCCTACATACTGGCCTGCTAGCCATCTTCAGAGTAAATACTGCACCAGTCTGCTAAAACTTCCCTTATGCCCATTTATTCATTCACAAAATACTGCTCATTTTCTCTTGCAAGCTGCAATCCCTTTAAAAACTTATCTTTTTTTCTACAACCAGGGGCATGATTTTTCACCTTACCATGTGCTCAGGGAATATCTTCTTCATGAATTAAATCCAGAAATTTAAAAACTCCTAACAGAGAGTTTATGAGTGCAACTGTATCATTAAATTGTTACAATTAAGTGGTAACAGAACACTGTTACTTGCAAGTTTGATCTCTGCCCCAGGCTATTCCACAAATAGGAGATATATGAAATTCATTCTTCAGTTACACTGAATCCAACCATCAATTAAATGTAATATATTCTGTGTGCCTTCTATGTCAAAATTGCCATTGTCTCTTTAACATTAATTTTAAGTATTGAGAAAAGTTTCCAATAAAGATTATATTTATTTTATCAGGATTTTACTTTGCTCAGGAGAGATGAGCTGGCTCTATAATTATAAGCTCTAAGTAATTTGTATTATATATTAGCTATATATGAAAAGAATGAAATGTAAACATTAGAGTTTTATCCAACCAAGAGTCATTGAAGGGGGATCCTCAATACTTTTGAAAATAATTATGGGAAAAGAGAATGCTGAAAATGAGTTTTCTCTTTTTCTCCTGAAGCTAATAATAGGGGGAAAAATGACAAGAGACTGTTTGCATAAATGTCATTAAACACATGCAATATAGTCTGGCTGCTTAGAGCATGACATCTGGAGTCAGATGGCCTCTTTTGTCATTTTCTGGCTCTGTCACTCACCAGCTGTGTGACCTTGAGCGAGCTATTAAGTTGCTTCTGCTTTGGGTTATCCTAAAAATGGGGATGATGATGATAGTAATATTACCGACTTCAAAGCATTTTTCTGAAGGTTCACTGAGGTAATACACAAAGTACTTAGCTTAGTGCTGTAGGCCAGCAGATAGTAAACATGTGATAAAATAGGAATTTTTATTATTGCCTCTTTTTCTCTCATGATAATCATATTTTGGTCTCACTTGGATTTCCTTTCCAAACTGAAGGTGAATATCAAGTCCTCATCTTTTGGATGCTTCAGTATAGATGCTTCTCTTCAGTTACAAGGGACAGAAACCAATCAATTTTTCCTGACAGCCTCTGAGATAAAACTGTGGGAAAGTTAAATGGCTACAATAGCTGTGCTTCAGGAACTTGATTGGAAGCCATTTCTATATTGTACCTTATTTATGTGCACCTGTTCCAATATTGGCAGCTTGAAATGACACATCTGCCAAGAGTTTAGATCTTCATATGATGTTGCCTTTATCCTGACATATAATGCCATCCTGTCTGAGCTTTCCATTCTGTAAAACAGAACTTCTCTTAGTATCATCAACATTATCTGACCATATTTTCAACCATTATCATTAGCATCATGATAATTTTCCTATCAAGAATAGTTTCCCATTGCATCCTGGGGACCACCACCCCCCACCCACCTCAGCCCATGACAGTCTCAATTCCAGCTGTCTCACCAGGACATCCTCTGCGTGGAACACCCCAGAACACTTCAGCTTCCTCTGTCTTCCCAGGGTATCCTCAATGCAGACAGCCATGAGATACCACACCCCCGAGCTTTACCCACTTCAGCTTTAGCTTTCTACCAGGGCACCCTCTGCACAGAGAGAGCCCCACGACTACCCAGGCCTTCATCCACTTCAGTTCTGGCCATGCCACCTGGGAGGTCCCAGCACAGAGTGCCATAGGACCCCTAGTCTATGCCAGCCACAGCTCTAGCCAGCCATGCCCATGTAGTCTACATAGGGGACAACCATACACAAGACTATTGCTACAAGTTTATTAGTGGCTGTTCCACCTTATTCATAGAAACAAACACAGAAAGTCAAGCAAAATGAAAAGATAGAAGAATATGCTCTAATCTAAAAGAACAAGAGAAAACTACCAAAAAAGAATTCAATGAAACAAAGATAACTAATTTATCTGGCACAGAGTTCAAAGTAATAGTCATAAAGATGCTCACCAGACTGGAGAGAAGAGTTGATAAACTCAGTGTGAACTTTAAACAGTGAAAATATAAAAAAAGAGAGAATCAGAGTTGAAGAATCTAGTAACCAGAATGAAAAATACACTAGAGGGGTCAACAGCAGATTAGAAGATACAGAAGAATGGATCAATGATCGGGAAGATGGGGTCATAGAGAGCATCCAAACTGAACAGCAAAAATTAAGTAAGTAATTAAATTTAAAAGAACAATAAAAACAAATGAGGATAGGTTAAAGAATCTCTTGGACCACATTAAGTAAACAAATATTTGCATTGTAGGGGTTCCAGAAGGAGAAGAAAGAGACAAAGGGGCAGAAAATTATTTGAAGAAAAATAGCTAAAAAATAATAGTTAAAAATTTCCCTAACCTGGGGAAAGAAATAGACACCCAGGTTCAGGAGGCGAATAGAGTTCCAGACAAGATGAATCCAAGGAAGTCCACACTAAGACATACACTAATTAATATGTCAAAGATTAAAAATAAAGATGTTTATTCTTCACCTAGAACCATAATTATGAAATTAAAACCTCTGAGAGTGGCATGAAAATCCACATTGCATAACAAGCCCTCTAAATGGAGGAAAAAAGAGAATATTTTCCCATTTATATGAAATGTACATATTTATAGAATCTCTAGCATCTAAGATTAAAGGACTTTGGACTTCTGAAAAACATTTTAAGAATCCTAAATATACTATATCTGGGAGTATTGTCATCGACTAAATGGCTTTTTTTTCTTTAATTTTTTTTAACATTTATTCTTGAGACAGAGAGAGACAGAGCATGAATGAGGGAGGGTCAGAGAGAGAGGGAGACACAGAATCCGAAACAGGTTCCAGGCTCTGAGCCAGCAGCACAGAGCCCGACGCGGGGCTAGAACTCACAGACCGCGAGATCATGACCTGAGTCAAAGTCGGACACCCAGCCAACTGAGCCACCCAGGCACCCACTAAATGGCTTTTGTAGTATTTATACCTATTTGAATGTCTGTTGACTGTTAGTAACATGGCAGAATATAGCATAAAATATTTTATCAAAGGGAATATAAAATCAAATTATGTAATATGAAATTCTTGTTGAACAGAACCTTGTGAGTGAAGGGAGTGGGGATGAGAAGGACAAGGGCAGAGTTTCTGTGAGCTTGGGGATGGCCAGACCTGGCCAGTTATGACATCAGACCCTTAAGAGATCCCACTCTATTTTTAATCTAATAATATCAACTCCTCTATGTTTCTCTATAGAACCAGTATGGGTTGGGGAACATAAGTTTTCTGTATTTTCTTTTTTCTTTTTATTTATTTTTCAGAGAGAGAGAGAGGATCTCATGCAGGCTCCATGCTCAGCATGGAGCCCCATGCAGGGCTTGATCTCACAACTGTGAGATCATGACCTGAGCCAAAATCAAGAGTTGGATGCTTAACTGATTGAGCCACTCAGGTTCCCCTCTTTTCTTTTTTTAAAATTATTAGTCCTTTGTACCCTTTTAAGGAGCTTACTGTCATACTTCAGAATATGAAACAAGTAACCATGTCTCTAATCATACTTGAAAAGTTCCCCAATGATCTTATTTATTTACATGCTATTAGTATTTCCGTTTACTGCATGTAAATCACAATCTATAAAAATGCCTTTCTTGCTTAATACCTGTGTGTATTTGCTTTTGGTCACTTGATTTGTGTACTTGGTTCTAATTGCCTTCATTTAAACTTTTCTTGTTTTGTTTGTATACTTAAATGCTTATACATTTTCCTTCACCTAGTTTAGAAATTGGCCTAAATTGGAGTTGATGAGTAGGAAGAATTTTATCTTTATATTATTTTTTTTTTTGGTTGGGCCTGAGAATTAAATTGATATTAGACAGATAAAAGGAGAAAAACATACAAATATATTTGATATAAAGTAATACATGACAAAGGAGCCCTCATTTAAATGAAAATCCAAAGAAATGGCAAAACTTACTTGCTTTTATATTGGGTTGAACAAAGAGAGGCAATTTGGAAAAGTAACTAAGCCATGTGAGGAAGTGAAAGGAAAATAAGACTTATTTTAACAATGTCTGTTTGTATGGAATTCTCTAGGTCTCACTCAGTGTCTTGCCCTGATGATGAGAATGTTACTTTCCTTCTGGCATACAGAGGACATCTTTCATGTGAGAGGAGCGTCTCCTGATTTTACAAAAAAAAAAAAAAAAAAAAAGGTCAGAAAGTCAGAAGAAAAGAAGGAAGATGTTTCTTATATTTGTTATTTTCAAGCACCTATAACTCAAAACAGTCAATATGCCAGAGAGGCAGATTTTGGTGTTTTCTGAATTCCCTCAGAGTTGACAGTATTACCATTCAGTAAAGAGGGACTGAAGTAGTTATTGTAAAATTGACTTCATTTTGTATTCCAATCTGTTGGTAGTGACTATGTATAAATTCATTACAGTTTCTTACTAAGGACCTCCATTCTAGAGAAGTTGGAGCATCGAGAGTTTAGAAATAACTCTATGGAGACACATATGGAGGAATTTTCCACTTAAAAAATATATATACAAGAAAATCTTTAAAAATCAAATTATTTTATAATCAACAATTACTTTGAACACAACTTTTAAAGGGTTATATATTTTAAAAAATTAAACCCTTGGGGCACCTGGATGGCTCAGTCTGTGAAGTGTCCAACTTCGGTTCAGGTCATGATCTCACCGTTCATCGCTTCGAGCTGTGCTGACAGCTCAGAGCCCGGAGGATGCTTCGGATTCTGTGTCTCTTCTCTCTGCCCCTGCCTTGCTCATGCTCTGTGTCTCTCTGTCTCAAAAATAAACGTTAAAAAATTTTTAAAGTAAATAAAACCCTTTATTGAGGTTTTAATGACACATAAATATCTGTACACATTTCCTGTACACAGGTTGGTGAGTTTGGAGGTAAGCCATGAAATATCACCATAATCTGCACCATAAAGAGTCCTCACCTCCAAAAGTTTCCTTCACCTTCTTTGTTATTATTATTAATAATTTTATGATAGGAACACTTATGATCTACCCTCTTAACATGTTTTTAAGTAACAATACAATAGTATTAACTTGAGGCACTATGCTGTATAGCAAATCTTTAGGACTGATTCATCTTGCATAACGGAAGCTTTGCATCCTTGGACTAACACCTCACTCCTATATAAATCTTTGTACCTTATAATTCTAAAAAGGAATTCCTCACTTAAGCTTACCTTTCTCTATAAAATCTCCACTAAATAATTGAGGCAACTGAGTAATTCACATTGTTTTAATGATACAAGTCACAAACTATTATAAAATTGCTACATTACTAAGAATGGAGGACTAACGTTCTCCAAGCTCCCTTTGATGTCCTGCAACTTTACTCACTTCCCCATCCCCGATCTTCACTGAAATTATAATCACCTGTCCTTATATGTCCAAGGCCACACTCCTCATGCTTTTCAGAGCAGCAAGGATGTAATCTAATAGTGAATGTTTCAGAGCAGCAATGATTTAATCTAATAAATGAGTCTAATAAATGGATCTTCATCAGTGGATGGGTGGAATAGAGGAGACATATAGAATTTCTCTATATACCTTGCAAGATTGGAGTTTCTTTATTTTGGAATGCTCACATACAGTTTACTTAGATGGTTCTACTTTAGTGGGCCTTCTGGGAAGATGATTTATTATTAGAGGAAGACTGTCTTTCTTGTTGTAGGAAAGATGTTGAAGCCTCTTTGTCTAAAAATGCAGTTTGAATTCTGTCCAAGCAGAACAGATCATGCACATTCTGCTCACTAGGGTAGTAGCTGTAAATAAGGATAATGATTTCATTATGCTGCCAAGTGGTTAAATTTAGACCAAGAGAGTTTATGGGACTATTTTGGTTTAGTTATGAGCATCTATTTTCTCCCCAGCACAGAATAAGCTATCAATTTTCTCTATAGGTCAACAGCCTTACTGTTGCACAGATTTCAACAATAGATGATAGAAACTATGCTACTATGAACAGTTAATGCCAGGAGCATAGTGGCCATGCATACGGGTTTCCTAGTTTTGTGCTCACTGGAAGATCCTAGGAAATTCTGTTAAATTCTCTAAAACCTATTTTTGGAAGAATATTTCCAGGATAAATAGCATATTACTGAAAAGTTATTTTATTCTATGACACAGATAAATAGAATGACTTTAACTTCTTCCTCCCTACAATCAGTTCCTCTAAAGCATCAAATGCTGATGCCCAGTACACTCTGTGGCATTCACTGCCCTGTGTCTGTCCTTGGACTTTAGGATCATTTTACATGCAGAATCAATTTTAAATTAGAGTCACAAATGCCATACCTTTTCTTTGTTACTAGAAGATTGAAGCAGAATATCAGGTAATACAGATACTTCTGCTCTCTAAGGGATCAGATTATCCTTCTTGGTTTGGTTGGCCTGAGGATGTTTAATCTTTCAAGTATCACAGCTGAGGATGTAGGTACCAAAGGAAAAGCTAGCAAGGAATGTTTGAATTTCCACCTTTACCTTGTTTTTCTGCCTATCAACAGACATATTGCTTTTTTGTGTCCTTAATAAGACTTAATAAATAGCTTTCTTTATGACCTCTCCAAATTCATGTTTCAATGTTTTTATTTATTTTTGAGAGAGAGAGAGAGAGAGAGAGCAGGAGAGTGGCAGAGAGAGAGAGGGAGACACAGAAACTGAAGCAGGCTCCAGGCTCTGAGCTGTCAACACAGAGCCTGACACAGGGCTTGAACACATGAGCCGTGAGATCATGACCTGAGCCAAAGTCGGACACTCAATGTACTGAGCCACCCAAGCGCTGCAAATTCGTATTTGAATTGCCAGTTAATTATTTGTACTACACATTTATCCTTAGCCAAAAATAAGCAAAAATGTAATATTTTATGTCTCACACATGTATTTGATTTTATTTTTTATATTCTCAGTGAATTACTAGGAATCTTGATATGAAGAATAGTTTTTAAAATCAGAAAAACTTGATTTTTAAAAATAAAACTAAAATTCAATCTTGCATTTAGATTTATCACATCAAACTCTCAAAAATAAAACAAAAAATTGAAATCATTACTCCAGGACTGTTTATCTCTCTAGGTTCTTTGGATATTTTTCTCTGGAAGAAAGTTTATGAAGAAACAAGTATAGATTCCATGGGTGTGGTAAGTAGGAGAGTAGGGTTTGTACATAAGGAACAACTTAATTGGGGGTGTTTGCATATGTGAATTGCTTTTATGGGTAATCAATAATAAAACTCTTTGCTTTATTAGGCAAAGCATTAATAATTTTCTTTATGAAACTTGGTAGTAATTTGAAGACCTGAATTGAACTAAATAGCTATCTCTTATAGTTGAATTCTTTAAAAACATGACAGTAGTACTCCCACTCCTAAGAATAATGACTCTCCCTATGGAAGCTCCTGGTAAACTACTGGTCAAGTGAAAGTTGGAATCAGCAGAAATGGAGTGGGGTGAATGAAACATTGTAGTTGTAGCACTTCATGCCATTTGTAGTGGTTTTAGTGTTCGGGAGGGTGGTGGGGTTTAGATCCAATCTGAATTTCAAAAGCTGGGGTCAAAGCAGAAAAGGAAAACATCTGACATAAAAGCCAAAACCTGAGCAGATTGTAAAGAAGAGGGAAAGTTTTAGGGAAATTACATAAATACCAAAGATGTTTTAAGTTTGAATTTAATTGCCAGATAGAGCCCTGTGGTGAGAGTGCCCGCATTCGAATCCTGGCTGAACCATTTACAAGCTCTTTGGTATCTGGCAGGTTAACCCTTGCATATCTATACTTTCTCATATGTAAATTGAGGGTCACAGTATTACCAATATTATAAGGCTGCTGTGAGGACTAGAAAAATCATTAATGATAAAATGCTTAGACTAATGCATGGAACATTCATGTAGGTTTCAATACTTTTTGAGAAGGTCTAATGCATTCACCAGCTTTCAGTGTATTTTAGTTTTTATTGTAATTATTTTTCTTATTATTAAATACATGACAAAAAATCTTAACTTATGTTTTATGTTCTATGCTAGATTGTTTTTACGTTTATTCACTAATTTGACAGAGAGAGAGAGAGCACTAGCAGGGGTAGAAGGGGCAGAGAGAAATGGAGAAAGAGAGAATCTCAAGAAGAGGGACTGACTCTGTCAGCGCAGAGCCTGATGTAGGGCTCAAACTCATGAACCTTGAGATCGTGCCCATAGCCAAAATCAAGAGTTGGACACTTAACCAACTGAGCCACCCAGGTGCCCCTGTTCTATAATAAATTGAATCTAACTACCTCTAAAAGATATAATTTTCTTGTATACAGAAGAAGATACCTGTTTCCCAAGTGGATAAACGCTTTCACCAACATCATATCACTATAAAGTAAGGGAGTGGGATTGAAAGTTCTCTTAGGAAAAGTCAGATATCCTAATGATCTTTTCAGTATACTTCACAGCTTTTGAAACTATCCCAAAATAATTTTAGATGAGAAAATTAAGATATAGGAGGTGAGCAGCATTTGGGGAAAATTTTTCAGAAAAATTGTTAACTTTTTTTTTTTTTACTGAGTCTTGGATAAAGAATGAATAAACTTTCATAAGCAAAGAATAGTAAAGAGATATCATTTAGCATACAGATTGTGTACTCCCAGGTGTGGGGATGGTAGTGATCGGGGGGTCATCTGGTATGGCTGGGACATAGGATGGGTGAAGGAAAAAACTGTCAAGGAAGCTGGGGAAGTTTGGTGATCCACACTGCAATGGTCTTACATTCTAAAATTATATTATAATATGGGAGGAGGGAAAATTAAGCTTTAATTATATGAAAGGCACAATCAGATCTGTGCTGGGAAAGTAACTGGCAGCAATTTGAAGACTACAGTTCCTAGGAAAGAAACTGGAGCAAGGAGAGCTGCAGACTATCAAAATAGCTATGGTGATAAATGATCATTACCCTGGGAGAGTAGAAATGGAGAGGGTGAGATCGTCTCAAAAATAATTAGAAAGCAAAACCCACAAGTCTTATTTATCATTAGGGTTAGGACGAATAAAAACTAAGTCTGGAAGTGACTTCATGAGTGATGCTGTCTTTAAGTTATATGGAGCCTCAGGTGAAGAAGAAGATTGCAGAGGAAAGATTATGAATCTAATTTGGGCAGGATGACTCTGAAATGCTCAGGATGTTCAGGTGGAAATATATCATTGGCAGTTGGTAAAAGGTCTCTGATTCTCAGGATAACTTCACTTAATACATGAAGTTATATAAACCATAAGATCACTATATATAAGAGGACAGGAGAAATAGATGGATTGGGATAGAAAGTAATATTTTTCCCTACTCTTCATTTCTTTCTGCATTTCTGTTTTTGCATGTTTTTTTTTCCTATATGAAGAATTTTTAGTGTGAGTATAGCCATATTTGCTTATTTCTTTGTGGCCTATCTTCTTATCTAAGGGACAGTTAAGGTGAAGGCCCAGGAGGAAGAGTAGACTGGTGATCACAAAGCCTACTGGGGAAGTCATAAAGAAATTTCCATTTGCTCCTGATAATATGGACTGTTACCTAGCACATGTGCTTGCATAAGGGGCCGTGGGCAAAGAAAATGCACACCAAGGCAGCAATACCGTGGAGTAGCTTAAGTGAACTCTAAGCACACACTCACACACACACACACACACACGCACGCACTTCACCCCCCTGCACACTTTTCCAGTTGCTTTAGAAGGAAGGTTTTTCTGCTTCAAACTGTTCTATCTTAGAATATAGAAGTCTCAAGAGAAAGTATGTTTTTCCAAAAATTATTAGAAGTTTTATGGGCAAAATGTAGCTGTGTATGGCTTAACTTAATCCAAATCTATTTCAGACAAAATTTTGAAAGTATAGGTGAAATATATGATGATGGGGATACTTATAAAATTCCTGAATTTGGAGTCAATTTTCACTTAGGTTTGCCTAAAATCTCTTACTGCACTTCACACAATGTACTGTTTAAAATTATTATGTACACTGCATTCCTTCCTTGCTCTCTCTCCTTTTCGGTCAAGGCATCAATCATCTTATTTCTCACCATCTACTACTATTGGCCGGTGGTCTCCATTTTCTCTTCACAAGGCCTTATAGATAGACCAGGATTAGTTTTCACTCCCAAGATATCAGATGTATGTGATACTCTTATGAAATCTTATCATGCTTGCCCACAATTCCTAAATCATCTTGTCATAATTAATTTATCCTCAAATTATAGTTTTCCACTCTCGCACATTCCAGTAACATGCAGTTGCTGAACACTGGAACACTTTTCACAAATCTAATCTCAGCAATTGTATCAGGATTGTTTTAATAGCTTTGAGTAGGAAAGGTAGAAGTATCAAGATAAGGGTTGAAATTACTATTTATCAGTCAAGGCTGACATTGCAAGTGGGCTTCTTAGAAGTTATTTATAACTAGAAAGATTGTGCCGGTGTTAAAAGTTTTTGTTTCTGTTTTTGCTTTTTTTTTTTTAACAGCTTAATTAGTGCTCTGTTCAGTTAATTGATAACAGGGCTTAACTAGGGATTTTAGCACGCCCCCCTTTACAAGATTTAAACTTTAGTTGTAAGATACACAGAAAGCATATATGCCCTTTATCGTCTAATCTTCAGGAATGATATTATTTAATAGATTTGTTAAATTTAATTTCACATAAACTATATTACATTTTGGTTACCATAACTATGTTTCTATTTCATGCTTATATTTATTTGGCTTAAATGTATTTTAAAGGTATTTTATTATGCTTGATAATATAACATAACAATCAATCATGTCATATATATTTCTCAAAAATTTGATAACATTGATTTTTGTACTTAATACTATAGGTACACAAAATATATCATTTCACCTTAAAAATAAAAACCAAGCTTAAAATTGAATTCCTAAATTTAATATTTTATAAGCTTGATACGTGGATCATCAAAAACCTATATCCATGTCTTACATATGCATGAATAATCAAAATTAACATCAAGAAATTCCTATATAGATTTTTTTTACATTGGGGGGCAGAGGAGTTTTATAAAAACAGGATGTGCTTTGATTAGTTACATTATCTGTCCCTTTTTCATCAGACACATTTTAGTAATAGAAACATAACCTAGGATAGTTTCTATGAGGGACTGTATATTGTAATGGCTATAAGGAACAAGTTTGGAACTAAAGTGCCAATGTTTGCATTTTGGCTCCATCATGTATTGGCACTCTGACCTTGAGCAAGGTACACAGCTTTTCTAAGTCTCAGTTTCTCTCAGCGGTAAAATATATACCATGTATATAACACACAGAAACACAATTCCTTTGTAGATCACTGTCTAATGAGATAAAACAATTAATATTAAAGTCAAATAATGAATCAAGATGAGTATAAAAGAGTAGTGATAGACATTTGGAGAAGATGGAGGAGTAGGAAGATGTTAAGCTGACCGTGTCCTATGGATACAACTAGAAAACACTAACATCAGTGTAAGTAACCCAGAAAATGACCCGAAGAAGGACAGAATAAACTCCACAATTAAATGTAGAGAAGAGACCACATCCAAGAGGCGAGGAAGGGCAGACATGCGGTTAAGAACAAAATGGACTTGTGGGACAGTATTCAGGGAGGGAGGCATGTCTTGAGCATGAAGAGAGGAGAGGAAAAAAGATTCCCACAATGGGGATCCTGCACAGGGAAGATAAATTCCCCTAACATTTGACTTTGAAAACCAGATGAGCCAAATTGCATGAGTTCTTACAACCAGCAGTACTTAAAACATCAGTGAGACCCCAAACAGGAGATTAAAAAAAAAAAGAGCCAATCAGAGATGAAGAACATAATAAATGATACTAAAAATACACTAAATGGAATAAATAGACTAGACAAAGCCAACGAAAGAATCAGTGACCCAGACACTTTTGCTGCATCCCTAAGATTTTGGACCATTGTGTTTTCATTTTCATTTGTCTCCATGTACTATTGATTTATTCTTTGATTTCTTGGTTGACCCATTCAGTAGCATGTCATTTAACCTCCATGTATTTGTGCTCTTTCCAGATTTTTTCTTGTGGTTGATTTCTAATTTCATAGCATTGTAGCCAGAAAAAAAATGCATGGAATGACCTCAGTCTTTTTGAGAGAGAGAGAATTCTTCTAAGAATAAGAGGGAAATTTATAGCAATACAGGCTTACCTCCAGAAGCAAGAAAAATCTCAAATAAACAACCTAACCATACACCTAAAGGAGCTAGGAAAAGAACAAACAAAACCCCAAAACAATAGAAGGAAGGAAATAATAAAAATTAGAGCAGAAATAAATGAAATAGAAGCAAACAAACAAAAAAATAGAACAGACTGCTGCAACCAGAAGCTGGTTCTTTAAAAATATCTACAAAATTATAAACCTTTAGCCAAATTCATTAAATAAATAAATAAAACCAAAAACAGAGAGAGGACTCAACCAAAATCAGAAATGAGAGAGGAGAAATAATAGCCAATAATGGAAATACAAAGTATTATGAGAATCTTATAAAAAATTATATTCCAACAAATTAGACAACCTAGAAGAAATGGATACATTCCTACAGACATATAACCTACCAAAAATGAAGCAAGAAGAAATAGAAAATTTGAATAAACGAATTACCAGCAATGAAATTGAATCAGTAATCAAAAAATTCCCAGCAAATTCCAGGACCAAATGGCTTTATGGGTGAATTGTACCAAACATTTAAAAAAGAGTTAATATTTAATCTTCTCAAACTCTTCCAAAAAAATAGAAAAAGAAGGAAACCTTCCAAATTCATTCTATGAGGCCAGTATCACCCTGATACCAAAACCAGTTAAATACACCACACATGCGCGCGCGCACACACACACACACATGCACACACAGAGAACTATTGGCCAATATCCTTGAGAAACACAGATGAGAAATTCGTCAACAAAATATTAGTAAACTGATTTCAAAAATCCATCAAATGATTATTCAACACGATCAAGTGGGATTTAATCCAATGATACAAAAGTGGCTCAATATTTACCTATCAATCAACATGATACATGATATCAATAACAGAAAGGATAAAAACCATATGAGCGTTTTAATAGATGTAGAAAAAGCATTTGACTAAATACAACATCCATTCGTGATAAAAATCCTTTAAAAAGTAGGTTTAGAGGCAACATAACTCAACATAATAAAGGTCATAAATTAAAAACCCACAGCAAACATCATGCTCAATGTTGAAAAACTGAAAGCTCCCCTCCAAGGTCAGGAACAAAGCAAGGATATCTAGCTCACCACTTTTATTCAACACAGCACTGGAAGTCTTAGCCTCAGTAATCATAAATAAATAAATAAATAGTAAAAAATAAATGGCATCCAAACTGGTAAGAAAGAAGTAAGATTTTGCAAGTTGAGATGACATAATACTATGTATAGAGAAACCCTAAAGCCTCCACCAAAAAACTACTAGAATTGATACATTAATTTAGTAATGTTGCAGGATACAAAATCAGTGTACAGAAATCCACTGCATTTTATACAATTATAAGGAAACAACAAAAAGATTAATTAAGAAAGCAAGTCCACTTACAATTGCACCAAAAATAACAAAATATCTAGAAATAAACTTAACTAAGAAGGTGAAAAAAACTGTTCTCTGAAAACTGTAAAACACTGATGAAAGAAATTGAAATGACACTAACAAATGTTGATATATTTCATGCTTATGGATTGGAAGAAAAAAATATTGTTAAAATGTCCATATGGAGGAGGGAGGGAAGATGGCGGCGTAGGAGGACGCTGGGCTCACCGCGCGCGTCCTGCTGATCACTTAGATGCCACCTACACCTGCCTAAATAACCCAGAAAACCACCAGAAGACTAGCAGAACGGAGTCGCCGGAGCCAAGCGCAGACGAGAGGCCCACAGAAGAGGGTAGGAAGGGCGCGAGGCGGTGCGCGCTCCACGGACTGGCGGGAGGAAGCCAGGGCAGAGGGGCGGCTCGCCGGCCAAGCAGAGCCCCCGAGTCTGGCTTGCAAAAGCGGAGGGGCCTGATGGACTGTGTTCCGACAGCAAGCGCGACTTAGCCTCTGGGAGGTCATAAGTTAACAGCTCTGCTCGGAAAGCTGGAAGGCTGGAGGACAAAGGGAGGGAGAGCTGCTGAGCCCCCGGACGACAGAGCTCAGTTTGGTGGGGAACAAAGGCGCTCGCCAGCGCCATCTCCCCCGCCCATCCCCCAGCCAAAATCCCAAAGAGAACTAGTTCCCGCCAGGGAACTTGCTCCCTCTGCCCAAACACCCAACTCTGTGCTTCTGCGGAGCCAAACCTCCGGCAGCGGGTCTGACTCCCTCCCGCTGCCACAGGGCCCCTCCTGAAGTGGATCACCTAAGGAGAAGCGAGCTAAGCCTGCCCCTCCTGCCCCCGTGCACCTTGCCTACCCACCCCAGCTAATATGCCAGATCCCCAGCACCACAAGCCTGGCAGGGTGCAAGTAGCCCAGACGGGCCACGCCACCCCACAGTGAATCCCGCCCCTAGGAGAGGGGAAGAGAAGGCACACACCAGTCTGACTGTGGCCCCAGCGGTGGGCTGGGGGCAGACATCAGGTCGGACAGTGGCCCCACCCACCAACTCCAGTTATACACCACAGCACAGGGGAAGTGCCCTGCAGGTCCTCACCACACCAGGGACTATCCAAAATGACCAAGCGGAAGAATTCCCCTCAGAAGAATCTCCAGGAAATAACAACAGCTAATGAGCTGATCAAAAAGGATTTAAATAATATAACAGAAAGTGAATTTAGAATAATAGTCATAAAATTAATCGCTGGGCTTGAAAGCAGTATAGAGGACAGCAGAGAACCTCTTGCTACAGAGATCAAGGGATTAAGGAACAGTCACGAGGAGCTGAAAAACGCTTTAAACGAAACGCATAACAAAATGGAAACCACCACGGCTCGGATTGAAGAGGCAGAGGAGAGAATAGGTGAACTAGAAGATAAAGTTATGGAAAGACAGGAAGCTGAGAAAAAGAGAGATAAAAAAAATCCAGGAGTATGAGGGGAAAATTAGAGAACTAAGTGATACACTAAAAAGAAATAATATATGCATAATTGGTATCCCAGAGGAGGAAAAGAGAGGGAAAGGTGCTGAAGGGGTACTTGAAGAAATAATAGCTGAGAACTTCCCTGAACTGGGGAAGGAAAAAGGCATTGAAATCCAAGAGGCAGAGAGAACTCCCTTCAGACATAACTTGAATCGATCTTCTGCACGACATATCATAGTGAAACTGGCAAAATACAAGGATAAAGAGAAAATTCTGAAAGCAGCAAGGGGTAAATGTGCCCTCACATATAAAGGGAGACCTATAAGACTCGTGACTGATCTCTCTTTTGAAACTTGGCAGGCCAGAAAGGATTGGCATGAGATTTTCAGTGTGTTAGACAGAAAAAGTATGCAGCCGAGAATCCTTTATCCAGCAAGTCTGTCATTTAGAATAGAAGGAGAGATAAAGGTCTTCCCAAACAAACAAAAACTGAAGGAATTTGTCACCACTAAACCAGACCTACAGGAGATCCTAAGGGGGACCCTGTGAGACAAAGTACCAGAGACATCGCTACAAGCATAAAACATACAGACATCACAATCACTCTAAACCCGTATCTTTCTATAATAACACTGAATGTAAATGGATTAAATGCGCCAACCAAAAGACATAGGGTATCAGAATGGATAAAAAAACAAGACCCATCTATTTGCTGTCTATAAGAGACTCATTTTAGACCTGAGGACACCTTTAGATTGAGAGTGAGGGGATGGAGAACTATTTATCATGCTACTGGAAGCCAAAAGAAAGCTGGAGTAGCCATACTTATATCAGACAAACTAGACTTTAAATTGCAGGCTGTAACAAGAGATGAAGAAGGACATTATATAATAGTTACAGGGTCTATCCATCAGGAAGAGCTAACAATTATAAATGTCTATGTGCTGAATACCGGAGTCCCCAAATATATAAAACATTTACTCATAAACATAAGCAACCTTATTGATAAGAATGTGGTAATTGCAGGGGACTTTAACACCCCACTTACAGAAATGGATAGATCATCTAGACACACGGTCAATAAAGAAACAAGGGCCCTGAATGAGACATTAGATCAGATGGACTTGACAGATATATTTAGAACTCTGCATCCCAAAGCAACAGAATATACTTTCTTCTCGAGTGCACAGGGAACATTCTCCAAGATAGATCATATACTGGGTCACAAAACAGCCCTTCATAAGTTTACAAGAATTGTAATTATACCATGCATACTTGCAGACCACAATGCTATGAAGCTTGAAATCAACCACAGGAAAAAGTCTGGAAAACCTCTGAAAGCATGGAGGTTAAAGAACACCCTACTAACGAATGAGTGGGTCAACCAGGCAATTAGAGAAGAAATTAAAAAATATATGGAAACAAATGAAAATGAAAATACAACAATCCAAATGCTTTGGGATGCAGCGAAGGCAGTCCTGAGAGGAAAATACATTGCAATCCAGGCCTATCTCAAGAAACAAGAAAAATCCCAAATACAAAATCTAACAGCACACCTAAAGGAAATAGAAGCAGAACAGCAAAGGCAGCCTAAACCCAGCAGAAGAAGAGAAATAATAAAGATCAGAGCAGAAATAAACAATATAGAATCTAAAAAAACTGTAGAGCAGATCAATGAAACCAAGTGTTGGTTTTTTGAAAAAATAAACAAAATTGACAAACCCCTAGCCAGGCTTCTCAAAAAGAAAAGGGAGATGACCCAAGTAGATAACATCATGAATGAAAATGGAATTATTACAACCAATCCCTCAGAGATACAAACAATTATCAGGGAATACTATGAAAAATTATATGCCAACAAACTGGACAACCTGGAAGAAATGGACAAATTCCTGAACACCCATACATTTCCAAACTCAATCAGGAGGAAATAGAAAGCTTGAACAGACCCATAACCAGCGAAGAAATTGAATCGGTTATCAAAAATCTCCCAACAAATAAGAGTCCAGGACCAGATGGCTTCCCAGGGGAGTTCTACCTGACGTTTAAAGCAGAGATAATACCTATCCTTCTCAAGCTATTCCAAGAAATAGAAGGGGAAGGAAAACTTCCAGACTCATTCTATGAAGCCAGTATTACTTTGATTCCTAAACCAGACAGAGACCCAGTAAAAAAAGAGAACTAGAGGCCAATATCCCTGATGAATATGGATGCAAAAATTCTCAATAAGATACTAGCAAATCGAATTCAATGGCATATAAAAAGAATTATTCACCATGACCAAGTGGGATTCATTCCTGGGATGCAGGGCTGGTTCAACATTCGCAAATCAGTCAACGTGATACATCACATTAACAAAAAAAAAGAGAAGAACCATAGGATCCTGTCAATCGATGCAGAAAAGGCATTTGACAAAATCCAGCAAACTTTCTTAATAAAAACCGTCGAGAAAGTCGGGATAGAAGGAACATACTTAAAGATCATAAAAGCCATTTATGAAAAGCCCACAGGTAACATCATCCTCAACGGGGAAAAACTGAGAGCTTTTTCCCTGAGATCAGGAACACGACAGGGATGCCCACTCTCACCGCTGTTGTTTAACATAATGCTGGAAGTTCTAGCATCAGCAATCAGACAACAAAAGGAAATCAAAGGCATCAAAATTGGCAAAGACGAAGTCAACCTTTCGCTTTTTGCAGATGACATGATATTATACATGGAAAATCCGATAGACTCCACCAAAAGTCTGCTAGAACTGATACATGAATTCAGCAAAGTTGCAGGATACAAAATCAATGTACAAAAATCAGTTGTATTCTTATACACTAACAATGAAGCAACAGAAAGACAAATAAAGAAACTGATCCCATTCACAATTGCACCAAGAAGCATAAAATACTTAGGAATAAATCTAACCAAAGATGTAAAGGATCTGTATGCTGAAAACTATAGAAAGCTTATGAAGGTAATTGAAGAAGATTTAAAGAAATGGAAAGACATTCCCTGCTCATGGATTGGAAGAATAAATATTGTCAAAATGTCAATACTACCTAAAGCTATCTACACATTCAATGCAATCCCAATCAAAATTGCACCAGCATTCTTCTCAAAACTAGAACAAGCAATCCTAAAATTCATATGGAACCACAAAAGGCCCCGAATAGCCAAAGTAATTTTGAAGAAGAAGACCAAAGCAGGAGGCATCACAATCCCAGACTTTAGCCTCTACTACAAAGCTGTCATCATCAAGACAGCATGGTATTGGCACAAAAACAGACACATAGACCAATGGAATAGAATAGAAACCCCAGAACTAGACCCACAAACGTATGGCCAAGTCATCTTTGACAAAGCAGGAAAGAACATCCGATGGAAAAAAGACAGTCTCTTTAACAAATGGTGCTGGGAGAACTGGACAGCAACATGCAGAAGGATGAAACTAGACCACTTTCTCACACCATTCACAAAAATAAACTCAAAATGGATAAAGGACCTGAATGTGAGACAGGAAACCACCAAAACCCTAGAGGAGAAAGCAGGAAAAGACCTCTCTGTCCTCAGCCGTAGCAATCTCTTACTCGACACATCCCCAAAGGCAAGGGAATTAAAAGCAAAAGTGAATTCCTGGGACCTCATGAAGATAAAAAGCTTCTGCACAGCAAAGGAAACAACCAACAAAACTAAAAGGCAACCAATGGAATGGGAAAAGACATTTGCAAATGACATATCAGACAAAGGGCTAGTATCCAAAATCTATAAAGAGCTCACCAAACTCCACACCCTAAAAACAAATAATCCAGTGAAGAAATGGGCAGAAAACATGAATAGACACTTCTCTAAAGAAGACCTCCGGATGGCCAACAGGCACAAGAAAAGATGTTCAGCGTCGCTCCTTATCAGGGAAATACAAATCAAAACCACACTCAGGTATCACCTCACGCCAGTCAGAGTGGCCAAAATGAACAAATCAGGAGACTATAGATGCTGGAGAGGATGTGGAAAAACGGGAACCCTCTTGCACTGTTGGTGGGAATTCAAATTGGTGCAGCCGCTCTGGAAAGCAGTGTGGAGGTTCCTCAGAAAATTAAAAATAGACCTACCCTATGACCCAGCAATAGCACTGCTAGGAATTTACCCAAGGGATACAGGAGTGCTGATGCATAGGGGCACTTGTACCCCAATGTTCATAGCAGCACTCTCAACAATAGCCAAATTATGGAAAGAGCCTAAATGTCCATCAACTGATGAATGGATAAAGAAATTGTGGTTTATATACACAATGGAATACTACGTGGCAATGAGAAAAAATGAAATATGGCCTTTTGTAGCAACGTGGATGGAACTGGAGAGTGTGATGCTAAGTGAAATAAGCCATACAGGGAAAGACAGATACCATATGGTTTCACTCTTATGTGGATCCTGAGAAACTTAACAGGAACCCATGGGGGAGGGGAAGGAAAAAAAAAAAGAGGTTAGAGTGGGAGAGAGCCAAAGCATAAGAGACTGTCAAAAACTGAGAACCAACTGAGGGTTGATGGGGGGTGGGAGGGAGGAGAGGGTGGGTGATGGGTATTGAGGAGGGCACCTTTTGGGATGAGCACTGGGTGTTGTATGAAAACCAATTTGACAATAAATTTCATATAAGAAAAAACTGAAAAAAAAAGTCCATATCATCCAAAGCAATCTACAGATGTACTGCAATCCTTATCAAATACCAACTGCATTTTTCAAAAAAAAGTAGAATAATCTTAAAATTCATATGGAACTGCAAAAGACTCCAAATAGCCCCAACAGTCTTGAAAAAGAAAAACAGGGGCACATGGGTGGCTCAGTTGGTTTAGCATCTGGCTCTTGATTTTGGCTCAGGTCATGATCTCACAGTTCTTGAGATGGAGAGCCCCATGTCAGGCTTTGCACTGACAGTGCACAGCCTGCTTGGGATTCTCTCTCTCCTTCTCTCACTTCCTCTTCCCCTCTCTCTGCCCCTCATGTGTAATCTAAATAAATAGATAGATAAATAAATAAATAAGTAAATATTTTAAAAGACTAAAAAAAATGAAAGAAAGAAAAAGGAAAAGAAAGCTGGATATATCACCATTTCACACTTCAAGTTATACTACAAAGCTGTATTAATCAAAAGAGTATGGTACTGGCACAAAATTAGACATATAGATCAAAAGAACAGGATAGAAAACCCAGAAACAAACCCATGATTATACGGTCAATTGATCTTTGACAAAGCAGGAAAAAATATCCAATAGGAAAAAGACAGTTTCTTTAATAAATGGCTTTGGGAAATCTGGACAGTCTCATGCAAAAGAAAGAAACTGGACCACTTTCTTACTCCATTCACAAAAACAAGCTTATAGGGATTAAAGGCCTACATGTGAGACAGGAAACCACAAAATCCTAGAAAAATCCTAGAAAAATCCTAGAAATGTCACCTGATGAAAGGGAAGCAAAAACAAAAATAAACTATTGAGACTATATTAAAATAAAAAGCTTCTACACAGTGAGGAAAGAAATCAAGAAAACTAAAATGCAACCTACAGAATGAGAGAAGATATTTGCAAATGACATATCTAATCAATGGTCAGTATCTGAAATATATAATGAACTTCTACAACTCAACACGAAAAGAACAAATAATTCCATTAAAAATGTGTGGAAGACATGAAGAGACATTTCTCCAAAGAAGACACTCAGATGACCAACAGACACATGAAAAGATGCTCAACATGATTTGCCATCAGGAAAATGCAGATCAAAACTACAATGAGATATCACATCACACCTGTCAAAATGACTAAAATTAAAACACAAGAAACAAGTGTTGGCTAGGATGTGAGAAAAAGGAGGCTTTCTTACACTGTTGATGGGAATGTAAGCTAGTGAATCCACTATGGAAAACAGTATGGATATTCCTCTAAAAATTAAAAATGGAATACCCAGGGCACCCAGGTGGCTCAGTCAGTTAAGTCTGACTCTTGATTTTGGTTTAGGCCATGATTAAACAGTCATGGGATTGAGTTCCTTGTTGGGCTCTGTGTTCAACATGGAGCCTGCTTGGGATTCTTTCTCTCCCTCTTTCTCTGCCCCTCCCCCTTCTCATGCTGTCTCTCAAAATAAATAAACATTTTAAAAAAGTAGAACTACCATAAATCCAGTAATTGCACTACTGGGTATTTATCCAAAGTATATGAAAACACTAATTTAAAAGGATATTCACACCCCTATGTTAACTGCAGCATTATTTTAAAATAGCCAAATTATGGAAGCAGCACAAATGTCCATCAATAAATAAATAGACAAGGAAGATGTACACAGACAAGAATATTATACAGTCATAAAAAAGAAGGAAGTCTTGACATTTGCAATGACATGATAGAGCTACAGGGTGTAATGCTAAGTGAAATAAATCAGTCAGAGAAAGACAAATGCTAAATGATTTCACTCATATGTGGAATTTAAGAAACAAAACAAACAAAAGAGAAATGAAAAAAGAGAGAGAGAGAGAGACAAAGTAAGAAAAAGACTCTTAACTCTAGAGAACAAACTGATGGTTACCAGAGGGGAGATCAGTGGAGAAATGGGTGAAATAAATGAAGGGGATTTAGAGTACACTTATCATGATGAGCACTGAGTAATGTATAATAGTGCTAAATCACTAAATTGTACATCTGAAACTAACACAACACTGCATGTTAGCTATACTGGAATTAAAATTAAAAACTTAATAAAATTTTAAAAAGTCCCCTATCATGAGCAATACTTAAATCCCCACCCCCCCCCAAAGAAAAAGAGTGGTAATAACTCAGTTACTATATTTTGTTAAAATGTGGGCTGGTTAAATCCAAGGAGACATCTCTAAACTAATTATGGCCTGCAAATCACAAGTCTACTTAAAATTTTAAATTGTATACATGAAATCATTTTGCTGTTAATATTGTCCAGTATTTTATTTATGTCACAGATAATTAGGACATGATTATAAAGGCTGTCACTTAAAAAAAATCAATTAAGTGAATTTTTGTGAATTATTTACAGAGGTATATAAGAGTGCTTTACAATTACTCAGTCTTACTTAAACACTTATGTTGTTAATTTCAGAGTCATATACACATTGATGTATATTGCACAGGAGTGGGAGCCTGTGTGTAGGTTGGTAGACTTTTAGCATAGGTCCATTTTTTATCACAAATTAGATATATGAATTATATTCAAGTATGACATAAACATATATATTTTTTTACCTTTTATAACTACAGTGTAACTTTCAACTTATTTATGAGCTGAATCTTTTCATAAACTCCCAAACTTTAGATTTTTTGCTGGGAACGTGTGTTTTAATTGAGCACTCACCCAAATAGTACCATGATTTAATATTATACTTGCTCACATATTCCCATAAATGAAGATTTCTTAGAAAAGACTACGTAGAAATAAAACATACCATGTGTGCTTATTGTGAGAATGGAAAATAGAATGTGGAGGACATTTCTGAGGAGTCTAATTGGTCTGTAAGTAATACTTCAAATCTGATCTAGCTGACAGATTTAAGTATCCATTTGTACCAGACTAAAAGAGTCTCTAATTGTTTGAAGAACACTTAGTAATTTATGGTGCCATTGTCCTTGGACAGTTCATTTTCAGATCAATATTTGCAGCAGAGTCAAAGATTGGGAAGACATAACAAGAGTAACCACAGTGACCTGTAATAGATAAAGCCCACAACAATAACTGTGAACATGGAAACTCAAAAGATTGTGATCTTCCACAAACAACTATCAACTGCATCATTTCAGGAACTGTCAGAAAACTTTAATTAATATCAGCACTAAAAAATAAAATCTGTTCTTCACCTACAACTAATAAATATTTTGTTGCCTTATTTTCTATAATTTGATAATTATTAAAAGTAATATATATTTAAAAATGTTTAATGTCTTGTCTAACCCCATCAGAATGTTTAAAAAATTTTCTCATTGTTGAAATGTATTTTATAAAATCTTTCACAGGCTTTTTAAAGCAATACTATTTGAAAATCCAGTCAGTTATGTTGCAGAAACATACAGAAGGGATTGCCTTTGCTCCCTCCAATATTTGTTCATATACTCTTTAATCTCTTCAGGCTAGATCTTGGTCTAAAATAATTAAGTCAAGTTGGAAATTATGTATACAAATTCAATATCTTGTACAATTACTAAGTTTAATCATCTTAAAATAATTTCTAAATAGCTATGTTTCAGATTTCATACAGTTTAGATAGATTTCTAAATAACTATGTTTCAGATTTCATACAGTTTAGATAGATTTGTTTCTAGCAAAACTTTTCACAGCTAATGGTACTGCTTAAAATAAGCAAATTCAGATAATTTGAAATACAATAAAATGGAAAAAGCAATTTAAAGATTGTTTTGTCATAGGTAAGAGTATTTATGTATAATACCAGATGAGAAGGGGGTGAGCTAAAATTTCCTTCATTTGGAACCATAACCAAATTAAGCAACATTTTCTAGGAAAAAAACAATACTTTTTATTCTTCTGTTACTAACACAGACAAATGTATGCTCTTCTACATAGCTGAATTAAAAATAATTTCAGGTTATTGATTAATTTTTAATTAAAGGGATATTTCGACAATGTTATTTTATACATGCTGGATCATAATTTAGTTAGAAAAGCCAAACTTTTCAAACATATGATCATTCAGATTCCATATATTCATGTATGGAAAAAAAGTGCTTTTCTAAACAGATTAACTAAAATCTCCAGTTTCCCTACATTTTATATGAGTTCAAATTTCTTTTTAAAAGCATGGCCATGAAGCTTATAGACTTCACTGGGAAGTTTTATTAGAACTCAATTGGAAGTGTTTTGAAGTTGTTTATCAGTCACCATTTTAGAACTCAAGAAATTAAAATACGTATTACATAAGCATCCAAATAATAAAGAGAAATTAAATATTCTCAAAACATGTTTAGGAAAGGATACACAAATCAGTTTTCAAAGTTAGATTTTCACTTCTTACTTATCATTGTACTTGCTGATTTTATGCTCTCTTTTCTGTTGAAGCATAAAAATTCAAGTAGGTAGGCTATATAAGAATGATGGAAAGTTTT
The DNA here is from genome assembly GCF_027475565.1 of Acinonyx jubatus. Taxonomy (NCBI): domain Eukaryota; kingdom Metazoa; phylum Chordata; class Mammalia; order Carnivora; family Felidae; genus Acinonyx; species Acinonyx jubatus. The sequence continues at coordinate 104,768,371 of NC_069382.1, forward strand.
CATTTTGAACAGTTTTCTACTGAGTTGTTTTTTCATCCATAGTGTGATTTTTTTTATGGGTCTCTGATCCAGCCCAGTGGCTGTCAAAAAGTTTGATGAGGCTCGTGCTTAGAAATGTTCAAGAGATTGGGTCCCTGGGTATTTGGACAAAAGGGCAATTAAAAGTTTTGTGAACATTATTGGTTAATATTCTGATGGGTCAAGAAGCATATAGTAGAAAGTAAATTATTTTTAGCAGAAAACATTCACTTTTGAATTAAATTGGAAGTGATTAAATTAGTGATTATCTTGACTGTTTCATGGTGAGTTTTATTTGAATCACTTTTGCATACTCAGTCTCCAGTCATCTAAAGATCACATAATCAAGTGCTTAGCCAGACTAATGCTTAACTCTACCATATATCCTCCATAAGTGACTGTAAAGGTTGGTTTAAATTCATATAAATTTCAGTTATGCTTAGAAATGTATCAGTCATAGTCTTGCATCAACTTTCTTATTTTGTATGGCTTACGTATGCAAAAAAAAGATGCTGCTTTTCTCTAGTAACTTGTCCATATTCAACTCTGTGTGATAAAGTTGATAAACTAGGACATCAAACCAGGGACCTATTGTTACTGCCATTTACCAACTTAGTCGTTAATTTTATTTTTAAATGATGCTAATATACAGCAGAGCTCCCATGTTGCCATGGGCATTTCAAGGCATTAAATTGTCAAACAGTAGGGGCTTAAAGAAGTTTAATTTTTCCCCTTCTCCTTTCCTTGCAGCTGAAGATATACTAAGCTTGATGAAAAATACCAATGCTTAGAAAAAAGTAGTTGTCAGTCAATAAAGACTGCCAAAAATCTAACCTTGGAAATAAGAGCTGTCCTAAGAATTACTCAAATTGCTGATCATTAACCTAGTACATAAAACAGTTGTAAGGCTAAGAATAAAGAAAAAAGAAGAAAAAGTTATAGAAAATAATATAAACAGATTCACAATATTCTAAAAGAATAATTAAAAATCAATAATTAAAATCTTATGAGAAGTTTTTCACTTTAATTGTTAAAAATAAATCATTATACTCCAATTCACTTTGTTGAAATCTACTAGTTTGAATTCCCAATGACTAAAGAAATGTCGTATTTCTTCACAAACAGAACACTTAAAGCTTGTAAACTTGTTCTCTTTTTGCTTTTTCTGTGACTTAACATGTTTAGCTGATTTTACAGTTTGTTTTTCACTAATGTTTCAAAATGCACCAAATAGATTTAACATAGAAGGTTTCAGAAATATTTTTAAATGATGAATGAATAAATAAATGAATGAGCAATTCAGATAATATCCAAAAACAATCTATACTTTGCTAGTCCATTGAAACCCAAATGAGTGCCATCCCTAAAAGGAGTTAGGTATTATTAACCCTTTTTTACATAGAGGAGAAAAGATTGTCAGGAGTTAAATTAACTTCCCAAAGACATATAGCTAGTAAGTGGTACAGGCAAAATAAAATCCCATATGGCTTCCCAAGCCATATGACTTCAGCTCTTAATTTTACCCTGGAAGTATATATTGGTGCTTAAGATTTAAGGTGGACATAATTTAACTTGGGGGGAGGAGGGTGTCGTAGACTGCATTTTTAACATTGATACAAAATATTTCTAATGGTGTTATTTTCAGAAGAGAAAAATATGGTCATATGTCTAACAGGTTAAAAAACAGTAGTTCATGCAAATACTGTAACACAGTATTCTTCAGAAAATATCACAATACAGAGATTGTTAAGTAAAAATTGAGAATAATATTAGCAGTTTCTAGCACCAAAATCTGCTTGGAAATGCTAATGCTAATGCCAAAACCCACTAACAATTGTTTTAAGTTTCCATTCTTTTAAATAAAATAAATTACTACTTTAAAATATTTAACATGCAATTCATTTTAATGTCCACAAATGCTTCAGATTTACCAAACTTTAAAATATTTATTTTCTTCCATAATAAGTATACATTTTACTTTGAGATCTGTGGCAAGAAGAAAGAACAATACTATGGGTTAAACTTTCTCCCCTCTATTTTAATGATGGACTTTTTCTTTTCCTACCCTTCCATTCATGGTTGTATTACACAGTATACCCTTGTAAGCAAATGTTAATAAATCAGGAATTATGAAAGTTTGGTCTATTTTTGAGAATAATTCTGAACTTTCCAAGAGCTAAGTCTTTTTTTTTTCAACTTCAATCATTTATTTCTTAATTATATTTCCCTGTAGATCACTTTTTAGATGTTTTGAGATTAACTTTCTGAGCTTCTGTGAATGTTCCATGAATATTTGATATGACCATGTGTTCTGTTTTCTTTTTCAGGATATAAATCTCTAAGTGTACATATGTCAGCCACGTGAAGTTTTATCATTACAGCAGTCATATTAATCTTACATTCATTATCTACTTTCATGGTTTCTACTTTTATTTATTGTAAGTTTTTGGACATTTGCTTTATGCACTTTGATATTTTATCCTCTCTTACTTGGAATACATTAATAATCAATTTAAAAATTAAAATATTTTGAATGTTCTTTAATGATTAATGACAAGGATTAAATATAACGTTGCACATCTTTATGTAAAGTGATATGCTTGTTTCTCTTTTGCATTTACCCTTCATTCTCTACATATTTCTCAGTTTCAAATACAATATTAAAATGTACATTCATATAATTAAGCTAAATGTATGTTTTCATATTATCTTTTATTTGATGTTCAGCATTTTGTTATCCAATAAAACATACTTATTTATAATTAACTTTGTTTCATCTTTTTTTTAACACTGTTAATTCTTTATATAGTTGACACTTAACAGCATAATTATGATCTGTGTGGGTCCACTTATACGTGAATTTTCATAGTACAGTACTGCAAATATATTTTCTCTTCCTCATGATTTTCTCACCATTATCTTTTCTTTGGCTTGCTTTATTGTAAGAATACAGTATGTAATACATATAACATACAAAATACATGTTAATTGACTATGTTACTGGTAAGGCTTCTGGTCCACAGTAGGCTATTAGCTGCATTTCTCAGGAGTGAAAACTTATATGTGGATTTTCAAGTGTGTGTGGCGGGGGGTGGGGTGGGTTGGTACCCCTAATTCTCACATTGTTCAAGGGTCAACTGTATTTTTATTTCCCTTTTCATGGGTTTTCTCAGTAGTTTTTCTCTTAGTTTTCCAGAAGAAATATATCCAAATGTTTTTCATAACTAGAGGGAGTATCTTCATTTCTGAATATGTTCTTATTTTTTAAGTCCCACTTTCTGCAGAGAGTTGCATGGGACTGACAGACACTTTTTTTTATCATGGTTTCAAAAATTTGTTTGCAGATTTTTTGGGAGCAAAGAAAACAGGGAATGCTATTTTAGACAGTTTTTTTAAAGACTCAATAGTCTTTTTTAATGAAATGGAATCATTCTACATTCTACTTGCTATTAAATATGTTTTGAAATATTGTAATCAATAGCATAGAGTATAATATTAATGAAACAAGGGTCCATCACTTTAAAGTTTTAAGTATAAAGTTGAAATCCTGCTGCTTGTCTATATTTTATCTTTTACATAAGTTATGTACTCTGCTCGTTTGTTTGTTTATTATTTTTCCTTCTTTGGATTTCAGAAAGTAGAAACTTCAACATGTACTGATGATTTTTAAATTCAAATTCATACTGTATGACATCTTTGCTTCAGCCATGCTCTTCCATCTCAACACTGAAAAATAGCTCATGGATATTTTCATTTAAAGACATCTCATAATCAAGACTGCCTCATAATCAAACTGAACATTTTTTCTTCCATGTCAAACTGATTTCATCTATTAGTTTTCATATATATCTCAATATACTGCAGAAAACAATTTCCATTGTTTGGTAAATAAGCTTATTTGGATGATCTATCTAAGCAGTCCAGCATTTTTTCCTGCTCACTAAAAATTGTGGGCTGTTTCTAAGCTTACAAGTAAAAAACATATTTGTGTCACCAATTTTATGAAATTGAAATCAAAACAATAATAAATTCATGAACTCAATTTTTTTCCTATTTCTATCACACTCAAGCTTTCTTCCTATAACAATTTTTTTTAACATTTATTTATTATTTTTGAGACAGAGAGAGACAGAGCATGAACAGGGGAGGGGCAGAGAGAGAGGGAGACACAGAATCTGAAATGGGCTCCAGGCTCTGAACTGTCAGCACAGAGCCCGATGCAGGGCTTGAACCCACGGACTGTGAGATCATGACCTGAGCTGAAGTCGGCTGCTCAACCGACTGAGCCACCCAGGCGCCCCTCTATAACAATTTTTAAATGTCCATATTATACTGCAAGACCTACAAAGGCAGGGAGGAGGTCTACCTTGTTGATCACCATTCAAAATATATCATGATGCCTTTAAGCCAACAGAGGCTGAATATTTGGCAAAAGATCAAAAGAAATGAAAAGGCAATTTTGTGGTATTTAATAGCATTTAAAATATTTGAAAACATTTCATGTAAATATTAATCCCCTATATGGACAAAAAGCTTAACATCCAGGAAAATGTGAGATAAATATATAAAAGTGTCACAGTCAGCTGAAGGGGATGAGGGTTAAGAGCTAAAAGACAGTTATGTGACAGTAACAAGTCAGGCCAATTTTTCAGTTGACTCCAGCAAATTCTAAATATTGCATTGCATGGAATGTGCAGTTCACTTCAAAGTGTTGTTTTTAATTTTCTTAGATTAAAAAAGTTCAATAGTATAGAGAGAAAAGAATAAAAACTTGGTAATTGTAAGAAAAGATGACTACAGCTGACAAACTCTATTATTCATATTCATTTTTTTAAATGTCTATTTATTTATTTAGGGACAGCATGCACATGTGCATGCTGGGCAGGGCAGGGGGAGAGAAAGAATCTCAGGCAGGCTCCCTGCTATCAGCGTGAAGCCTGATGCAGAGATTGAACTCATCGTGAGATCATGACCTGAGCCGAAATCAAGGGTCAGATGCTCAACCCACTGAGCTACCTAGGCTCGCCACTCGTATTTATTTTTAATTTTAAAGATATTGTCAATGTAAAAATCCCTATACACGCAGGGTAGGCAGTAACTTTACCAATTTTGGTAGAAATACAAGGTTCCAACTCATTACAACTCAAGTGTGTGTGTGTGTGTGTGTGTGTGTGTGTGTGTGTGTGTGTGTGTATGTTTTCCATGAAAAATACAACGAATGGCAGGGACTTGAAACAAGCATGCAAGCACTTAAGATAACTGAAGGAAATCCGATATTCTTTTCCTACAGGTTTGTGAGTCATTTGGTTTCTTCTGTTTAAGCTTAGATTTATATGACATTACTTAGTATCAATAGGGATTATTAAATAGTTTTGTACATGCCTCTAGGGAAACCCACAAACTTAGATTTCTGAAAAAAATTAAAATCTGAAGGAAAAAAGCAAATGTACTTTATACGTTTTTTAGCATTTTTTATTTTATATGAAATATTGTTAAGTGCATAAAGCCATACTACAAGAATATTAAATTCAAGAGTGCCTAGGTGGCTCAGTCAGTTGAGTGTCTGACATTGGCTTATGTCATGATCTCACAATTCCTGAGTTTGAGCCCTGCATTAGGCTCCATGCTGGCAGTGTGGAGCCTGCTTAGGATTTTCTTTCTTTCTCCCTCTCTGTGTGCCACTCCCCATCTCTTGCTTTCTCCCTCAAAATAAATAAGTAAACTTAAATAAAAGAATACTAAATTCATAGAAATTTGAGAAAAAATATGTGATAGTATCATTACCTAGTTAGTCACTATGGGTAGCATTTGGAGTTTAAATATTTTTTGGTTGAGTTATTTGGATGAGTTGCTAAAGAATAGGTTTTTTAAAAAAATATATGCAGGAACCAATGTACACTGTTATTTGGTGATTATTTTTAACATATCACTTAAATATTTGTGAAAAAGTCCAAGATAATTTCTGACATTTACTAATTTATATCCATTGGACACATTACAATAGCTTGAATGACTAAAATTCTAACATTTCCTGCTGGCAAGAGTGAGCATCCAAAAAAGAAATTAGTTTTCCATAGATTTGGTGTTAGTATACGGAGAAAATTTGAAAAAGTAAGCTTTTAGTTTCTTTCCTTCTTTCCTTCCTTCCTTCTTTCCTTCCTTCCTTTCTTTTCCTTTCTTTTTTTAGAACAGGAAAAACTTAGGTAAAGGAAGGGAAATATTTTATCCTTTCTAGACTTAGAAACCACAATGAACTGTCTCAAAAAAATAATAGCTTTCTATTTCCATAATTTCTCCCTTTCCTTATCTTTCATCCTATTACCATTTAGATTACCATCTAGTTTGCTGTTGTCAATACATATCTAGATATTTGCCTTAGTCCCCTGTTTCAAAAGTTCATCAGTTTTTTTTTTCCTTTTTAATTATTTTAACATACAAGATTAATCTTTCCCAAATATGCATGTTATTCATCTATGCAATATTCAATCTATATATTTAACATTAGTATTTGCCAGGAATTATGATGAGTTCTAGAGATATGAAGTAATAATAAGACATATTCCCTGCAAAGAGGTCAATCAGTGTCTCCAATGAGAACCATGGGAATGATTTGAGAATTACAAAGTAATGAGTGTGAGAGATAGCTACAAGGAATGATAGTACCTCACAGTTCTATTCATATTAATTATACCCCTTGGTTAAACTCCTGATATTACCTTAATTTAGAGGAAAAAAGATAGTTTACTCTTTTTCCACAAGATAAATTTCCTAAAACCTCATCATAAGTCCAATATAATAAAACATACTTGTGCTATCCAGTGATTTCATTATCCTCAACTTATTTGTCACTGGAGATAGACAAGTTTTACTTCTCCAGGCTTATGCTATTTGTTTTGTTTTATTTGGATTTGTTCTTCTGGCTCAGTAAATTCTCCTATAATCATTTTTTGCTCAAGCTAATCATGATCTTTATGTTATGACTACCTTCAAAGGAGTTTTCATTACTTTGCTTTATAGTAGTTGCAATTTCCTCCCATTTAAAAAAAATTAAGTCTTTGTTTTTGTTTCGTTTTGTTGTTTTTTGAGAACAGTTTTAGGTTCACAATGAAATTAAGGAAAAGGTATAGAGATTTCTCATAAACTCCATGCCACTACACATGCATAGCCTTCCCTATTATCTACATCTCCAACAAGCATGGTACATTTGTTACAATTGATGAATCTACATTGACACATCATAATCACCCAACGTCTATACCTTAGGGTTCATTCTTGGTGTACATTCTATGAATTTAGCCAAACGTATGACATTTATTCATCATTATGGCATCATGCAAAATATTTTCATTGCCCTAAAACCCCTCCTTGATCCACTGATTTATTTTTCCACTCAAAAACTAAGGATGTTTATTAAAATATGCTCAGTTATATTAAACATAGTAAAGACATAAATCAGTTTTTCATGGAAAATCAATTATTCATTTATAATAAGAAAATATATGTTCTATTAAAAACACTAAATATTAGGGGTGCCTGGGTGGCTCAGTCAGTGAAGCGTCTGACGTTGCTTCAGGTCATGATCTCACACTTTGCGAGTTCGAGGCCTGCGTCAGGATCTGCACTGACAGCTCAGAGCCTGGAGCCTGCTTTGGATTCTGTGTCTCCCTCTCTGTCTGCCCCTCCCCCACTCATGCTCTGTCTCTCAAAAATAAATAAATGTTAAAAAAATGAAAAAAACCCTAAATATTATTTTTCCCCAAGTGCATATTAGCATATTTAAACCAACCAGTTTGTTTTCTGCAAGGATACATCCATGTGGAACATGTGTGAGTGCATGTGAGTGTGTGCATGTGTGTGTGTGCATGCGCATGCATAATCACAAATCTTTTAACTATTCAAATACACACACACACACACACACATATATATATATTGGAAAATTCTCTTGTGAAATTATCCTCTTGTGAAATTACAAAATACATTGACTAAATATTCCTAGGTTTCAGTAAATTAACTTTTTTTTTTCAGAAAAAGACATTAAAATTAAAATCAATAAATAATAAAATGGGGAGGAGAGGGCAAGAACTAATACTAAAACAAAACTCCTATCTGGAAAAAAGCAATTTAGCTTTGTGTACAGCTGCACCCCGGAGAGTCAGGCATATGAGCCACTAAAATTAAAGATGCTGATTTTAATATACCTTAGTAACTGTGATTGATCTTATAGAGCTTCTGTTTACTATACATCAGGAAACTATTTAGGAAGCAGTTTAAAACAAAGTTCATAATCCTTGTTTAATGGATTTTGGTACCTCAGGCAACACAATACTGTGAAAATGATTAAAATGTGCCCTGTCTCTGTGTAATCAATAAAACCTCTCTAAAATTAGTAAGGTTCCAAAGACTCCTCAGCAGTCTTGGCAGTGTCATGTCTGTAGAATTCCAAGTTCTGTCTAATGCTACTTTCATACACAAAGTTCATTAGACATCTCATCCGATCTTAGCACTAATGACAGCTAAATAGTCAAATTAAAGGGTCACTTTGTAACATTTTGTGGTTATATTGAAGCAAATATCAAAACCTTAACAGAAATACACCAAAATTGGGTATTAAAAATATTGGAACACATAAATATGTATAAATTTAAGATAATGATTACAACATTCTATAGTGAAGATTTTTTTTTTAATATATGAAGTTTATTGTCAAATTGGTTTCCATACAACACCCAGTGCTCATCCCAAAAGGTGCCCTCCTCAATACTCATCACCCACCCTCCCCGCCCTCCCACCCCCCCATCAACCCTCAGTTTGTTCTCAGTTTTTAAGAGTCTCTTATGCTTTGGCTCTCTTCCACTCTAACCTCTTTTTTTTTTTTCCTTCCCCTCCCCCATGGATTTCTGTTAAGTTTCTCAGGATCCACATAAGAGTGAAACCATATGGTATCTGTCTTTCTCTGTATGGCTTATTTCACTTAGCATCACACTCTCCAGTTCCATCCATGTTGCTACAAAGGGCCATATTTCATTCTTTCTCATTGCCACGTAGTACTCCATTGTGTATATAAACCACAATTTCTTTATATAGTGATAGATTTTAAAGAAGGAGTTGAACCAATTGCTAAAATTGAAAAAAAAATATTCTTTTTGTATTTTTTAAGGTTTTAAATCTTGATAATGAAATATGATATCTAGACTCTTGAATTGAAAGAATGGACAAAATTCTGACTTTGGAAATAAAATTTAATTCCCAGTAGATTTTCAGAAATCTATCATATATATTTACTAATAATATCATGAAAATTTCTTAATTAAAGCTTTTAAATTTTTAATCTTTTTTCACCAGTGTAAAAAATGGGGTATCATTATTTATATCACAGTTTGAATACATGGATGTATGTAGATTTTTTTATTGCATGGAAACTTTATCACTGTGTTCTCACTATTTTATGATTTATACAGCAAAAGAACATGGAGTTCAACTTTCATACACATCTTATTTTTATAAAAGGACTACACTTTGGTAAATTTCCATTTTTTTTAACCTAAGGAGAAAGGAAAACTACATATATCTTTTAGAAATATGGTGACTTAAACACTCCTTGTATCTCATGAACATAAATACCTAAATTAACTTATCACCTTGGTAGATATTTAGGACTCATCACATAATCAACTATTTCTCCTGACTATAATCAGAATTACTAAGATTAACTTAATATTTATGTTAGCTTGGGCTTCTATAACAAATTACCATAGACTGGATAGTTGGAACAACAATTTATCTCTCACAGTTCTGGAGACTGGAAGTCTCGCATTGGGGTGCCAGCTTGGTCAAGTTCTTCTGACAGTACTCTTCCTGGGTATGTCCTCACTTAGCCTTTCAAAAAGAGGGAGAGGTCTCATGTCTCTTTCTCTTTTTATAAAGGCACTACTCATGGGGTTCCACATTCATGATCTAATCTAATCCTAATCACCTCACAAAAGTTCCACATCCAAGTACTATCACAACGGGGATTAGACTTTCAATATATGAAGGGGGAGACACAAATATCCAGTCCCAACTAGTGTTAAGTGGCTATTACATTTTATGTTGTATATGCATATGTATGGGTGTAGATGTCTACTTATTAGACTCTGATGTAATTTTAACTTTTCCGAATCTAATTACCTACTATATGAATGAAAATATGACCACCTGTTTTGTATCTACTTGAGGTCCATCATAGAATTTGTTTATAATTCTTAAACAGAGATGAAGATAAACATGTCTCATTGAGTTACTATTATTCTACTGAATGTTTTAGCATCGCTCTATATATGATAAATTAAAATGATTTACTGAATACACACTATTCTAAGAACTACATATGGATTACAAAATTTAACATTCCTAACAGTCCTGTTAGGATTATTATCCTTATTTTACTGATGAAGAAGCTGAGGAACAGAGGATTACGAGCAATTTGCCCAAGGAAGTATAGCTAATAAGTAGTCAAATCCAAGCTGCAAACCTGACCCCAGTGTTTGTGACTTATCTCATGAGGTTCTGCCCTAGGATATCCTAATCACCTCATGGTATCCTGAAAATCATAAAAGCCATGAATACATAAACTGGCAAGTCTTGAATTTTTTATTGCCAGTAAGGTGAATTGAACAGAGTAGGGTGAAACACTAAAATATTAGCTGGCATACCCCTATGGCCTGTGTCGCTGCACATATAAAACCACTTCTGGAACTGTGCTCTTTATACTTTTTTTTTTCTCCCTCAAAATCCTTCAAGAGCTGTGGAAAGCCTCTCAGTTTAGATGTGATTACAATGTAATAAAATAATTAAACCTTTATATTTTTTCAATTCCTAGCTTAGGATGAGACCCACTACTCAAACTAAATTGAGGATGATGTAGAAGTTTTAATCTAACATTTTGCTAATTAAGTGTAGATGTGACTTATGGCACCTGGGTGGCTCAGTAGGTTGAGCATCCTACTCTTGATTTCGGCTCAGGTCATGATCCCAGCATCATGGGATCGAGCCCTACATCATGCTCCATGGTGGGCATGGTGGGCGTGTTCTCTCGCTCTTAAAAAAGAGTGTAGATGTGATCTTTTAAATATAAAATCAGAAGTTGCATTTCAAGTCAAGTAAAGTTATCGATCTGACTATGCATAAAATACATAAGTAACAACTTATGCTCATTAGGACACTAGTCTATTTTTCTTTTCCTTTTTAAAAATATGTTTATTTTGAGAGCATGCATGTGCATATAAGCAGGAGAGGGGCAGAAAAAGAAGGATGTTCTGCACTGTTAGCACAGAGCCCAACTGGGGCTTGATCTCACAAACCTTGAGATCATGACCTGAACTAAAATCAAGAGTTAGTCACTTAATCAACTGAGACACGCAGGTACCCTTATTTTTATTTTCAATTTGTTCTTTTATGTTTAAAAAGACCAAGAAAACCAGTAATGTATTTAAAATTTAAAACAAAAAAGTAAATTTAAATTATGGTAAATAGTAGAATTCATGCTCTCATTTCTCACTATTTCTCCCAGCATGCCTATTCATCTTGAAGAAACTATGGAATTAAAAATTACATATCTCAGAGTTGATATTGGCAAACTGTTTTCTATCTGTGAGATGCACTTACATGAGATTTTGATGACAGACTCGCCTTATGCTTAGCTGTTTGCTGCCAACAAGCACAGTTGTGGAGATGTTGTGATGATGTAGGATCTTACTGAGTAACTTTCCAGAGGCTGGATCCTAGCAGGAGGGGGAGGCCCCAAGAGGCACTTGGTCTGCAAGATTCTATAGTCCACTCCTCATGGCAGAGTCAGAAAAAGCAGCTCTACTGGTAAGACACTGTCCTGGCATTCTTGGAGTCATTCTTAGAGACTCCCACCTAGAGCAAATTCTTCTATTCAACAATTAATTATTAATATTAAATCAATTTCTGTTTAAAATACCAAGACACTATCTCATAATTAAGTTCTAAAGTCATGAAATGATAAACAAAAGTCCAATGTTCATGCTAGCATATAAAAAAATAATTTTCAAAGAATACAAAAAACATAAAATAGATTACATAGTATTCATTTTGTTCTCTACCTCCTATCTCCACACCACGAAGTAGATAATTTATAGAAGAGTTTATTAATAATTGGATTAAATTTTTATAATACATTAGAAGTGTTTTTTTTTTATTTTTTAATGTATTTTTTTTGAGAGAGAGACAGAGTGTGAGGGGCAGAGAGAGGAGAAAGAATTCAAAGCAGGCTCCAGGCTTTGAGCTGTCAGCACAGCTTCCGATGTGGGACTCGAACTCATGAACAGTGAGATCATGACCTGAGCTGACGTTGGACACTCAAACAACTGAGCCACCCAGGCACCCTAGAAGTGGTATTTTTAAAATAAAATTCTATTCAAAGTTAATTATTGACACCACTTTAGTAATCTGAGTAAATATCTTCTTACATTTAAGAAGAAACTTGCTTTACTAACTAGCACAACTCCCTCTAATAAAATAAGTGTATAATCTCCAACATGAATTTCCTTTCAAGTCTCATTCAATCAGGTGGATGAATATTCACATGATATTAATACTTGTCAAATGACAGATTAATTTGAGTCACAATAAAAACATGTATGTGTCTCAGGAAACCACTAAGAATAAACAAGATACTGTTAGTAGTTAGCATGCTCAGATAGTGTAATATATTTTCACTAGCATTTAACATTTATGCCTGCTATTGTGTAACTTACTCAAATTCCAAATGACTTGATGTTGGAATACCACTAAAAAATATAGATCAGTATGTGTTGAAATCTATCCTTCTGAAGTATACTTTTAGAGTTTATTATGAATCATATGGTATAACTGATATGCTATCCAATCATGAATAGCTCACGTGTTGGGATTTACCATTGGTGAACACTAAGAATACAGATTCTTTCCCTGGCATTTTGTGAGGACTTCTATTTAAAAAAATAGTGTTGTAGAATATATGTATGCATACAAATAAAAATGTGAATATGGCTTAATTATAGTCAATAAGAAATTCCTTTTTGCAATGAGATAGAATCATTAATTTCCCTTCCTCCCATTCTTTCACCCGGACCTATTTGTTCCTCACCAGCCTATAATGGTATCAAATCAGGTGTGTGCTATCATGAGTTCCTATAAATAGTTTGATTTTTCACCTCACTGAAGACAATAGCACTACTAAACATTGATCTGGCTTGCCTGAAGAAAAAGTAAGTCACTTTGGTGCAATGTCCATTTATAAAACTACATAACATTTTAACTCCTTAATTTATACTCTAATAGTAAAAAATGTTTTAGTAACTTGAGCAAAAACTGATTTATCATTCTTTTCAGCCTTTGAACATGCACTGTTTGATTTACCCTTGCTCAAGAGATATGTAAGAAATAATTATAAAGGTGCCATTGTCTTCAAGTGAATGCATGACCTCTAAATATTACTACTGACATGAATCTATTGTGGGATATCTCCAATATTAACATTATTTTGTCTTAATAGGGTCCCATTCTTATAACCTCATTTAGCGTTAGTTGCCTCCATCTACAAACACAGCAACACTGGGGACTAAGGCTTCAAATATGAATTTTAGGGAGAGACAATTCAATCCATAGCAATACAATTGCTTCTTATTCCATTATATAATTTTGAAATGTAAAGCCAAAAACCCATATTAGACCAAATTCTGAGGAAACCTAAGATGGTGTTTCATAACTTCATACCATTATTCTCCAAATTCCCTCTCTAACCTGCTCATTTGATGCATTTTTTTCCCTTTCTACGTTTGTGGCCCTGGATATCTGTATGAGTTCCCCAAACATCTGGGACTATTTTCCCTGTCTCAGGATGGAGATTTAATTTTTTTTAGTCAATAAACTGGTAGATGAGAATTTTAAATGTATTCACTAAATCTACCTGGGTACTAAAACCACAGACTAATTTGTTCTAAGTTTTCACAATCTGAACCTAACTTGAAGTCAGAGGAAAAGTGCCATTAGTAATTTAGTCCAGCACATTGGTTCTCAAAGGAAATAACTAGGTAAAGCAAGATATACAAAGATTCTGAAAAAGGCAAATGGAAGGTATCGGGCATGTCACTGTGTACTCATAACAGCAGATGATATGGGGTTGTAAGTTAGGGTGAAATTTATGGAGGGTGAATCATCTGAATAATCAATCTTAGTTTTAATTTCACTTTGCTTCTACCACTGAAACATCACACAAAGCTATCAAGAGATATCGTAACATGAAATTTATTACATAATCAATTGAAGATTTGTCTTAAATTGTAAAACATCAGTGTTGAACTTTAAAATAAGTCATTCTAATCCAATTTTCTCTAATCAGTCATGAAGAAAAAAAGTAAAACTTTCTAACAAAAAAAATATATGATAGTAAAAGGGAATAAAATCCAGGTAGATTGGAAAGGAAGAAATAAAATTGCCTTTGTTGTCAGGTGACATGATTTTCTAAGCATAAAATTTCAAAGAATCAACAACAGCAACCAAAAAGACCTCCAGGAACTGATTATAGAAAGACCAGAGTATACCAGATTATACAATAATCAATTGCTTTCCTGTATACTAGCAATGAACACTTGAAATTTAAAATTGAAAATATAATACCATTTATAATAGAGTGTCCCCTAATACGTATAAAGCCTATATGCAGAAAACTATAAAACTCAGATGAAAGAAACCAAGTAAGATCTAAATAAATTTTAAAAAAATTTCTTGAAGCAGAAGATAAAATATAGCAAAGATGTTAATTATCCTCAAATTGAAGTGGCAGTAATAGAACTTCTTAAAAAATAACTAATGACATAATTTTATTCATTAGAAAATGAGGCTTTATTTTTTTTTAAGTTTATTTATCTATTTATTATGAAAGAGACAGAGACAGCATGAGCAGGGGAGAGGCAGAGAGAGAGAATCCCAAGCAGACTTTACCTGCCAGCACATAGATCAACATCAGGCTTGAACTCATGAAACCGTAATATAATGACCTGAGCCAAAACCAAGAGTCAGACGCTTAACCAACTGAGCCACGCAGACACTCCAGACTTCTTAAATCAGAGTGCCTCTATTAAACACTTTTTTTGCATTATATTTAGAAATATGGTCTATATTGTCTCTGCATGACAGGCAATAACTGTGTGTGTATGTGTGTACGTGTGTACATGTGTAGATTTCTAACAAAATCTTAGAAAAAAATGTATCTCTTAAACTACAGACGACTTTCATTGTCTAAGAAAAACCTGTTAACACTAATTTTCTTCTCCTTGTTTTTAAAACCATCCATCAGTCCTTACATGCAATCTTACATTCTGCAGGGTTATTTATTGCTGTTCCACCTCTTCTCCTTATGAAGATAAATGAAATGACTTTTACCCACACCATTGTCCTTGGGGCCCTCATGTGCAGTGTCTATTGCAGCTGTGACTTATTTTTTTATTTTTTTATAATTTTTTAAATATTGATTTATTTATTTTGGCTGGGTGGGGGGAGGGGCAGAAGAGAGGAGAAAGAGAATCCCAAGCAGGCTCTGTGCTGTAAGCACAGAGACCAATGTGAGACTCAAACTCATGAACCATGAGATCATGACTTGAGCCAAAAGCAAGAGTCAGATGCTTAACCAAGACACCGAGACACCCCAGCTGTGACTCCATTAGTTAATGAAGAGCCCTAAGAAAGGAGAACAGTGCAGCAAGCCCATACGGTGGTCTTAAGACAAAGAATAGGACAGGGATAACTTAGAGAACATATTTCAGTCCAACTTCTAGGTTCAACCTCAGTGTCAGAAACTTTTGACAGTGAATATATTGATATTTTCGTCTTGGCTACACGAGTGTGGTCTGTCATCACTGGAATCCAGTGATTTCAGAAGTGGATGCTGCAAAGTAGAAACTGAAAACGTTCTGTCTCTGGAGCAAATTTCAGTTGAAAGTAAAGATCAAGTAGTTTCAAACTAAAAAGGAATTTGCTTAAAAATATATAAGAAGACAAATGGAGGTGTTGACTAGGCCTATGTAGAGGACTGTAGAAATAAATCAAATTATTGCACACTACATGCTTTATAGAGTCTCTTTCAATCTTCAATAATAATCTGAGTTATAAATTCAAATAATTGTGGATGATTTTGAGATGGATATTTCAAACATAGAAGATGGCATTCCTGTCTAACTTATTTGTCAGAAAGACTATGTGCAATATTATATCCATATTACTCACCTTAGCAGTTGGGTGAATTTGGATAGGTCCTATAGCTGCTAGTGCTTGAACTTCATAATCTATAGATTGGGTATAACGATATTACCCTCAAATTAGTTGAACAGCATCGAATGAGATAAATCCATTGTAAGTAAGGAATTTAGAAAGTACCTGTTATATAATTGCTCAATAGATTTGAATTATTTTTATTATAAGTCAAAATATGTTTCCATGGTAACTATAGTGGCATAGTTTGTATGAAATAATTTTTTCTTCAGATTGATGATGGGCAAAAGATAATATGACTCTTCGTGTTGATTTTGAGCAGTTATTTTCATATCAGATTTTAGTTCTAAGCTGCCAAAGTATATGAATATTATATGATGACAAATATATAAAGTCAAATGTAGGAAATGTGATTTTTAAATTGAATGTATGTATGTATGTATGTATATGTAGTCTAATGTATATAATCATACAAAGCTTCAGGACTTTAGGAGATGGGAACAATAAAAACAAGGAAGGATTCAAGAATCTTATTCTTTCACTACTTTTCTCCCTAGTGTGGTTACTACAAAAGAAGTCACATAAAATTCTATGAGGAATTGTGGCCAAAATTTAGCAGATTAACATAGAGGGTGATAGATTAAGGCACCATGAATAGACATTTTAGTAAAAGAAACAGAAAAAGAGGAATTCTATGCTACTATAGAGCAAGCTGAATAAAACTGACCCTCAAGCTAAGCTATAGCAATCGAGTTTGCAGAAGATTCATTGAAGGCCCTGTAAAAGAGCACCTGGGCTATATTCTGATATTTTCTCAAGTTTTGCTTCCAGGCAAGTACCATATAGATTGTGTATCACAGATAAGGTTTTGTCTGTGACATGTCCTGGTATCAATGCCCAGATAATTTATATAATTTATAATTTATTGCATCATTCCATAGATAGAATTCTTCATGTAACTGAGAATGATTTTAAACTTCTACATTTCTGAATCAACAAAAATGGCATGAGAATCCACTGGTGCTAGCAGATCAGTTTTTGTGGTTGCTTGGTTTGGTTTAGTGCATTTGACCATCTTACCAAGGAGTTATAATTCTAAGTATTTAATAGCATTGCATTCCATGCATAATTGAAAAGTAATCTCAATTATCAACATCAGTTGCAAAAGAAATGCATATTTATTGCCTGGAAAGTGACAGAACCAAATGGAATTGATTCTGGCATATTATAGGATAGCCCTCATCCATTTATTTAGGACCTGATGGAGAGATCAATGTACTACTCGCCTGGGGAAATGCAAGGCTGTCTCTCCATTTAGATAATAGGGACTCTACATTGCAGAGGTTATTAAAGAATAATCAACAACTTTTCAGAAACTTTATTTTATAACATAGTGTGCAAAGAAAGTTTTTCCCTCAAATAATTTTTGCTGATCAAACCTTGTTTTTTAGTTTGTTGTTCCAATTGTTCCAATTCTATTGTAAACAGTTCTAGGCTTGTATCCTTTGAGACTCCCAGCTGAGTCCAATAATGGGCATGTGCTGACTGGTTTAAGATCTAGCACTAGTATAATGTGACACTTCTTAAAATAAATAAATATTCTTAAATATTCTTAAAATAAAATAAATATTTATGACATGTTATTTCAATATGGTTAGAAAAGTGTGCTATGACCTTTTCTTTGAGAAGCAGTTTATTGGTTGTTTTAAACAACTTTTATAGATCTTGAGATTGTTTCAAACGTACATTTGTTGATAAAAAAATTTCTTTCATAACTAAAACTATTTAAATTCCAAAGTAAGTTTTTGATTAAAAAATGTATTAGCTAAACTAATTAACTAATTTATAAACTAAACTAATTTTATGTTTACCGTTGTTAAAACCTGAAACAAATAGTTCTTTATCAATTAAAAAACTTCACATAAAACAAGAAAATATTTTGTTCCAAGTAAAAAAGTAATTAAAAGCTTAAAGTGAGCAAAAGCAGTGTTAACTTCATAACATGATATGTATGATGGGAAAACATAATGGTTTTTATCTTCCCCTCTGATCTGAGTAGATGTTAATAACGTGACTCTTCTGAATGAGGGAGAGGGGTACCTGGGTGGCTCAGTCGGTTGGGCATCTGGCTTTGGCTCAGGTCAGGATCTCATATTTCATGGGTTGAAGCCGTGAATTGGGCTCTGTGCTGACAGCTCAGAGTCTGGAGCCTGCTTCGGATTCTGATTCTCCCTCTTTCTCTCTGCCCCTCCTCCATTCATGCTCTGTCTGTCTCGGTCTCTCAGAAATGAATAAACATTAAAAAAAAAAAAAAGAAGGAAGAAGACAATAACTTTCTTTTAAGTTTACTTATTAATTTTGAAGGGGGAGGGGCAGAGAGAGAAGAGAATCCCAAGCAGGCTCCATGCTGTCAGTGGGGAGCCCAACGTGGGGCTCAATCCCAGGAACCATGAGATCTTGATGTGAGCTGAAAGCAGGAGTAGGATGCTTAACCAACTGAGCCACCCAAGTGCCCCAGAAGACAATAACTCTTGAAGTCCCTTCCCCATTTATGTGTTATTAGTGACAAAAGATAGCATTGTGGTAAATGGGCAAAATTACTAGAAGACATATTAGTTAATTTTAATATGTATTATGAAAAAGTGAGTGGAAGTTTGTGTGGTAATAAATGATAATCTAAAGAAAAAGTAAAAACCTGTCCACTATATAGAGATTTATCAAAAGTAAATCATCTGTTTAACTTAATATTTATTCTATCTTCATTGTCATTAACAACATTAGAACCCCTGGAATTAAGAAACTCAGAGCATAAATATTCAGAAAGCATGTTTTCTTTTGGTGGAAGGCAGGGAGGAGTAATTAAATAGGTGACTAGCTAAATCTTCTCTCCTTTTCTCCCCCTCATTTTCTTCTCTCTCCCACCTTCTCCTTTTCCCTTTTTCCTTCCAGTCTATTTTTTCTTTCATTATATATCAGTGCTTCTCACAAAGTATATTTTTAATTGTGCATCTGACCAACAACAAAAAGTTCTGATACAGCTATTCGGAATGGCAATCAAATAGAGATAACAAAAGCCCTCCTTTTTATATTTTATTTTTAATGATTCCAAGGGATTAAGTTTGAGGCAAGTTACCTATAAGGTAGAATATATATTTTTAGCATGTTTGCTCATTTCTGCCACGTTTCTGGATCTCTTTCCACAGATTCTAGTTTTATTATTGGGCACCCTATTGATCTCAGCAAAAAGTTACAAAGATCACAAGATCATTGTATAGAGTTTTATTCAAAACATCTAAGACTGTCAAGGACAAATCATGCAGCACACAGGTTTCAACATTTAACTTGCCACTCCAAATCTAGAAAGAGTGATAGTAAATTAAATTTGTTTTCTTAGGGGAGTAAATAGCATAAGATGTGTTGTGCTGTCTACCCTGTTCATCGTGATAGATGGAAGGAAGTTAAAAGATATTTTATGAAAATTTACCTAAAAACTAAAGATACAAGGCAATCAGCAAAAGGCCTCCTTTATATAAGCCAACACTTAAATCCGAAGGGAAGCTTATTGAATTTTATCAGAGAATTGTAAATTGACTTTGGGGCAGTGTGGGGATAAGTTTAGGAATTCCCTGAGCCTGCACTGATGGGTTAACAAGGCATAAAGAATTACAAAGCCATAGGATGTTCACACCCAAATTTGGGTAAACAAGACTAGGTAAATAGGTATAAAGAGAGTGGGGCAAAGGCCCCAGTATAGAGAGGGTGAGGCAAAGGCCCCAATACAAAGGTATAGGAGGTAAATAAGATGAGGTATTCAGGGTGGATATGCTCCTCCCACCCAACTTAGTACTATAGCAGAAAGCTGCTTTCACAAGAAGGAAGAACCAAATTAGGTAAACAGGTAAATAGGGCTATAGGCCTCTGTGGGGTCAAGTTGCCCAGAGCAAAGCTAATTAGCAAAAGAAAAGTGCCCTGTTGACCCTGAGGTAGCATGCTCTGTCTTATGCCCTAGGCTAGCTAAGATAAGAAGACACAGCCCCTCAAGTCTGCCATTAACAAACAGAAGCCTGGCACCAGGATTTTGTTTTATATTGACCCAAACCCTGAACACCATATATTTTCAAAACCCCCTTTCCCTCAAGCCCAATGAGTTAATGTTCATGGATTTATTATCTCTTTGTGCACATCCATCACCATGTTTGTAAGCCTTCTGATCCTAATAAAAACGAAGCAAGGACCCTTAAATGGGGCTCTTGTCTTCTCCCAGACATTAGCCATCTCTCACATTTTAATCCCGCATCCTGCTTTCTTGCTAGACAAGAAAGAACTTTAGACCCAGAATCTACAACAGGGCAGAATCTGTGTATATATATAAAATATAGATTTGAAAATATCATACAGATTTGAATATGTGTATTCAAATAGGTTAGTAACAGCTAACCTGTTACTAACCTATTATTTTACCAAAATAAAATTCTATAACTATTGTAATATTTATGTTAATAAAAAAGGTATGAAATACTGTCTTCTGGGTTAATGGATTCAGAAACTGGATTTATGAACTTAATATTATTGATTTCATAAGTCTTGATTATTTATATAGTAATTACTTATTTTGGTGTGTCAAAGCAAAATTGCACTAGACAAAGTTAAACCAGCAAGAACGTATCTCTTCAAAGCTATTGCAGTAGAGGAGAGATGAGAGAACTCAGTCTGAGCTCAATTTCACAGAAACAAAAGATGTAGGTTTTAAAGTGTTAAGATGAGGGGGAGACCTTAAGCAACTTTTGTTTGCTAATTGGCTGTATCCAAAGAAAATAAACTTTCTGGTACCCTCATGAGAAGAGGTAGTTAGTTTCACAATTTGGAGCAAGGTGCTCAAAGAAGTTAGCTCCTACCTTCCCACAGAAACTAGGAGAGAGGGGGCTACTATTTTTCTTTGATGATTCCATTTGAAGGGAAAGGTTTCTGGGTCTTTGAGAAAGAGTCCTACTGACAAGATTATTAAACCAATTATAAACCTGTTAAAAGACCCACATCTGAAGGGAATAGGAAAATAATTTATAATTACAATTTTTCTAAAGTAAATTCTCTAAGATAAGGAAGGATAGGGCCATAGAGTCAGGAAGAAGTCTAACATTCAGTCAGGCTGAAGAGAACACTAGGGCAGTCTTAGTGATGTACGTAGGGGGAAAAGATCTGTTTAGGTAAATACAGTGATTGGCTTAGCATGTTGACTATGTATAGATAACCCAATTTCTTTTTTTTTAATTCTTTTTAGTGTTTGTTTTTGAGAGACAGAGTGTGAGCGGGGGAGGGGCAGAGAGAGGGAGAAAGACACAGAATCTGAAGAGGCTCCAGGCTCTGAGCTGTCAGCACAGAGCCCAACATGGGGTTCTAACTCACAAGCCATGAGATCATGACCTGAGCTGAAGTCAAATGCTCAACCGACTGAGCCACCCAGGTGTCCCAGATAATGCAATTTCAATATAAATATTATAAACTAAAATTTCTAGTACATAATTGAATGCATAGGATAAAATGATATGTGGGAAAATTCTTGGAACTTTTTCGTGATCTTAGAATTACAAAGTAACCCAAACAGCAAAAGTTACTATTTTGTAATATCTAATCCTGATAACACCAAATAGAATTTTCAGCTCTCCAGTAGAAGGAATTATTCAAATATAATTTGTACTTATAGTATAAATGAGGAGAATCACAAAGATTATAAGAATGACTATAAGGCTATTCTTCTAAGCTATAATTTTGAGAAAAGATAACCCAAGTTTAAAATGTTATAATATAAAGGATGTCACATTATGTTACAACAAAATAAATCCTATTAAGTCTGCAGGTATAATCTTTTGAGAGCAAAAGTATCAAAGAAGGTATTTTTATTTTTAGGTGATAGAATTGGCAACAGTAACCAGTTTCTCTGAGCTAAAGTATTATCATTTTCTTAAATTTTTGAGCTGAACATTCATAAATAACTTTTCTTAGATTGTCTTCTGTTACCTAGTTTGGAAGAATGATTCTGTTTAGGAAACTTCAAATTCTAGACACAATACCCACTTTCAAATTCTTGGTGATGTTAGGGGCTTGTATAATAGAAATATTGGCAATTCAAATTTAGGATTATCTTATGGAGGTCCTATAGCCATCCTCTCTTCAATTGCTAAAATGTAGGATTTAGTGAATTGGATAATTATGTAAAAGGCATTTCTGATTTAAGTGGAGAGTTGAAGATAAAGCTTTCCAAAACTGAGCAGCTCAAGTTCAGTTTGATCAAGCTGAAAAGAAAAAAAAAAAATGTTCTAGCAAGAATTCTGATTTTTGCTTAGAAGGTAAAGTTTGAAAAAGGCATTGTTCCCACTGTTATAACAATAACAATAGACAAGTCAGACCATCTCAAAATTCATGAACTTTAAACTCAGAGAGCTGATGTCGCAGAGCAACCAACTAACCTGAAATGTAATACAAAAAAAAAAAAAATAGGTGCCTACAAGTCAAGACAGGATATGAGTACTTGCTTATCTGTGGCAGAGGTCTCTGGAGACCAATAAGAAGAAAAGAGAATAAATTGTTAATAAATCGGTAAAGGGAAAATATGGACTGGCAAGAAAATATAGAATCTCTGGGGGCTCTAAATACAAGGGGAATGTTCATATAGTATGCAGGCATCTCTCCATGGATTGTGCAAGACCCTTAAAGAAAAATCACTATGTGCACAGCAAAGGAAATCAGCAATAAAACAAAAAGGCAACCTACTGAGTGGGAGAAGATGTTTGAAAATGATAAGGGGTTAATATCCAAAATTTAAGGAACTTATACAACTGAACACCAAAAAAAGTCCAATTAAAAAAGTGCAGAGGATATAAATAGATATTTTTCCAAATAAGACATCCAGATAGCCAACAGACACATTAAAAGATGCTCACCATCACCAAACATCAGGGAAATGCAAATCAAAACCACCTGATACATTATCTCACACCTTTTAGAATAGCTAGTATCAAAAAGATAAGAAATGACAATGTTGGTGAGGATGTGGAGAAAAAGGGACCCTTGTGCACTGTTGGTAGGAATATAAATTAGGGGGATCAATTGTGGAAAAATCATGGAGTTTCTTCAAAAACTTAAAATAGAAATAACATATGACCCAGAAATTCCACTACTGGGTATTTACCTAAAGGAAACAAAACCTTAATTTAAAAAGATATATCCATCCTTAAGTTTACTACAGCATTATCTGAAATAGCCAAGATATGGAAGTAGCCCAAGTTCCATGAATAGATGCATAGATAAAGGAGATGTGGATTATTAATACAATGGAATATTATTCAGCAACAAAAAAGTATGTAATCTTTTTTTGTGACAACACGGATGGACCTATGGTATAGGGTCAAGTAAAGTAAGACAGAGAAAAATACCATGTGATTTCACTTATATGTGGACCCTAAAAAAACAGAGTATTTCTGAAAACAGAAATAGACTCAAATACAGAGAACTGGCGGTTGCTAGAGGTGAGGTGGGTGGAGGGGATGGGTGAAAGGGAGTTAAGAAGTCCAAACTTCCAGTTATAAAACAAATAAGTCACAGAAATGAAAAGCACAGCATAGGAAATATAATCAACAATGTAATAATGCTGCATTGTGACAGGTGGGGACTACATTTGTGGTAGCATTAAGTAATGTAGTGAATTGTTGAATCAACGTGCTATACACCAGAAACTAATATAACATTGTATGTCAAATATACTTCAGTAATAGTATAAAAAAAAAAAATCACTGTGAAACCTGAGAAAGATTACCTTGTAATCTTGGGGAGGAAATAGCAGTTGCTACAATAAAGTACAGAATCTGTCCAGATCTAGTCCCCAATTTATTGTACTAAATAAACAAACCAACCCCTTACATGACTAGGAGAGGGGCAGTAACTATTGTTGCCTTAGGCACTGGTGAAAACCCACTGCAGTTAAGCAGAGGACAAAGAAAAAAAAAATCTCTACTAGGACAGAGCAAGAATATGTGCTTGGCTCAAAGCTAGCACTGGCGAAGAGGAAGGTTTTCAAGTATTCCCCACAGGGGTGATTGGGTGGCTCATTTTGTTGAGCATCTGATTTCAGCTCAGGTCATGTTGTCATGATGGTTTGTGAGTTTGAGCCCCACATTAGGCTCTCCACTCTTAGCACAGAGCTTGCTTTGGATCATCTGTCTTCCTCCCTCTTTGCCCCTCCCGCACTCATGCTCTCTGTCAAAAATAAGCATTAAAAAACAACAACAACAACAACAACAGCAAAAAACAAAGAATTCCCTACAAGAACATAGTTATTGCTTCATATAGAGGCTGATTCAGAATACTAGAACACTTCCTGCAGTTATCACACAGAGCTCATAAAGTAAAAAGTATCATTGAAACAATGCTGAAAGGCATACAAGAGCCCGTTTTTGAGACACAGCACAAATGGATGTCTGAAAACAGATAAAATGGATAGAATCAAGAGTGTTAAAACACTGGTAAACCAATCCCCATCTTTAACTCAACTGACTTTACAGAACTTTGAACCCTATGATACACGGTGGGCAAGCAACAAGAAATCCAAACTGAGCTCTCCTGTTCACAGGACTGACTCAACTACCACTCTGAAGGTCAAGAAGTAGAGGAAAATATCTGAAGATAAATTTTAATGAAAAATAACCAATAATTTTCAAGATTAATAGACACCAAACCACAGATCTAAGAAGTTCAGAAAACAGCATACACACAACACACACATACATCACACTCAAACTGCCAAAAACAGTCACATGTATTATGTTATGGAAGGGTCTTATATCTGTATCCACAATTATCCTTTAAGTAATATACCTTCAAAGTATTTTTCATTCATTTCTTTATAGATTCATCAAATTTCAGAGTTCAGAGACAGTAGAGGTAATTTTATCCACTTCAGGGATAAGAAAATTGAAGTCCACAGAAGGAATTGACTTGCTCAAATTGAAAATGGATTGATATTCTTTGACTAATCTGTGGTTATACTGTATTAATTATTCAAATTACTAGAAATAGACAAGGATAACATGTATAAATATTTTGTAGTGACAGAAAACACAATTTAAAATAGTTTAGAGATAGAATGTAATGCAACATTAAATTTTCCATTTTGGAAAAGTAAAAATTGGAAGAATATAAAAATTATGTTTGAAGTATTAAATAAAGTGTTGGAGTATGGATTATATACTGTTAGAAGACAGTTGACAAAAGAACCAGAATTCATCCCTCACTGGCCCCTCTTAACTTTGGCCATTTCCTTTTATCTAGCTGTTATTTTTACTTTGTTGTATTTATGTAACTACAAAATAATTCCATCTCTCAGCTGTAAGGAAGCTTTAAATATAAATTTAGACCAATATATTACAGTTCTGCAGAGAAACAGAACTAATAAGACATATTTTGTCCTCAAGGTACTGGATGATGCCAACCCACACTGGAAAGGGCAATTTGCATTTCTCAGACTACTGATTCAAATGCTAACCTCATCCAGAAACATCCTCACAGAAACGCTTAGAACAAATGTTTCACCAAATATTTGGGCACTCTGTATCCTGGTCAAGTTGATACACAAAATTGCCATTAAAAGTCCACCCTTTGTCAACTTAATGCCCATACAAATCTCCTTAAGTCATACTTAATCTCCACATGAAGACAATAATGCAGTCATAAATCTGCCTAATCCAATACAACTATTTTGTGTCAAACTGAAAATGCACAAAACCCCTTTTCAGGAGGAAAGTTACTGAATGACGTTTACTCTTTTTCTTGATATCCTATAACTCAAACATTATGATGTAAAATTAACAAAACTGAAATACTATAATATAACTTCAATACATTTTATGTTACATGGTAAGAGAATAACAGAGGAAACAAAACAAAAATATTTTCTCACACATATGTATTCATAGCAGAATAAGGAGGAAATAATCAGGACAATTTTAGTCCTCATTTTAGTAGTAACATGGTCACATGGTTGTGATGGGTATTTATAACTACCTTATTCCACTACTCATTCTGTATTCCTTTTGCCTTCAGCAAACACCTCAGCTGGTTATGGTTCTTTACCTAACAGGGTAAACCAAACCTTTATTCCTGAAGGGTCTGTGCCATTAATAGTGCTTCCTTTATTGAATTATTATAGTTCTCCATTGATGTTCATCACAAAGGATGGTAATACTAAGGGTTGCCCCAAGGAATCTCCTATATTCCAGAATATTGTTCCTTGTTTGTGGAATAACAGTTCGATTTCCCTTTGGTAGACCCGATCAATCACCCCAGCCAGCACAGTAAATCCTTTCTTCAGCTGTTGATTCAGAGACATGAAGAGTCCAAATTGGTTGTGTGGCAGTGTTAACTATCAGTTCAGTGGAATCATTGTTGGTCTCCTGATGAAAGTTTTCCTTTCTCTGGAAGTAAAACTTTTAGTCCAGAAGAGCATAGCGTCATGGGAACAGGAAGCAAACATCTTGCTAGTGGGCAATTAGGAGTAATAGTTAGTAGTTCCTCTCTAACTTCTATTCCTTGATTCCTGGACCCATGAATTTTGGCTATGGGAGAAGGAGTACCATAATTGGACGCCGATTCAGAGGGCATATGACTTTCTTGAGAACCTTGCTCCAGCTCTACAAGCTATTGCCACCAAGCTGAGGCTGTAACTGAGCCTTCAAAAGTACATTCCACTGTTCTATCAAACCAGCCATTTCAGAATGGTGGAGGACATGGTAAGCCAGTGAATTACATAAGCATGGGCCCATTGCTGTACTTCTTTGCTGTGAAGCAAATTCCTTGATCAGAAGCAATGCTCTGTGGAATAAAAATACTATGATAATGGACAAGGCATTCTGTAAGTCTAGATGGTAGTTTTAGTGGAAACATTCCATGCAGGGAAAACAAATCCATATCCAGACTACGTGTCTATTCCAGAAAAAACAAAATGCAACCCCTTCCATGATGGGAGTAGTTCAACTTAGTCAACCTGACACCAGATAGCTGGCTGATTACCTTGGGGAATGACGCCCTATATGTAATTCAGTATTGGTCTCTGACTCTGCCAGATTGAGCATCCAGCTTTGGCTATAGCCAAATCAGCCTTGATGAGTGGAGCCCACGTAAAACCTCCATCCTTGCCACTATAGCCACTTTGTTCATGAACCCTTGGGTGATAATGCGGGTGCTGGGGAAAGAAGCTGACTGGGATCCATCCAAGAGATCATCTTATCCACTTCATGTTTAAATGCTTCTCTGCTGAGTTCAACCTTTGATGAGCATTCACATAAGATGCAAATATTTTCATGGTTTTGTTGTTGTTGTTGTTGTTTGCCCATTCAGAGAGATCTATACACACATCTCTTCTCCAAATCTCCTTATCATCAATTGTCCAATTATGTTCAAGTCCTTGATCATTCAGCCAAATCATGAACCACAGTCTATGAATCAAGCACAGAGTTATCCTGACCTGGTATTCACAAGTTTTAGTTGTCTTTATAATTTGTCTTCCTTCACTGAGAAGTATTGTTATTTCAGTTTTTATTCTATTCTATTTTTTATTTCTCTTACTTTCTAAATATGGTCACAAGAATCCATGTTAATAATTTTCATATTAGCATTCAATGATATTTATTACATTCTTTATCACCAAATGATAGTAATGTAATGATTATAAAGGATTTTCCTTTGAAACTGATACTATTTAAACAATGAAAATGGCAACGTAAGTTCTTAGAATTTTAAACTATTCATACGAAGATTTTGCTTTGTTGTGCATGGATATTCTTAGGGCATATAGTATTTCTAATTTTTTAAATTATTTTTAAAATTTTATTTTGAAAGAGAGAGAGAGAAAGAGAAAGACGGCATGTGTGCATGCATGAGCTGGGGAGGGGGAAAGGGAGAGAATCCTAAACAGATTCCATGCTCAGCAGAGAGCCTGATGTGAGCTCGATCCCATGACTCTAGGCTCAAGGCCTGAGCCAAAATCAAGAAGTCAGACACTCCACCCAGGTGCCCCAGGGAACATAGTATTTCTAAATGCATTTTTATAATTCAAGTACTACAACCCACCTTATGACTAGTAGGAGAGGAAGAAGAATGGGAAGGAAGAGGAGAAGGAGGAGGAAGAGGGAAAGGATGGGAAAGAAGAGATGAGGAAAAAAGAGAAGGGGAGAATTTACAGTATAGGAGGAAAAATGGTTTTTATTCAGTATTATTTAATCACAAGTCCCCCTTAATTTGAAGCTTTGCATGTCCTACTGGGATAAGTGAATAAGAAAATTTATCAGTTTCACTGGAAATCATGTCTTTTTAAATTTGCTACCTGACATCTTATTTTATAAATATCACAGTAAGTTATGCGTTATATGAGGAGGTGAACAAACATTTACCAGAAAGTTAATTCATGTTTTGGGGGTATTTTTAAAAATTCAATATGAAGATAGAAAAAAAGAGGTTTTAGAATAAACATTTCAATAAACATGGATATAATAATCTCTTGCTAACACAGGGAAATGAATATTAGTTTTTCTCTAGCTTTCCTGTTCATAGGAAATTAAACTTCTGAATATGATGAAAGTTTATATTGTATAAATTGTATGTGTTCTGAGATACTGCTGTGCCACATACTTAATGGATAAGAAAAAAATAATTTTATGAGTAGTTATGCAGGGCATTTTATTTCCTAGTAACTTTGCAATTCAGGACTGGCACTAGAATTACTGTATTTGGATATAGGTAAAATAATTGTAAAAACACTAGTTTATTTGGGGCACCTGTGTGGCTCAGTCAGTTAGGTATCAGATGTTGGCTCAGGTCATTATCTCATAGTTTGTGAGTTCAAGGCCCACATTGAGCTCTCTGCTGTCAGCACAGAGCTCCTTTCAGAGGAGCTCCCCTCCTTAGGCCCCCCTCTGTGTCCCTCCCCCACTCTCACTCTCTCTCTCCCTCTCTCTTTTTCTCTCAAGATAAATAAACATTTTTTAAAAACACTAGTTTATTTGATACATTGATCATAAAGACAAATTGTTCAAAATGATACTTTGATCAAAAGTTACTACTTCAAAAACACAGGTTTCAAATTATCTATAATTTTTGCATCAAGAGGTGATTTTGCAAATTTCATGCAACTTTAAGTTTTTGCCATCCTTTTATCATTTTTGTTTTGTTTGTTTTTGTCTGTTTTTGGTAACCTGAGGATGGAAGGGATTTCAAAATTTGTATATGTTCTTTCTTAGCATTTGGTTCAATTTTCTACACCTAACCATGTTGCTGAGATTACACATACTTCTTTCAATAGCTTCAATCGTGAAAGCAAAAATGGTTTTGAATTGCAGCACTAATGAAATGGAGTGCTAGAAATTATACTTAAAACAATATGCAAAATAGCTCTATAATTATAGGATAAAAATGCATAGATTGCTGAAAACATGTTTAAATATATAATGTAAAAATAATTGATGGATTATAAATTTTATCTTAAAAAGAAAATCCCTAAGAAAACATAAATCATTCCTTAAATAGTTTTAAAATACTTTAAATGACAGTGGAAACTAACGAATATAAATTTATTTGAAGAATAGTTTCTAAACATTTTTTGTCAATTTGGTTTCAGACTCTGGGACAAAAACAAAATATTAATATCCACATGAAATAGTAGAGGAAATGTAATTCAGTAAAAAATAAATAGAATCTTCCAGAAAAGACAAATGCTTACCCATTGAAAAATCTCCCCCTAAGTGGATAAAATACATAATATGTGAAAACCATGAGTGACTGGAAATACACTTATAATTTAAATCAATGTTTTGACCTTGTATTGACTAGACCCAAATGAACATAACTATCTTTGATGTTTCTTTGGAAATATCAGGATTCTATTAATATATGCACAATACACATAAAAATAAAAGGGATACATTTAAATGTCCATAAGATAACTAGTCAACTTTTGCTGTGAGCATACAGCAAAAAAATAAAATAAAATTTCCTTATTTAGGATATAGGGGTTTTATTACACATTTAAAGACATATTGATCTAATAGAATTAATTAAATAAAATGAATCCCTTGAAAATTCATCAGATCTTTTGATCTCAATGATTGGGTTCACCTCACATTGATAGCTGTGTACATTATCACATACTCCCATTATATATCTTTATGTATTTTATTCTTTATAGTTTTTGGTTGTTGACAGCACATGATAGAACATGCTCAAACAAAAAATATGGTAACACTTTCCAAGTATGCTTCTTATAAAAAGTTATGAATTGTTCAATTTTATAGAAACTAAAGTGTTTTGTTCATATTAGACAGTTGTTTCTTTTTTTGTTTGTTTTTCAGAGAGAACACAAGTGGGGGAGGGGGGAAAAGAAGCAAAGGGAGAGAGAGAGACAATCTTAAGCAGACTCCATGGTCAGTACAGAGCTTGGCATGGGACTCAATCCCATGACCCCGGGATCATGACCTAAACTGAAATTAAGAGTTGGTCACACAACCGACTGAGCCACCCAGGTGCTCCCATACAGATAGGTTTTTTTTTAAATGTTTTATGTACTTATTTTTTATTTTTGAGAGAGTGTGTGCAAGCAGGGGAGGGACAGAGAGAGAGGGGGACAGAAGATCTGAAGTGGGCTCTGTGCTGACAGCAGAAAGCCTGATAACGAGCTCAAACTCGTTAACAGAGAGATCATGACCCAAGCCAAAGTCTGAAGCTTAATTGACTGAGCCATCTGTGAGCCCCCCTCCACATTAAACAGTTTTAAGGGGAAAATGGTCTTCTTTTAAATATTCAAATTATTTTGCAATATCTCTATTTAAATGAGACTCAAATAATAAGTTTATCAATGAGCGGGGCACCTGGGTGGCTTGGTCGGTTAAGCGTCCGACTTCAGCTCAGGTCATGATCTCAAGGTCCGTGAGTTAGAGCTCCGCGTGGGGCTCTGTGCTGATAGCTCAGAGCCTGGAGCCTGTTTCAGGTTCTGTGTCTCCCTCTCTCTCTGCCCCTCCCCTGTTCATGCTCTGTCTCTGTCTCAAAAATAAATAAACGTTAAAAAAATTAAAAAAAAATAAGTATCAATGAGATCTCATCTTCAGAAAAAAAGTATTGGAATACAGACATGGACTTCCTATATTCTTGTAACAATAGTAATCTACTTTTATATCACGCATCAAATTCATTCGAATTCATCCAGTCAGGGTACATGACATACAGAAAGGCAGAGTTCATGTGTGTGTGTGTGTGTGTGTGTGTGTGTGTGTTTCTCCCTTTTGATTTACTCTGATAAGCCTGTATAATAATAATAATAATAATAACTACCCTAGGAAACCTTAAGGGATAGAGAAATGTACTTAATCAGTGAGTCTTGGCATCATCTTCTCACTTTATAAATAGAGAATGTTTTTACTTCCTAGGAGTCCAACTATCTCCCCCTTTTCCTTTAAATCTGGTCATGATAATACAGGAGAATTATTTATTCTGGAGAATAAAGGAAAATTATTTTCTTTATTAAGTAAATCTTTCTTACAATTTGAACTATCATCTTTGGGGGTTTTGTAAGAGTCTGTTCCCAAAAACTCTGTCTTGAAAGGCAAAACTCAATGTTTCTTTTCTTTGTTGACTTCTACCTTCATTGAGCCTCAGGGAGAGGACTCTTAGGATGCAGAAATTACATGTAAATAAATAAATAAATAAACAAACAAATTACATAAGTTAGAGTTTTTGAAATGTAAATTGTCTTAGTCTATTAGGGTTGCTATAACAAAAATATTATAGAATGGGTGGCTTATAAGCAAGAGTAATTTATTTCTTACTGTTCTGAAGTCTGGGAGGTCCAAGATCAAGGTGCCAGCACATTCTGTGTTTGGAGAAACCACTTCCTGGTTTGTAGTCAGCCCCTCCTCCATGTCCTCACATAACCTAATGCATGAGCTAACTCTCTGAGGTCTTATTTATAAGAGCACTTTTCCTAATCATAAGGGTCCCGCCCCCGTGACCTAATCAATGCCTAAAGGCTCCACCTCCTAATACCATTACCTTAAGGATTAGAATTTCAACATATGAAATTAATTTGGGGGCAGGGAGGGGTGGGGCATACAAGGATACATCATAGCATAAACCTACTTCCCTTATTTCATTCACATCACTATGAGAACTACCAATGTTAAATCCA
Organism: Acinonyx jubatus; assembly: GCF_027475565.1. NCBI lineage: Eukaryota > Metazoa > Chordata > Mammalia > Carnivora > Felidae > Acinonyx > Acinonyx jubatus. The sequence continues at coordinate 104,800,862 of NC_069382.1, forward strand.
ATAAATGGCTATCATTTTGGAGGAATAGAGTTACCCCTTAAAGGACAGGAATTCCCAATTGTCTTCCTTTTTACAAACACAAACTCTGACAGTACTTTGAAGATTAGGGTATAGGATGACTTAAAGAACTGAGAAATTTCCATCATTACCACCCTCCTCTACATCTCTCAAAGCACAGACGCAGTTGTTTTCTCCTATAATGATAAAGCCAAATTGCTCAAGGGCTGTGAGCTAGAAGAATAATTGCTCCAGCTGTGACCTAGAAGACCGCTTTCGACCAACTATTCCTGAAACTACTAATTAAGGCTCTTATTAATGCCACCTTTCTTTAAGGCAGACATGGGTTTAGAGTCTTCTAACAGTGATATTAAGAGAGAAGGCTCAATTGGTTAAGTTTCTCCCAAAAGGACTTCTTTCCACACTAAAACGGTTCTTGAAGTTACATTATAATTGTTTACATTCCCACCAATGAGTCTTTTAGAGCTATCACTATGATTACATATTTCTTGAGGAAAATAAGAATATAAATCACAACTTAAAATATAAAAGCATGAGTTTAATTTGTTTTTAAGGTTTATTTATTTTTGAGAGAGAGACAGAGTGCAAGTGGGGGAGGGGAAGACAGAGAGAGGGAGACATAGAATCCAAAACAAGCCCCAGGCTCGAGCTGTCAGCACAGAGCCCAACACAGGGCTCAAACCCACTAATGATGAGATCATGACCTGAGCTGAAGTAGGACGCTTAACTGACTGAGCCACCCAGCGCCCCTAAAAACATGAGTTTAGAGGATTTATTTTTTTGGATCATTTTAAAAAATCACTTTCCTTTAAATCATGATTTTTCTGATATTGTATGGCAAGTTTGGATATTCTGAAAAAAAAATACACATATACAGTAATTACAACCTTGATCCTTGACGGCTGCTACAAACTTGTTTATTTCAAAGTCAACATACGGTGGATTTATGGTCATGCTGTGTGTGTGTGTGTGTGTGTGTGTGTGTGTGTGTAATGGAATACTGCTCAGCCATTAAAAAGGATGAAATCTTGCCATTTGCAACAACGTGGATAGATATAGAGGGAATAATGCTAAATGAAATAAGCCTATTGGAGAAAGATAATCCATATGATAAATCCATTTTATTCAATATGAATCAAATTCCAGTATGAATTCATATGTGGAATTTAAGAAACAAAACAAATGAACAAAGAAAAGGAGACCAAAAAACTGACTCTTAAATATAGAGAACTGGTATTTGCCAGAAGGGTGGTGGGTGGGGGGATGGATGACATAGGTGAAGGGGATCACTTATGGTGATGAGCACTGAGTAATGTATAGGATTGTTGAATCACTATATTGTACACCTGAAACTAGTATAACACTGTATATTAATTATACTTGAATTAAAACAAATAATCTCCATGGGAAATGTTCATACAATTTTGAACTCAGGCAGATAATAGATGCACAAACAAGTTGCATGACCAGATGTTTTACCTCCCAGTTCATTCCTGTTGCACAATCAGTTCATAATCTGTATGTTTAGCCTCTGAGGCACACCACTATGATAGATTTATCCAAAATACACATATGGAGCTTAGGATCTTGAATGTTTAAAATTTATGAGCTTCCTCTGTCAGTAGAAAGAGTACTTCCTCCTCCATTAAGGTGCTTGTTTTCATTTGTCTAACTGTCTTCCTGTGGAGTAGTTTTTTGCATGCAATTCCTCTTCAGAAGCTAACTCCAACATTTCTCATTGCTTCTAAAGTAGACACAAGTCCTACATCCCCCAAGGAATCAAGTGCAAAATTTGGCCTGTAGAGAGTTGCATATACACTAAAGGAATGCCAAGATATTGGTAATTTATATAGCAAAACCTAGAGAACATGTGCAGAAAAGGCCCCTACAAGTTGGATCTGGGTGGAATACAAATGTTGGAAAAGCTTGTTTGCTCTGGGTTTACAGTACACTAATGACAGATTCCATATTCAGTGTGTCAGCTTAAGCAAGTTGAGAGTGTCCCCTTCAGTTTCCTTGGTTGGTTGACTGAAACTGGACACAAAGATAGATGTCATAGAACAAAAATAAAATATCAGAGTTTCAGAATTTCTTTTTAGGTTGTAAAGAAAGATATCTACAAATACAGATAAAAAGATTGGAGTGGATTTCTTATGTAAGAGCTTCTCACATATTTCCTTACTATGGACACTCCCCTGTCAGTAATATTTGAAAAACACATTAGTAAAGGGATTCCTAACATCCTTTAGAGCTCTGTGACATCATCATGGCAAAATGGTAATTGTTATTAAACGTGGGTTCCTGAGTTCAATGGAAGCAGGATCCTGGGATTATATGGGCAAAGTGGTGGCCCTTAAATACCAGAGACAAGGTGAGCATAGTTACATAATTAAAAAATATTCAAAGTTTTAAGAATGTTTTTACCTCCCAAGATCTTTGTCATTGACAAAGATATAGGTATCATAGTATCTGTAGAGCTGAAATAGATGAGCATTTTACTAAAATCTTACTTGATTTCTAAAAGCAGAAAAGTTGGACAGAATTTTAAGCTTTTAGGTTTTTTTTTTTAATTTTTAATGTTTATTTATTGTTGAGAGACAGAGAGAGGCAGAGCATGAGCATGCGATGGGCAGAGAGGTGAGGGAGACACAGAATCTGAAGTAGGCTCCAGGCTCTGAGCTGTCAGCACAGAGCCTGACATGGAGCTTGAAGTCACAAACTGCGAGATCATGACCTGAGCTGAACCAACTGAACCACCCTGGCACCCCATAGTTTTTAATGATAGAGATGTTGCTTCTCAAAAAATTCCTAGATGAGAGAGTTCACAAACTCAGAGCCATGAATAAAATGAGTCCCTTTTTGCTTCTGAAAATATTGTTACTCAGTCAAAAATGCATACTGTAAATCTTTCTCCTACCCTTTTTTAAGGAAGCTTAAAGTCATTTACCAGGGTGTATTAGAAATAAATAAGATAAAATAACCAAAATATGTGTGGATTGACAGTAACTCTGAAATGACACTAATTCTAGATAATCAAAATGCCATGATAGTCAACCAGTCATACTAAGAGCTTATAGTGGTCAAGGGATTAAATGGAGCTTTGTCTTCGTTCTCTCAATCTATTAGTACAATATGCCATCTTGAGGTATTGCAGAGATTAATGCCACCCTCAAGGATTTGAAAGATTTAAGGGGTGGTCATGACTAAAACATCTCCATTTAACTTGTCTATTTGGCTGGTGTGGAAAAAGAACTGATCTTGAAAACTGGCTACGAATTAGTATAATTTACTTATGGGGTGACTCTACTTACAGCTACAGTTCCATATATGAATACAACATGGACTCTCACAGGTGGTATTCAGCTATGGGACTGATAAGTGGTTTTTCTCCATAGGAAGCAGGACCAGAAGCCATTTCCTTTTACCTGGCAAACAACAGTACATCTTCATAGTCAGTTCTCCTGATCTGTGCCATATTAAGATCTTCAGAGATTTCCACCATCTGAACACTTCACAGAACATCACACTGGAATTTCACATAACACTAGTCTTGTCTGTAATACTGATGACATTAAGCTAATTGAATCTGATGAGTAAAACCTTGCAATTAGATGCCTTGTCAAGATACCTATGAACCAGAAAGTAGAAGATAAATGCTACAAAATTCAGAGGACTGTTATCTTAGTGAAATTTCTGGGGATCCAGTAGTCTAGAACATGATGAGACAAGACAAGGTACTATAAAATCTTGGTGAAAAGTTTTGGATACTGAAGGGAAAGACATGACAAATTTGAGTGTCGTACTCTGATTCATTTACCAAGTAGGCCATGACACTTCTATTTGTGAATGCAGCCCACAATAAGACAAGGGTCTGCAGCAATCTCATGATGCCTTAAGCAAATGTTACATATCCACATTAATTTGGATTTATTCAAATTGTCTGTGGGAAATAGGAATTTTCTACGGAGCCTCTGGAAAATCCTAATACAAATATACTGAAGACCTCTCAGGTTCAGAATTCAAAACATGAGCTCTTCTCCAATTAATTGTTTGGATTTTAAGCAACAACATCTGACTTGCTCTTAGGCCCTGGTGGAAACTGAATACTTAACCATGAATACCTATGTCTCATGGGGAATTCCTAATGATCTGCTGACTTGGAAGAAAAATAATAATAATTTTGTCTGGTATACAGATATTAAAACTAAAATTAGGAGGGCCACAATTTCAAATGAATTGATTTTATTTAATGGGCTTGAATAAATAGTGATAATTAAAATGAGCATCTTTTGTTATTCATAATAAGCCTCTTTTATGAGTTTATGTTAATGAAGTGACTATTGGAAAGCCCCTAAGGATGGGTGCTGGTTGTAAGGGCAATAACCATGTGATTAGAGAGTTGGAACTTTTAGTCCCACCTCCTCCCCTAACTTCTGGGGAGAAGGTTGGGGCTGAAGATTGCTTTCAATCACAAATGCCAGTGATTTAGTCAATCATGCCTACATAATTAAGTCTTCATAAAAACCCAAAAGGGTTTTGGGGTCAGAGAGCTCTTGGGTTGGTGAACTCATGGAGGTGGGGGTGAGAGTGTCTCCCCTGGAGAGGGCATGGAAGCTCTGTGCTCCTCTCCACATAACTTACCTATGCATATCTTACATCTGGCTCTTCCTGAGTTTTATTCTTTTATAATGAACTGGTATTCTAGTAAGTAAACTGTTTTCTTGAGTTCTTTAGGCTGCTCTAGCATAGTAATTGAACCTGGGGAGAAGGTTGTAGGAATCTTTGATTTATAGCTGGCAGTCAGAAGCACAGGTAACAACCTGGATTTAGGTTTAGTGTGTGAATTTGGAGGAGAGGAACAGTCTGGTGGGACTGAGCCCATAACATATGGATTCTGATGGGAACTCCAGGTACAAAGTGTCAGAACTGAATTGAATTGTAGTACACCCACCTGGTGTCCTAGAATTGCTTCATGTGGGGAAAATCTGATACATTTGGTGACCAGAAGTGGAGTATTGAGATTAAAGGAAACACACAGGAATGTCTTTCTCAGAGTACACAACTCTGGTATGTTTCTCAGCTCTCTGGCAGTTATATGGGACCAACTGATTTCCAACTAGTGAAGTGAACAGAGTGAATGTACAACTTCCATCTCTCTTGATCCTCCCCACTCTCTGCCTTCGCTCACCAACCAGTGCAAGCAGGCAGCAAATCCTGCCAGGAACCCAAAGCCTGAAAGGATCCCAGGTGTTTGTGTTGCCCTAAGGTAGCCCATTGTATCCACAATGGCACCACACTGTGAATGAAACAATTGTTATTGGTTTAATGAATGGGATTTCAGGATTGTTTTTGAATAGGGTTAATTTTTCTTAGTCAATACATCTTCCATGTGCAGACTTATTCTGGTCTTCTGAGGGGAGTGTAGCATTGACTCTGTTTTATTCCATTCCCACTCTCACTTTATCCAGAGTAACTTTAATTTCCTCACTATTTCTTAATCTGTTCCATGGCAGTAACTTTCACTTTATTTTTCTTCAGTAAACCATGCCTCAGGCCACAGTCAGGATTTATTATCTCCCCGAAGTGAACTTTTAATTTAAAAATCCCTCTTCTGATAACAAACACTTACCTCCACTAAATACATTTTTTTTTCATTCACTTCAGTCTTTAAGTTCCTCCATATATTTTTAGATTATCAGTTGCTCCTTGACTTTATTTTCCTAACTAAATTCATATCATGACTAGCCATTCAGGTCACACTTATCTTCAATTCTCTTTTTCTCCTGCTATCTGCTGCTTTCATTTAAACATACTCCCAAACTGGATCTCTCTAATCAAAAGCTTTTTCCCTCTCCTATGCTTTGCTGGAGAGAACTACATAACTCTGCCAGGTGGGGCAGATTTATGGTTTCCAATCTCAGTTGGGTCTTCAAAATTGCCTGGCAATTCCATTACTTGTTCACTCAAATGACTCTTGGTTTGATGGCTCTGACCTATGTAACGGCATAAGCAAGCTCTCCCCTTCAGTGTTCTGTACTTATTTCTGGTGTCTCAGAGGAGCTCTTCACACATACCCATTTGTGAATTTATGGACTGCAGTTCTCAAGCGGTGTTACTCTGGTATTGCTCTCTTACTTCAGCTTCTTCTTGCCTACACCTCTTCCCTGGCTGCTTATAAAAGTTTTACTGCACCACTTGCCATCCGGAAATGCCATCAGGAAAGCGGCCTCTCAGTGCTCTGAGGACGTTCTCTCCTTGGAAGGTCAGAATGAAGCAGAGTTGTCAGTGGAGAAGGCTTCTTGGCAAGCTATGGTCATAGACAGCTGAACACCTTACATTAGAGACTCATATTGTCTTCTTTATGAAGCTCAGTGTGGAGCCCTCATTCCTCAATCTAAGCTTCTCAAATTTAATTTATGCTGAGACAAAGGAAACGTACATATTACCATCTTTTTTCCCCTTTTTCTCCAAACACTGTCTTTAACCCAAATCTCTTCTCTATTGCTAGGTATAAAACAGAAAATTTCTTGGATTTTAGTGAAGGCAAAACATATACAGGTATGTAAAGGAATATTAATAGAGGTATTTTATCTAATCCATACTAGTATAAATAGCACACGTTCTTTGTTATACTTGTCTATTTTAATTTCCCCTGAATTTGTTTTATAAATGTAAAGCATTCTATCTAAGCCTTCATATAGATAGATAGATAGATAGATAGATGTTCATATCTATTCTGCTAACTATAAGCTGAAATTGTTGCTTTCACCGGACATGAAAAAAATTATTCACCTCTTCATTCATTTATTCAACATACATTTCATCATTTATTCAACATGAAGTGCACCAGTTATGTTAATAAATGCTTTAAGGCTTATCTTCTGTATCCAAGAGATATATAGTATAAAAGCATGTATTAATAAACTAAGTAAACGATGAAAATTGCTATAATGAAAGTTTTTGTAATATATTGTAAAGCCACATGAAGATAGGGAACAATCTGATTTGGAATGTAAAACAAAGGTTTCTTTGAAGAAATGATATTAACAGGACTTGATTATATAAGGAGTGGCTATCTCTCCTACATAAGATTATTGTAGTCATCAAAATGAATAAAACAGAATCATTTTGTCATGTGAGAAATAGTAAAGGCATATAGTTTCAACATACAAATATGTAAATGTGAGTTTATGTGTTACCATAATAAGAAGACTTATTCTCGGTCTCCTTTCCACTGGGGATAAAAATATGTGTCCATCTGTTCTCCTTACTACAATGCCAGGGACTCTCCTAGTAAATCTACAAGTGGCTATCTCTTATTCAAATTTGCTATACACACATTTTGACATTCTGCCTAAGGTCTCACTCTCCTACTCTTCTTTAAATTTTAATAATTTACTTATAAATATTTACAGAGCAATTACTTATGTGCAAAACATTGTGGTATAAATTATGGTTGGGAGAACTGAAGGGGATTATATTAATGATTAAGTTTTGCTCTTTGCCCTCAAAATGGTTTGCTGAGCATGATAAGGATCAGGCTCAGTTTTCAGAAATGGAGCATAATTGTTTATGGTTCCTTATTTTTTTATTTTACTCTCAATACAAAATTTTAAAGTTATTTCTCAGTCAAAAAGTAATATATATATTTTTTCTATCTGGAGTGCTTATTTGACATCACGTACATGTGAAAGCCCTCAAAACCCATTACAATGTTATAGTCTCTTTTAAATATTTTACGGAGGTATAATTGACGTGTGAAAAGCTATACAAATTTCATGTATACAAATCCCTGAGTTTGAGAATAAGTATGCAACAGTGAAATCATCACCACCATACAGGAGGAAAAATAATTCTTCTTCTACCCTTCTAAGTTTTTAGTTGAGACTCCTGCCATAAAAGTTTAATAAGAGAATAACAAACTGCAGTTTATTAACATGTATACCTCATGTATATGTGGAAGGTACCCAGAGGAAAATTAGTAACTTCCCTGAGGTAGCTTAAAACTCAGGATTAAATTCCACATTCATAGGTAAAGCAGGAGTTGGGGGGCGGGTAGGCTTCTTTGGGGAGAGTAAATGATTTCTAGGGAAGATGAATGGATCCGCTGAGGAACAGATGGGAGGTACGACAGTTTGTGATAGTTTGTCTGAGTGTGCTGTCAATGTCTAGTCTCCTCTCATGTGACAAGGGCCAATTTTTCCTGGTTGATGAAACGTCCAGGGAAGGGATTTATGAGAACTGAGTTCTTTTTGGAGGGTCTGTCATTAGGCAGATAAGGTGAGTTCAGAAAAAGCTTTTTCCTGCATTTGCTGTTTTTCAAGTGCCACAGCTGAAAATAGTCAATATGCTAAAGTGGTATGTTCTGGTGAAGCATGTCCTGAACTCATACAGTCATATTTTGGGGTATTCTGCTATCCTTTGCCACCACTAAGGCCGTAAATATATTCATCACATCAAAAAGTTTCCTCCTGCCCCCTTTTTTATTATTACCATTTTTGTGTGTGTGCGGTAAGACACTTAAAACATCTACCTGCTTAGCAAATTTTAAGTGTACAATGAGGATTATTAGCTATAGGCACTGTGTTCTATAGGAGATCTCAAGAACGTATTAATCTTGTATAACTAAAATTTGTGCTTTTTGACTATCTTCTCATTTTCCCCTTGCTGGAGCCCCCTGGGAACCAACGTTCTACTCTGCTTCTTATTAGTTTGCCCATTTTAGAGTTCGCATACAAGTAAAGTCACAGAGTATTTGTCTTTTTGTGTCTACATATTTCACCATGATTTTCTTCTTTTTCAAGGTTGAATACTATTCCATTATACATATATGCCAAATTTTCTTTATCCATTTGTCTGTCAATGGGAATTTATTTTGTTTACATATCTTGGCTATTGTCAGTCATGCTGCCTTGAGCATGAGAGTGTATCTTTATGAAATCTGATTACACTTCTTCTAAATAAATACTCAGAAGTGGGATTGCTGGAAAATATGATAGTTCCATTTGTCATTTTTTCAGGACCTTCCATACTATTTTCCATGATGGTTACCAATTTACATTCCTACCAATAATATACCAGAATTCCCTTTGCTCTATATCCTCATCAACATTTCTTAACTTTTGACTTTTTAATTATAGCCTTCTAGCAAGTCCAAGGTGGTATCTCATTGTGGTTTTGATTTACATTTCTCTGGTTATTAGTAATGATGAGCATGTTTTCATATAGCTATTGGCCATTTGTATGTCTTCTTTGAAGATATTCAAGTGTCCATTTTTAAATATGGTTATTTATTGTTTTTTTTTTAATTTTTAATGTTTTTATTATTTTTGAGAGAGAGAGAGACAGACAGACAGAATGTGAGTGGGGAAGGGGCAGAGAGCGAGAGAGAGACACATTCAAAGCAGGCTCCAGGCTCTGAGCTGTCAGCACAGAGCCCGATGCGGGGCTCAAACTCACAAACTGTGAGATCATGACCTGAGCCGAAGTCAGGAGCTTAACTGACTGAGCCACCCAAGCGCCCTTATTGCTTGTTACTAAATTAGAGGAATTCCTTATATATTTTAGATATTGACCCCTTATTAGATATATAGTTTGTAAATATTTTCTGCCATTTCATAAGTTGTCTTTTCATTGTATTGTTTCTTTTGCTGTACAGAAGCCAGTTAGTTTGATAAAGTCCCATGTGTTTATTTTTGTGCTTTTGGTGTCATAAAATTCATTGCCAAGACCAATGTCAAGAAGTTTTTCCTTATTTTTCTTATAGGATTTTATGATTTAAAGTCTTACATTTAAATATTTAACCAATTTAAGTTGATTTTTATATAAGGTACAAGAGTTCAATTTCATTCTTTTGCATGTGGTTATCCGGTTTTCCCTACACGATTGATTGAAGAGTCTGTCCTTGACCCATTTTGTATTCTTGGCACTTTTGTCAAAGATCAAATACATGGGTGGGTTTATGTTGGGGCTGTTTCTTTTGTTCGACCTATGTGTTTGTTTCTATGTCAGTACCATACTGTTTTGATTACTCTAACTTTGTAATACAATTTAAAATTAGAAAGTGTGGTGCTCCAGCTTTTTTCTTCTTGCATAAGCTTGTTTTGGCTGCTCAGAGTTTTTGCGCATATGGTTCCATATGAATTTTAGGACCGTTTCATCTACCTTTGTGGAAAATGACATTGGAATTTTGATAAGAATTGTACTGACTCTGTAGATCATTCTGGGTAGAATGGACATTTTAATACTGTTAATTCTTTCAATCTATGAGCACAAAATATTTTTCCACTTAGTCACGTCATCTTCTCTTTGTTTTGCATTAATGCTTTATACTTTTTAGTGGTGAGATATTTCATCTCCTTGGTTAAATTTATTCCCAACTGTTTTATCTTTTTGATGCTACTATAAAAAAATGATTGTTTTCCCTCTTTTTCATTAATATTTATTGTTAGTGTATAGAAATGCAACTGATACTTGATACTTAAATGTTGACTATATTAAGAAACTTTAGTGAAATTAATACAATGGATAGAAAGAAGATATTTTAGTGGCATTTGGTGAAAGATTCTGATTGATGAAAAATTTCCAGTGACTCTACCAAGGTTTTAGCTTTTACCTTTTCTTTCTTATCTTCTTGCTAAACCCAAACTGGCCAAACAATGGTTATTCATTCACATTTTCAACAAATATTTATTAGTTGTTATAGGCTAAATGACAGCCCCAGTCTTAATATATTTCACCCATCCCTGTGATTAACACAATCTCAGTTTTCCCATGCCTTTCAAGAATTTCATTACTGAACAATTTTCAGAATAAAACAAAGCCAAACTTTATTGACCTCCTTCAATGTATCCTACAAATATGTAAGTTTCCTGCTCAAACAGAGGAGTCTCTTTTAGCTGTTCTAACATTATAGAAGTATAATAAATGTTTCAGTTAATGACTCTGATTGTTTCTTCTCCTTCCACAACTTTAGCTTTAGGATAGTTTCTCATAAACTAATTTGGAATTGAATACTTAAAAGTGTCTTTTCATTCTTAATTTCCTTAGAAAATATAATACTGAACAGCATTATATTAAGAAAATATATATACTGGAATTGTTTTATTTAATTAATTTTAAGGGGGTTTTGTTTGTTTGTTTTGTTTTTGAGAGAGAGAATGAGTGGGGGAAGGGCAAAGGAGAGGGAGGACAGAGGATCTGAAGCATGCTCTGTGCTGACAACAGAGAGCCTAATTGGGGGCTTGAACTCATGAACTGTGAGATCATGACCTGAGCCAAAGTCAGACGCTTAACCACTGAGCCACACAGGTGCCCCAATATAGCAGTCAGAATTCTGTATTTATAGCAATTTCCTCTATTTCTTTATCTAATTGTTATTATTTTCTGTACTGACAAGACACGCCAATCCTAAATTAGTCTTAGTATGTTATTTCTAAACCTGTTAGGATTCATGGATGTAAAGCCATAATATATTTCTTACAAAAAAGTCTGCCTTCTGGACATCAGGAGTTTGGGTTCAGGTAAGACAACACTAGTTTTGTAACAGTAGTTTATATGGGTATGTGTGTGTGTGTGTGTGTGTGTGTGTGTGAGAAAGAGAGAGAGAGAGAGAGAGAGAGAGAGAGAGAGAGAATAAGTGAATCTATGTTAAAATATCTTTCAAACTAAATGTCAAATTCCACTTAGCACTGGAAACAGTCTATGCTTATGTTTGTTTGAGGAGTGGCTGTCAGCTTTTATTTTGTCCTGTCAAACTGCCAGCTGCTGTGATATGATTACTTTCAGTCAAAGGATCAAAGAACTCCATATCAAAAGTGGCTCAGTAAAATCAGGAGAATTGTGAGGTAGCCTGTTAATTTTTGGCAATTGGATTTCAACTTTTAATTATTTAATGATATTTTAGTCACTTTCTCTGTAGATAAGTCGGTGAGTCAGAAATTCCTTTCAGGTTTAGCCATAAAAAAAGAACTGAAATCTATCAGAGTAGCAGTTTCAATGAAAAATTGTATGTTTTAAGTCTCGTTGTATTGGAAATTTTTGTTCTGTTATTTGCAAAAGCAAATTTTTATTTTTATATTTCTTTTTTTTTGTTTTGGAATGTTCTCATCAAATATACATTTAGATAGATTTTATCTATCTATCTATCTATCATCTACCATCTATCTATTTATCTATTATCTATCTATCCATCTATCAAGCTATCATCTATCATTCTACTCTATCATCTGTCTATCTACATCATCTATCTATTATCTATCTATCTATCATCTATTATCTATCATCATCATCATCATCTCTCTATCTATCATCTATCATCTGTCTATCCAGCATCTATCCATCTAGTGTCTATTTCTAGACAGAAAGGAATTGGTAACTAGGACTCATACACTCCATTTTCAGAGCAGCAGGGAAGGTGTGTGATTCATTGCCCCATTGCCTTTGTTTCTGTTTTCCTACTTTCCCCAACTCTCTGCTGGCCTTATGAGCTAATCGGTAGCTTTCCAACATTTTCTTTGTCCTTGAGTTAAAGCTTATTTCTCTTGCTTGAAATAATAGAAACCATGCTTTCACAGAAGCTTTGCAGCTCTAGCTTTAGGTGCAAACTAAATGAAATTTGTGATATTTTTCTTCTGACGTAATTATAGTCATCCTAAAATGACAATCATTTTAGTTAGTATCACTTTGTCTTTTCCTTAAAGTCTATTTTGTTAGATATTCACATAGCTACAACCACTTTTTTCTTGTGCTTTATTTAAAATTTGCATGGTATTATTTTTTCCATTCTTGACTTTCTTCATGTCCGCGTCCTTCTGTTTTAGATGTGCTTCTCATAAACCACATAGAACTGTCAGCAAGTGAGGTAGGCTGCAACCTCACCAGAGATCCACAATCATTCCCAGTGACTGGGGTAGTGCTATCCACCATGACCCTCTTCATATTTAAAATCCAGTAGCAAGCCCCGGAGAGAAAATCATGTCAGCTGTCACCGTCATAAACTGCTTTTCATTCACAGCAACGCATGTGATCCTTGCAGCAACCTTTAAGTTGTTCAAGACAGGTATTATTGTCTCCATTTTATTGTGGAGTACAGGTCAAATAAGTTTTCAAAGAGGCACAAGAAGAAAAACAGGGTTTGACTCCAATAGCTTCTGATTTTATAATGTTATTTTTCTAAAGCATTATGCTATTTCCACATATATATTTAAATTAAGTTAAATGTCCAGCATCTTGTGTCTCTTTTGGATCCATTTACTTTTCTACACTTTTATCTTCATATCTGTTTTGATATATAATTCAAATTAGCATATTTTTCCTAAAAAGCAAATGTATAAATTTGGGGAGGGAGGAAAATACAGAGAGGATATTTAAAAATATCCTTCAAAGGAAAAAAACACAGTGTTGTGTGCCCTAAAATATATATGTGTGTATGTATGTATGTATGTATGTATTTATATACTATTTGCCAGGCTCTTTTCTACAGGCTTCTACATGCATTGATTTATTAAAACCCCTTAACAGCCATATTAAGTAGTGATTTGTATTATTCTTATTTTGTGGATGTGGGAACTGAGGCAGAGAGAGATAAATTATCTTTTTCCAAGGCTTTATAACTAGGGTTTTAACCTGAGGCTTTCTGTTTCAGAGTCTATGATCTTAACCACCACTCTAAATGACTTTTTATCTCACAGGGGTTTTGAATAGAAAGCATTTTATGAAGATACTATTTATTTCAGAAAATATATTAATGATTTCAGAGAACAATATTAGTTCCCAAAAGGTTTCTCATGAAACAAAAACTGATTTATTGGAATATAAGCTCCCTAAATCTTTTTTCCTGGTTTATATGTTTAAAAATGTATTTAATAGACTAAAGATAACACAGTATTTATGAAATATAAATATGTTAATTAGTATTTCTTATGTCAAGACACTATGTTTAAACTTGTAGCTAACAATAATTCTTTTTTTAATATTTTTTAATGTTTTATTTATTTTTGAGACAGAGAGAGACAGAGCATGAGCAGGGGAGGGGCAAAGAGAGAGCGAAACACAGAATCTAAAGCAGGCTCCAGGCTCTGAGCTGTCAGCACAGAGCCCGACGCGGGGCTTAAACTCATGAACCATGAGATCATGACCTGAGCCAAAGTTGGATGCTCAACCGACTGAGCCACACAGGTGCCCCAGCTAACAATAATTCTTTAACTCTCTTTTGTAATCAGTAAATTTGAGTCCTAATAATAAAAACAATATATTTTTTCAACAAATATGCATTTACCATTCAACAAATCATTGTCTGAACTCTAGAGATATAGTAGTGAGCAAACCATTCAATAAAATTGGTAATCTAAAGGGATCACATACTAGAGTGGATGAATAGTAAACAAATAAAGAAGAAAGATATATCATATATTAGATGGTTACTAGTATGTAGAAAAATAAGGAAGGTAAGTAGTGTAGATAGAACTAAGGGATGGAAATGGAGCTGAAATTTTAAGTAAAGGTGATCAGGGAAGCTTATAGAGAAGGCAGTATTTGAAAATCAACATAAAGACATAAGCGAGAAACGTTTGTGTAATTGGGGGAAGAATTCCAGACAGAGGAAATCACAAGGCAAGAGTCCGGATGTAAACAGCTGCATGGTGTGCTGACAGAGATTAAGAAGGTTGATAGGGCTCATACAGAACCTGTATATGTGTTTCTTCTCTCATTTGTCTCAAGATTGACAAATTGCAGTTCCCACAGACTTAAAAGAGAACAATGAGTATTATCATTTTCTTTTTTTTAAGTTTATTTATTCTGCCTCTCCCCCCTCAAAATAAATAAATAAGTTTTTTTTTAAATACTAAAAATCATGAGCACATGACATAAAGTTTTGTAAAGATGAGGGTGAAAGATACTTTTTTAGGTGAATAATTTTTAATGTTTCCCATTCTTACCTTGGAATGGTATTTCTTATACATGGGACATAAGGTTCTTTGACAAGAACTGGTTGGTTTTACTGCTTGTCTCAAGCTTTTACCTAGAATGGTTTGGTAAGGGCCAGACACAAGTTGGTCAAACACAAGACTATTTCGCTGAACTTTACAAAAGAATTATAGTTATTTGTACTAAAGTTGTATCACCACAAATAGAACAGGACAGATGCAGGCAATACTTACAAGATAACCTTACTTAATAAGACTTGGTCCTTGTACATAGGCATATTAGGGGAAGGGGATGTTAAATTAAGAATCTATCATCCTTCAGCTTTCCACTTCAGCAACTTTGGAGGTATTGGTGACATTCTCTAAGATAGAAAACAGAAGAAGAAATTTGTGGGGTAAAATATTTTTTGAGTTTTGAATATACTAAATTTGAGATGCTTTTGATCTATTAAATGCAGGTAATTCATGGCATATATGTCTTGAGATGGGGATGAAGATCTCAATTGGAAATTCTTTGGGGTAGTAATCACAATACAGACAGACGGTAATTAAAACCAGAGGTAAGAAGTCTCTAAGAAGATCTAGATCTAGAGTCCTTCTCTCTAACTATGCAAACATAGAAAGACCAAGTCCTATTAAAACTATGTTGTTCTTAGTGCCTGAATCTGTCTTCCTTTCTCCATTCTTTTTTTTTTTTAATCTTTTTTTAACGTTTATTTATTTTTGAGACAGAGGGAGACAGAGCATGAGCAGGGGAGGGGCAGAGAGACAGGGAGACACATAATCTGAAACAGGCTCCAGGCTCTGAGCGGTCAGCACAGAGCCCAACGCGGGGCTCAAACTCACTGACCGCGAGATCATGATCTGAGCCGAAGTCAGATGCTTAACCGACTGAGCTACCCAGGCTCCCCTCTTCATTCTTGATGAAACTATTTTAGTACAGACAGCCATAATTCCTTTGTGAAGTTCTATGAAACAGCCTTGTATCTGACCAACTTTTGTCTGACTCTCACCAAACTATTATCTAAAATACTGCCAATGATTTTCTTTTTGTTTTTAATTTTTATTTTTTTAAATATGAAATTCATTGTCAAATTGGTTTCCATTTGATTTTCTATAAATACAAAGCTGATCTTGTCATTCTCTTGTCAAAAGTTTTCCATGAACTCCTCTCTTCATCTATAAAACTCTTATCAATTATTTAAAACATGTAATTCATCACTGTTCCTTAGTTCACGACATAGATACTAGTTTTTTGAAGAATATTTATACCAATATTTTATTGAAAAGCTTTGTTTTGCATCTGAATTTTCTTTTCTTTTTTCTTTTTCAATCTTTTTAGGCTATTAAGTGAATATATATTGACCAGAATTAAATATTGAATGGGAAAACTAATAATTTTAGTGATTTAAAGCTCTCCTAATTACTATGCAGAGATGGTGAGACTTTCAGTTTATAAGCAGAATTGTTAGGAAAAGAAAAACTTTTAGTAATGAAACTGATCTTATGAATTTTTCAATATTGTAAAATCACTTTTAAAAGCACAAATACATGGAATTAACTGAAGAGGCAAGGTTTTTTCCCCTTGCTGTTTTAGTACTTTGAACTTAGAGCAATTAGTTTAAGTTAGTTTTCATTCAATATTGAAGTTGCCATTTTATGTAAAACAATCCCAGATTTGTGCCAATTATCCCCCTTTGAGGCATAATTAGGAACAAAACCTTATTCGACAGTTAATGTCAACATATATAAAAAAATGAGTAATGTCATTTGCTCAAGAAAGGCATACTTCACAGAGGCTCATGGAGGCATGGAGAAAGTGTTTTCTTTCTTGATAACCTTGAAAACAGATGTGAATAAGTAGTATTTCCCCAGGAAGCAAAACCAATGTGTGGGAACTTCACAAGATACACGCAGCCAGCCAGCAGCACTGCAGATTTGAAATGCTGCTGAGTGAGGGGTCACTCTGATACCAGTACCCCTGTGGAGAGGGCTATGGCACAATGATATAGATTTTCCTGCCAAAACCAATTACTGTTTAACACCTTCCTTGACCCAGGGACAATTTCTTCTCTCTAAAGATTAAAAACTGGGATCCAATACATTGTTTTAATAATATTAAATTCCAAAGAGTGAGACTCAGATGAGGGAGCTATTGAAAGGTTTAGCTACATAAGAATCATCTTGTAGCAAGTTAGTAAAGTAATATAATAAAAAAGATATTTTCCTCAAGGGACACCAGGATTAATTCAGACAGCTTTCTTGATATTTCATATAAAATGTGTATAGATATCTGTGACTCCATTTATACTTTGCAAGATTGTCATGTTGACATTATTTTAAAGCAATTGTATATTAAATCATAAGCCTACTTACATTTTGGTTAATTATACACAATTTCTGTATTTCTGTATTTATTTTTTTAACATTTATTTTCAAGAGACGGAGAGAGACAGAGTGCGAGCAGGGGAGGGGCAGAGAGGGAGACAAAGATTCTGAAGCAGACTTCAGGCTCTGAGCTGTCAGTCAGCACAGACCCCAAGGTGGGGCTCGAACTCACAAACATGAGATCATTACCTGAGCCGAAGTCGGATGCTTAACTGACTGAGCCATCCAGGTGCCCCACAATTTCTGTATTAAAAAAAATGTTTATTTATTTTGAGAGAGGGAGCAAGAACATGAGTCAAGGGGGGCAGAGAGAGGGAGAGACAGAATCCCAAGCAGGCCCCGTGCTGTCAGTGCAGAGCCCAATGCGGGATTCGATCTCAGGAACTGTGAGATCACGACCTAAGCCAAAATCAAGAGTCAGATGCTGAACCGACTGAGCCAGCCAGATGCCCCACATTTTCTATATTTTTCAAAGTGGTTTCCATGTGACAAAACTAAGTGCATCAATTGCCTTGATTGTTCTCCTCAGGCGTCATCAGCTTGAAGATGTGTCCTTCCCACAGAAATTTTGTTAATGGTTTGATTCCCCACCAATGTGATTTCAAGAGTTGTCAAATCTTGTTTCCTTTCTCCTTATAGTATCTTATATATATGTACTCATGAAGAAATCTGAGGATTTCTTTCCTCTGCCAATTCCACTCTGCTATAGGTCAGCACATAACGTTCCCCTTTAGCAAGGTTTTGTGCTCTTTCTACCACCACCCTTTCTTTCAGTCCACTGATTCCTCTGACAGCTGTGGAACTCTGGCTATCCAGCTACCTTCAGCACCGCCCCTCCTGTCCACACTGCAGCTGGGGACTCATGGCAGCATTGCCCACATCACCTTCATTCTTTTGAACGACTAGTCAAGGCTCTGCCATTGTCAGGTTGTATGCTATTTGCACCAGAACCAGTCACTCCTGAACTGCCTTCGGAGCATTTACAGAAGTCAACGTACACTCTGTATTTGAGTTTCTGACATCACTCGACTCTGTTTTTCTGAGAAGCTTCTGAATATTACAGTGCTGCTGATTCTTAAGTGGTAGATGCCACTTGACTACAAATTGCCACTGGGCATATTATTTATTACTATATCTCCATGTCAGGAGTACACTAAGCACCCAATAAATATTTCAGGAATTGAACTTAATTTATTTCATCTGCTAAAACTCACTTTTCTTCTGAAAGTGGGGGGATAATTTCCTAATCTTTATTGGATACTGTTTTATAAAGATATTAGAATCAAAGTGTTATAGCCCAAAGAGGTTAGTCCCTTTACACAGGGCCATCTTATCACCAAGTCATTCAACTTCCACAAGGTTAAATGGGTTAGGTTTTGTATTGCAATATAGGTTTTAAGTTAGTTTAATGGAAGGGTATAAATTATTTTGAAGGGTTTAACATATACACAACTACTGGGGTAGGAAATATACAAGATGAACCTGAGGCCTCCTGGAGCACCAGAAAAGCAAGAAAGCACTCAAAAATAAAAACAAACAGCCCAACTCACAATGATGAGTGCATGTCAAAGGGATATGGGAGCCAACTGAAAGAGCCCCCAATGGCCAAACCTGGAACAATTTGAGCAGAAATAAATAAAGCAGTATTGGATTATAACCCAGGTTTAAAATAAATAATCTTAAATTCATACTGATATAAATAAATGTTTGAATATATAAATAGGGGGAAAGACACACATCTCTCATATAGAAGGATCCCAAATAACTTAAGTAGATACACCACTCTCAGGGTATTGGAGCATAACTTCCAAGTCTTTAAGTGTGGGCTGTGTAGAATATTTTCCTTCCAAAGAGTATGTTATAAAAGGGGTTGGGGCCGGGGGGGGGGGGGAGAAACTTTACATTGGAGAGACCTGAAAAACACTGCTTTAGCCAGATGATTAAGATCAACATCAATGGCAAGTCATGTTCATAACATGATATCATGTGATGAAAATGGCAGTTTATCTCTGTGCTCTCCATCATACCTCTAAGTTCTTTCTTGACCATTGATTTGACCAAGCTTTGGTAGGCTTCATGCATACTTCATAGTAGTACTTACATCTAGTCTCTCTCTCTTTTTTTTTTATCATTTCAGAGAGAGAGAGAAATAGAGGGAGAGAGAGCATAAGTGTGGGAGAGGGGCAGAGGGAGAGAGACCCAGAGAGAGAGAGAGAGAGAGAGAGAGAGAGAGAGAGAGAATCTCTTAAGCAGGCTCTGCTGGGTGTGGATCCTGACACAGGGCTCTATTTCACAATCCTGGGATCATGACCTGAGCTGAAATCAAGAATTGAATGCTCAACCAACTGAACCATCTAGGCCCCCCACATCCAGTCTCTTTAGTTCTTACAAGTGTTTCCAAATATGGCCTAATAAGAGCCAGCTATTCAGATAATAACATTTTTAAACTATTTAAATTGTATCAATATTAATAAAATAGAATTTGCCTCATGTTTCATACCTAAACTAAATGACCATGGATATTCAAATGGTAGCTATCAATAACTCTTTTTGTCTATTTTAATTTACTTTTTTTCTTGCAATCTTACTTCATGGGGCCTCCAGTCTATGCACAAGAAAGAAGGAATTGTTAACATAACATGGTTCTTTTAAAATATTTGCAGTATATATTTTTTTAAAAAATATGTAGATTTCTTACCACAGTGCTTTAGTAATAGTCTGCTGGTGCTTTAAAATTATAGCTTAATGTAATAATTATAGGTATAAAAATTAGAAATATCCTTTAATATCCTCCCAATGGCAATTTTTTTCTTTCTTATTTATTAAGTTAACTGGGATAAGCCTGGCTCTCTTAAAATCATAGGAGAAAGCATGGTTCCTGAACACAGAAACTTGTTTCAGTGTAGGATGAATTTGAAATTTATATTGAATGATATGAAAGGTTTTTATTCCTGATTTTCAATGTATCATAAGTGCCCAGTGCTCACTGGGTGCTTTCTAACCATCATTTTACTTATTTTTTTTCTGTTTTATTTTATGCAGCTACAATTTATTATTTTCTCCTATGAGAATCACTTCTTTAAATGAATCTTGGGACCCCATCCTTATTTTGTTTTGCCTTTTCAATGGTCATGATCAGAGCCCAAAGTTCCCTCTGTTTTCAAAACACTCTGTTTGGCTGCTAAGTGGAATGCTAAACACGCTAAAAGCTGCTTACTTAAAAGATACTAATATTTAGCTACATCATATTTAAATAAGAACCTTGTGTGATACTGGAAAGGAAGCTGCCAAAATAAATTCTCAAAGGAGGGATTTTTCTATTCCATTTTCATATGCATGACATCGGGGAACACATCATGGAGAATGTTAACATTGGAAGCACTATTAACGTTCTCCATGATAAGCAAAAGAGCAAATTGTCATGAAAAGGTCATCTTTAGTCCTATTGTGACTTCTGTAAAATGTGGAACCAAGTAATTTTTTGTAAATGAACAATGACCATGACTGGACACAAGTTCAACTTTAAGTAGGAGTTTTTTGTGTAAGATTTTAACCTTTCCAAAGTCTGGGGAAAACATTTTTTAAAAATATATATGGCACTTTAACAAAGAACTTGAATCAAACTATGAAAAATGCAGCGAATTATATATTCTGGTGTTTGAATTGGTAATTTTTTATTATTTTGTTTTCCATCACCTTTGCTATTGCAAAGACCAACCCAGTGTCTTCACCTGCTGAATAATAGGACCTCAGTGTATTCCTAAGGATTTATTGTCCATTAAGTGAAGGCAATAGTCAGGATTGGAGTCATTATTCTATATGATCTTAGGTTACTTAATTTTTTTAAACTCAGAATCCTCACTTAAAAATAAACATGAGTATGTTACACACAGCAAAGGTTATTGGGAGAATTGGAACAAGCAAAATTTTCTAATAGTACATTTTTACTTGTACTCAATTCTATAACTACTTCAGAGGGAATCTGGAATGTATAAATAAAGTAACATAAGTGAAAATATTATTTCTATTAATAATTTGTAATTAATAAGCCATTAATAAAGTTATTTCCATTAATAATCAAGAGGAGGCAGGATCAAACTCTATTCTTACTGGAATAACAATAGTAAAAAAAACAAGAGCATAGCTAATAATAATAATAATTATAGTAAACCCTCAGTACTTACTCTTCACCTGGTGCTTTTCTCAACAGTTTATAGATAGTAATTAATTTAACTTTTCCAGAAAACCATAAGCATTAGTTACTATTATAATTTACACTTTTTTCAGACACAGTAGGTGCTGTTAACTCTTGTGTTAAATGGTTGCTCCTGGAAGTCAATCATATCTAGGGATGTATCATGAGAACAGCAACGCAGTATTTTAGGAAATAATTTCTCCTATTAGAAAACTAACTATCCACCAAAATACTATCCACCAAAATATGAAAGTCATTGAAACTTTCATTTTCTAAGATTAGCTGGTGGTTGGTAAACAGTTTTGCTGTGGCGTGCAAAATTGACTTTTCTTGTTGTTGTGGCAGATATGAATCTCATGCTTATACTTCATTAATATGGCTTTACATATCATTTCCTGAATTCAAATATTATAAAGATAGCTTTTTTGAAATTGCTAATGGCCTGGTTAATTAAAATTCAGTCCATTTTCAAATTTGTCTTTGAACCTGGGGCAATTTTTTTCATTCTCCTGTGTCTCATGAAACCATAATAATTAGTGATATAGTTATGGTTTGAAGTTTGAGGTATTCCTTTCAGAAAAAAAAAAGTTGCACATGATTTAAAAGATGAAGCTTACATAAAAATTGCCTTATTATGACTGTGTCTGCATAATATGTATTGAACAACAATGCAATCCAACTTGCCTAATTATCTGTGAGACACTGAACAATTTGCTGTGAATACCAGACAGCATGCCCGCATTTCCCAGAGCATCCAAACAATTACATGTGGAATTTGATCATGCAAAGTGCTTCTGAGTTAGGTAAAACACCAAACCATTGTTCTCCTACAATAAATCTGTATTCCTGTGGGGATTCCCCATTCATCTTTCCACTCTTTTTCTCTGCTGCCACTGTCTGCTTTGCTTTGTTTTGTATTCCCAACTGCAATTCAGTTCTTGGCTCTGACAGCTGGATTATGAGTGGTATTTGAGGTTAATTAAATCCGTGATGAATTTTAAATAGAAGTATAAAATTAGGGCAGCAAGACCTAGAAAAAGTCAAATTTACTGAGAGTTGTCTAGGGGAAAATGAATATGATGCCTCAGAGAGAGGAGCAGGGTCTATCATAATTGTCCAGTACCTTCAGAGAAGTGGATGTCTACCTTAAATGGAGAATCTGTCACACAGCTTACTATCATAGACAAATGATACCAGGTTATTGAAATTATTGGGGCCACACAAAGTATTAAAAAAATACTGATGTAATTTCTGAACTTTTGTTTCTGTATGCTTTGAGCATTATTTTTGACAGGACGTAGGAGGCCACCTGTGCAAGCATAATAAAATTTTCTTCCGAAAGGCACATATCAAAATGAAAAGCACAAAGCCTTATTCACACAGTGCAGTGTTGTTTTATTCATAAAGGAAGACAAGATGTTTAGGAGTGGTTTAAAATTATCTACAGGCTTTTCAAAAAGCACCATTTACTCAATCTGTTTTTTCAACTAGAAAATCTTCAACATAGCATCTTTTCCTTTTTGATTCTGCACAACAAATGCTGCTCCATAATCTAACCTTTTGATCTTTCAGTTTAGATTTCTCATTAAATGTACTCTAAAATTTAAATATTAAATTTAGATTTTACATTAACTTCATCACTCTTACCAAATAAATGAAAATGCCAAATCTCTGCAACTGTTGACATCTGCAGGACATTGTAGTAATGTTGTCTAACACAATGCTTCCTTGTTAGCAGTTTATCGAGTCTTATTTGAAAAGAATGATATGTATGTGACAATATGTTTGGGACAATGATTATTATTTATTTGAACAGATTTTCATTTAATAAATAAGATTTAATGGGTTATTTTATATATTCACACTACACGCTCAACTCCATGTTTGTAAAATTGGTGATTACTATAATTCAAGTAGGAAATTCTGCTTTCAACTGTGAGTGATTACAACTGAACTCCACTCCCACAGCAAACACACAAAAAGATGGAAGAGATGTATAAAACCACCCTGTTCAGAAAAAGGACAAAAGGCAGAGCAGGGCTGTGATCCTTACATAAACAGTAAAAAAGAAAATGAGCCCTGTGATTATCCTTTCCAAAACATGGTGCACAGAGAGGGAGCCAAGAACAGGATAATAATTTTGTAGAGTTAAAGGAGGAGTTAGGAATTCAGGGATGCTGAGTTAGTTGAAATTGGGAAAGAGCTCTGGAGTGAAGGGAGCTAGGCCAAGAAAGATTTCAAGAAACCTGTGTAGTGTCTTTTAGAATATGATACATCATACAAGCATCGGCTGAAATTGCAGAGAGCAAGCAAAGAAGGATAGGTAATGAGGTAGCAAGTTTTTAAGAGTTCATACATGGGTAGCAGACTCTCAAATTCTATAAAAAATGAATGTAGTTCTCACTGAACACTTGTGACTTTTAAGAGAGACTCCATCAGGGCCACCATGGTAGTAACAGGATTAATCTGGCTCTATGGTGAAAGTTCAAAGAGATCTACAATAACAATGCTGGCAAGCCTCAAAAATCTGGTGAATTCACAGGGAACTTACATGGCTACCAAACCAAGTCCAACCCTCTTTAAAGGAAGACAACAAAAACTACCAGTCAATAATATGACATTTTCATTGACCAGCATCCAATCAAAAACTACAAGAAATGTGAAAAAAAAAATAGGAAAATGTGAATGATAACTAGGGAAAAATAAGGCAATAAAAACATATGAGGAAGTTCCAGAAATTATAGAATGAGCAAGCGTGACTTTAAATTGCATCCATAATACATTTTTTCATCATTTTATTAAAAAGAAACAAAAGACAAATAAGGAAAGGAGACTAAGAGATACAGGTTTCCGATTAGTAAATGAATAAATCATGGGCATAAAAGGCACAGCACAAGGAATATAGTCAATGATATTGTAATAGCATTGTATGGTGACAGGTGGTAACTACACTTGGGGGAAGCATAGCATAACACGTAAACTTGTTGAATCACTGTATTGTACACCTGAAACTAATGTAACATTGTGTGTCAACTATACCCACAAAAATAATAAATTAATTAAATTCCTTTTTAAGGCCATTTACACTGAGTTTTTCCCCCATTTGCTCCACACAATGAAAGAGGATGGAAAAAGGAGCACAAGTAAAGGACTTGGGCGTTTTTGTTTTTTATTTTTTTGGTTTTTTTTTTGTTTGTTTAGTTTTTTGTTCATTTTCTTTGTTTGTTTTTTTAAAGATTTGTATGGATATGGGACACCTGGGTGGCGCAGTTGGTTAAGTGGCCAACTCTTGGTTTTGGCTCAAGTCAGGATCTCACAGTTCATGAGTTTGAGTCCCATGTTGGGCTCTGCACTGACAGTTCAGAGCTTACATGGGATTCTTTCTCTCTCTCCATCTCTCTCTCTCAATAAATAAATAAACTTAAAAAAAGAATTGTATGGATATTTCTGCTTCTGTAACAGGTTTTTAATTCAGTTTTGTGGCTGAAATGACCACATCAATATGGAGACATATAGTTGTTGCTTTTAAATGTATCCTTTATTATTAAATCTTATTTTATTCTATTTTTTAAGTTTAACTATTTTGAGAGAGAGAGAGAAAGAAAGAGAGAACAAGCAAGTGAGGGACAGAGAGAAGGAGGGAGAGAGAGAGAGAGAGAGAGAGAGAGAGAATCCCAAGCAGGGTCTTTGCCATCAGCACAGAGCCCCATGCAGGGCTCGAACCCATGAACCATGAGGTCATGACCTGAGCTGAGATCAAGAGTCGGATGCTCAACTGCCTGAGCCACCCAGGTGCCCCTAAATATTATTTTATACACTAATTTCAAACGTTTATAATTTATAATCACTTGGCTGTACATTAACAATGCATTGTTTTGTTCAGTGCTGAATGTGTGATGATAGATAATGATGTCTGTGATACATGCTTCAAAAGTATATAGATACTAATAGGTTATTAATCATAGATCAAAATGAGCTCTTATGGTTTATTTCTAAGATCCTACACATTAAAAATTGAGTTTAGAATCTGGTGGTCTTTTTGAATTACATATGCTTCAGTCTAGCAGCTGAAAGCAGCATCACACATATTTAGCCTTTGTTTTCATGCTTAGTCTTGAAAATTTAGCTTTCAGCTGGAAACACATCTCCTATTTAAATCCAGGATTTAGCACACTTCTTGTCTACAAATGGTCACTAGCCTCTTAATCCAGATAACATCTCCTCTTTACTTTGGTCCTTTGTTTTTTACATGCTGAAGTTCAATGCTGATAGCAAAACCAAATATAAAACCATCTGTCAGGACCCAGGAGAGTACATTATTATTCACTGCATCCTCGCGGTGTAAGGTCAATACTACAACAAGATATGATTGAGTAAATAGGAAGAGAAGTTGTCTCAAAGTAGAAACTACCAGCTGTCAATACAATCGGTAACAAAAAAAAGCAGGGAAAGAGCCTCAAGAGGCTGTGTTGCCACATGGGAATTGATTCCTTTCCATGCTGAGGAGGTGTTTTAACCAAAGAGCAGCATTCATTAGAAGTGTCATTGTTTAATGATATCTTTCCAGATATAGCTGATTGCATCTCAAATACTTCAGTCAGCATAGGTGGCAAATTATATTCAAAAGGAAGGGAACATAAAAAGATTTGTCTTCATCTATATGTGGTGCTTACTGTAGGTTTATGGGTCTAACCAATAGATCATTGGCTCATGAGATCATTAATCTAAATGGAACAAAGTTAAATGTTAAAGATTTCCAAGACTCAGGAAGCAGGGTAAGACATGACATAAACTATAATAAATATTATTTTCTTTGTCCAAAAGTACAATAACTTATTGCAATATTTTAAGACAGCTTTCTAAGAAGAAATAATAAAACCTACCCAATATGTTTTTAAAAACATCATGCTAAATATTATGTATTTAAAATCTCATGTTTTATTTATACTTTCTTTTTTAAGTTTATTTATTTTGAGAGAGTGAGAGAGAAAGAGAGAAAGAGGATGAAAGCAGGGGAGGAACAGAGAGGGAGAGAGAATCTCAATCAGGCTCCACACTGTTAGTGCAGAATCTGATGAGGGGCTCAATCTCACGAACTGTGAGATCATGACCTGAGCTGAAATCAAGAGTTGGATGCTTAACCTACTGAGCCACCCAGGCGCCCCTCTTTATACTTTCTTAAAGTATTTCTGGAGCAATTCCTGGTTCAATCACATTAATTTCATTTTTCAGGGTGAAACATAAGTGCCTATTTTCTTTCTCCATACGTTTTTCTACATGTAATTGATCATTTTCATTTCAATGAGAAATATTTTAATGGAAATGAACAACATGTTCCAGTGTAGTTGTAGTGAATATCCAATCTTCTTAGGCTACATTTTCTGTTAAGTCTCACAGCGGCGAGAAGTTTTTAGGACAGGGTTGTATACCACATGACATCTCTTTATTTATAAAACTGCCATTTGTGCATTTTTGTTGGCACATGCCTACCAGTAAGTCAGTCTTGAATATTTTAAGTCAACAATATTGTTAGATTAGATCCTCACACCTCTTCAAGAACCCGGATTCAGCAATCTCTCTCTCATTTCTTCATTAACAGTTATTCTTGTGTGCTACATCTGTTTTTTCTCCCATCTGAAAACACAAACAAACCCAAACCAAGAGCTAAACCTCTCCAGACTTTCCCACTAGCAACCACACATAAGTGTGTTGAAAGAGTTCTCCATATCAGTGATGTCAACTGCTCTACTCTTCCTCTTTCTGGAAACTATTTATCCTTTCTTACCTCCTTTCCTACTTTTTACTCCATAAAAACACTATCACAATGTAATAGACTGAAAATTTTAACTTCTTTTCCTTATCGTTTCTCCTTGTTCTTTCCCATTTCTACACTATGCAATGAAACATGCATGATGGTAGGCATTTAAGGATGTTTTCATCACTGTTGTGTTTTCCACTTTTACAATATTACCTGACAGATAATACACCCTTTAACGATATGTTGATTAATTAAGTGAAAGTTTAGACAATCTGTAAATGAAATTTGACATATTAGAGGAAGGTTTTCTTTTTTCTTTTTCAATTTGAGAGAGAGAGAGCATGAGCAGGGGAAAGAGGACACACACAGAGAGAGAGAGAGAGAGAGAGAGAGAGAGAGTCTTAAGCAGGCTCCATGCTAAGTGGGGCTAGAACCCATAACCCTGGGATCATGACCTGAGCTGATATCAAGAGTCAGACGTTCAACCAACTGAGCCACCCAGGCACCACAAAGAAGTTTAATAGAACAGTTTACAGTCTAAAATAATAATGTAATGAAGGTACATGCAAACAAGAAATTTTGATCCTTATTGCATGCAAAACCCCAAATTTAACTCTAGATGAATTAGTTCAAAAACCAAAAAGAACATAAGAAAATAGAGAAATGTTCTTAAAATCTCTAGCTAGAGATAGTTTTGCATTTGAGAAGGCAAATGTAGGCACTTGAAATGAAAAAGTTATAAAGAGATTTAAAATAGCATAACTGAACATATTGATAGATTTGATTCCATGAAATATGTACTATACATGTGTATATGTGAATATCTGTAATATACACATATTTATTCATAATTAAAATTAAAACCAAATAAAAATTCAATAACCTAAGGAAGATGATAAATGCCAAGAAATAAATTGGTAATGGACATTAATAAACAGGTTAGAAGTACATTTATAAAATAATCTTGCTTATAAAGGAGTTGGTCAGGATGTAAAATTTTTGGAATGCCTTTTTGAAAAATGATCTATACTTACTATAAGGCTGTTTCACAGTATTCTTACTAGGACTAAATTCTTCCAGAAAAACAGCAGTCACAAGTAAACACATAGGCACATATTCTCTCTCTCTCTCTCTCTCACACACACACACACACACACACACACACACACACACACAGACTTTTTCTGAAAGTAGAATAAAATATCCTATTATTTTAATAATTTCAATTATTACAGGAATATATATTTTCTATTTGTTATTCATTTATGTTTTTTATTTTGCAAATTATCTTCTTCATATACATGATTGTCAAACTCTACCTTGAGTGGGTTTGGTATCCTTCCTCGAAGGGGTACATGGCATCTCAAACTGAAGTCACTGTTTTCTGTCAATGTCGTTTGCCCTATTTTTGAAACTTAGCTTAATTTAGATAATCATTTTTAGTTATTTTTGTTCACAACCTGGAGTGGTATTTCTGCTACATAAATCAGCTAGTGTCTATCCCTTCTACTTCTATATGTGATTTCATCTGCCCACATACCTGCCTCAGCTCTTATGCAGCTTCTCATTACCTTGAGAGTTTCATAGTTCCTTGAAAGCTCTTCCTTATTCATAATTTCTCTAGTTCTGATTTGTCCTACATACATTTGCCAGAGTATTGCTTCTGAAGGGCACATTCATAAACCTCTTGTTCATAAACCTCGAATATTGTTTTGTTCCCCAACTCTAACTCTCAATGTGCCATACTTGTGACAGGAGTTGCCAACCTCAAACCTCAACAACATACCAGATTCTACTCTCAAACACAGGTAATTGGTACTAGAGGAGTGTGTGTGTGTGTTTGTGTGTGTGTGTGTACACGTGTGTGGTTTGTTTTTTTTTTATTGTTTGGTGATCTCAACAAAAATCTTAAAATATTAGGGTCACAGTTAGGGTTTGTGTTAGGTTGGGTTAGGATTCTCCAAGTGCATTCGCATGCGCTTACCGTTTGGAGGTCTCTCTGTTAGGAACCCAGCCTCCTTTGTTAGATTTACTTTCTGCTCTTTCTCTTCCCAAACCAGCCTTCTCCCTGGAACTTTCATATTTATACATGTATAAGAATCTCTGACTTTGGCAGAAATTTAGAAATGCTATTTTCAGGGTCTATATTTTTAAATGTTAAAAACTCTTTGATGGCTATTAGGCATTCTGCTCTCGAATCTTAATTGGCTCAGCAGGCAGCCCTGGGGCCACAGGAGCCTGGCGGTCTTCCTGTGGAGAACTGACCCCATCAACATTCTGAGGAAAATGGAACTCAGTCTGCCCCTTAACACTTCAGAACACTTCAGAACGCAGGGCACAAGTCCACATGGAAGTTCACATACATTCCTATGGCCCTGATTACCAATTTGGATCACAAATTTCATGTGGGTCTTGCTCTTTAAAGATTCTCTAATTTCCTCATTTAAGATTTTTCCCCCCTTGAATTGTACTTTCATATTTTCTGCTAGAAGCATTATTCTTTCACGACTTAGTCACAATGATAGAGAGGCTTGAAAATAACATATGTGTTCAACATTTCAACTTTGAACACATTTTTATAAAAATGTAAGTTAAAGTAAATAAAAAATATATATATATAATGAAAAGTATTTTATTTGTAGTTTCAGTTGCCCTTTCCTTTTAAATTATTAAAATTACCTGTTAAATTAAAAAGCACAATATAATAAAATTAAAAAGCCCCAAATTTTACATAAAGCTATTTTTATTTTATACACTTGATTAAATATCATAAAGATGTCATAAAAGTAGAACTACTTCCAATTCTATGCTCTAAAGTTATCTATTATAAAGAATGGTGATACACTTCACGAAGGTTATGTTTACAGCACATATACAATTTCAAGAGGAAGATGAATTGTTTAATATCATAAATGTACATCAGCTACCATTTGCTAGTGTTGTGAAAATCATTTCTAATCCATGAGTTTCTCTATCACAAATCACAAATGGGACCATCAAGATAAGCAAGGAAACAGATGTTTAGAACTACCAGGAATCAATACCTAATTATGAAAGAATCTATTGCATTCTTGCTGTCTGAGAAGAAGGATTTGGCAGGTTAATTAATTTGTCTTTCCTCTTATCTAAGCACATCCATCACTCAAACCCTACATACATTCTGTATCAATATCTATCTCGAACATTGGCAAGAATACAATATACAGACTTCATGGCGCCCAGATGGCAGTTGTATTTTATTTTGAGGTCATAGGGCTCTTGTCCTATGTGGAGGACTGTTTCCTTATGACCTAAAAGGTATTATCACTAGATTGGATGCTTAGATTTTAGAGATGGTGCTCTGCAAAGTGCTGAGTGCTGGACTCTGAATGAGGCTCCTGTGTATTCTTTTTAAAATGTATTTTTCTGGTTGTGTTTGTGAAACGTGCCCCCAAAATGCTGGTCCTCTCTGGGGTGTGAAAGCAGAGTCAATACAATCCATAGGTTTCACAAAATCTTTGGATAATATGCTAATTTTTCATGATAACTTCATGAATTGTAAATTATATAAGAAACAAATCTTTACTTTAAAATAAATCT
Organism: Acinonyx jubatus; assembly: GCF_027475565.1. Taxonomy (NCBI): domain Eukaryota; kingdom Metazoa; phylum Chordata; class Mammalia; order Carnivora; family Felidae; genus Acinonyx; species Acinonyx jubatus. The sequence continues at coordinate 104,831,727 of NC_069382.1, forward strand.
TGGCAGAAATAGGTAAAAAGTAGCCTTAACTTTCCCTGGTAAAGATCCAGTGTTATTATTAAGGCCGACATCATCAGAAAATATGTATGTATGTATGATCAGTTACCTAAGTTTCCATTGATTTGAATTTCTTTAACTCTTATACTCAGTAAATCTAATCCCCCTAAATTCTAACTTCTATCTTGACCTTATTTAGCATCCATGGTCCATAACCCATTATCAAACGTAAATCTTGTGAGCATTTTAATTCCTTTGCTTTTGTCTCCATCAGTCTTATCCCTGAGAAAAACCAACTGATTTTCTCCTCCAAGTATACTTGTAAGTAGTAAATACCTAGAAAAACAACAACAGTAACCACATGGAATGTTGACCACGCTTACTTGAATGACCAGAAATATCAAATCAGCAAATAGCATTGCCCAGTAATGTTCCACATTTCCCTTATATGCTTGCTTCCTCACTCTTCAAGGCAACTGGTTCACATTTCCTCTTTCCTCAGCTATTACACACACACACACACACACACACACACACACACACACATTCCCTACTCCTCTACTCAAAAGATGGTAGTATCTTATATTTCAATGACAGGAGAAAAATTATAAGAAGCCAATACCTCATCTCACTGACAGCAAACAAGTTTTATGTCTCATATGTCAACATACTTTATGGTCTTTTGCCATGCAAAAGAAGAAATTTTCCCGTTGCCCTGTATCTCCTTTAAATTACAACTTTCTAATAGGTATCCTTCAGAACAAAAGTTAAAGAAAAACGTTCTCTTCTGTTATCTACACTTCTGCCACTGCTAAATTTGGTATTAGTTTCCCTTCACTCCTCAGTCTCCTAGGTAATTTCATCTAATGCTCTGTTTTATATAACAGCTTTATGTTAATAATCTCTCCCTATCACTTCAGAGGTCTCTACTATCTTATTAATTACTTCACATGTACACTTGCATATATCGTAAGCTCAAACTTAGTCTCAAATAGAATACTTAATTCCCACCTTCACCTGCATACACAGAAGCTGCTTTTTCCCCCCTCTTTCCTATTTCAAAGAACTATGCTATAATCTAGTTTATGAAACAAAAGAGGAGGATTTTTCTTTATGCATTTTGTGATACTGTAGTTATAAGAAATATGTATTTGGTCTTTCTGCCCACTCCTGGAACAGAGCTCCTAAAATCATTGGAATTTCCTACGTGATGAGAGCAATAAAAGTATCTCTTGTTCTGTTAGATGACGTGACTTTTGGAACATACCTAAGGATGGGTCTGGTTGCCAGAGAAACCAACCACATGAGTAGAGGCAGAACGTTCACTTCCTCCCTGCTCCCCTCTCCACACACCTCCAGGCAGGGAAAAGGGGTTAGAGATTGAGTTCACCATTAGCCAATAATTTAATCAATATTACCTATGTAATGAAGCCTCCATAAAACGCCAAAAGGACAGGCTTCAGAGAACTTCCATTTTGGTGACATGTGGAGAGGAGGGGAAAGTGGTACACTCTGAGAGAGCTTGGAAGTTCCTTCTATTTTCCCCAAGCCTTGCCCTGTTTATCTCTTCCATTGTTCCTGAGTTATATCCTCATATAATCCAATAATCCACTACATAAATATTTCTGTGAGTTCCGTGGGCTGCTCTAGAAAACTACTCAAACCCAAGGAGGGGGCTTTGCAGAAGTTCAGATGATAACCTGGCTTTGCAATTGGCATCTGAAAGTAGGCAGGAGGCAGTCTAGTAGGAGTGATACCTTAATCTGTAGGATCTGACGCCATCTTAGGATAGATAGTATTAGAATTGAGTTGAATTGAAAGACATCCAGCTGGTGTCAAAGCATTTTTTGGTGCTGTAGTATTCCTTGACACACACACACATCAGGATTGGGTGCTCAGAATCCTTGTCTCTTTTGCTTTCTGTATCCATTCCATCAGTATCACTATTTTCTGAATCAGTTTAATTGTATCTATCTCTATTAATACGAGACTGTTTTCAAACACAATTATTTCTCATGTGAACATTGCAAAACATTCTACAACTTTGCTATTCAGATCTATAGAATTGGCAGGCATCTCCTGGGAGCATTTCAGAAATGCAGAATTTTAGACCCTGACTCAGATCTATTTAATCAGAATCTGATTTTTTAACAATATCCATCCTGTATGCAATTTGTGTGCACATTTAATTCTGAGAAGCCCTGATGTATGTAATCTAACTCCTGCCTATCTCTCTGTCATTTACTAGAGGTCATTTACTAGACCTCACCAGTGGATTTTGATGACCTTTCTTTCCTTAAATAATCACATTCTTTCTCTACATTGAATCTTTGTAGTGTTTGCATTCACTGTCTGATAGCTTTCCCCATCAATAGCTGGATCCTTCTTGCCATTCAGGTGTTTGGCTCAGTGTTACATCCTGAGAGTGCTGGAATACAATTTTTAATGGGTGTCTCGGGGTTCTGCAATTCTTGTCTTCAATTTTCTTCCCCACTACCTTTTCAAGAATGTTTCCATAGTAAACAACTGTGCAATTACAGAGACTGTGCTCTGTTATGGAGCAGAAGACAAGTTTGTTCGCTGTCCAGGAAGAAAATAAAAGTAATGTCTCCTTTTGTGCAGAAGTTGGGAAGATTCACTAGCATCCCACTTTAAAAACTGGGGTTTCCCAAGCTTGAATTTCTTTATCCATGCCACAGACATACTGTCAGCATAGCTACCCATTGGGCACGGCTACACATCACCCTTCGAGGGGCAAAGGAACTGATTAAACATGGAGCACATTCAGGCTATTATTCTATGAGTAATAAAACCCTCTGTCTTCTCCCATTATCCATGCAACGGTGGAATGAAGCAAATGGACTTTGAAAGACAAGAAGGACTGACAGGGGATTCATAGGTTCTGTGAAGCAAGTGGAGCTCTGGAACTAAGGTGACCAGTGACAAAGTGGAACATCATTTCCCCATAGCAATACTAATGTAACAACCTACACGAAAAAAGTAAGATAGGGTACTTAGGAGTTACCTTTTCCTTTAGAACATCTCAATTGGTTTTGAACAGTCAAACCATACTGTTTTGATTATTCTTTCGGCTCTTTCTCCGCTACCAATCTTTTGGTTCTTTCTACACTCTTGACAGTAAAGTAAAAGAGTTAGGTAAACCACATCGGACTATGAAATGTGCAAAAACACAAAACCATTTTTACTTCACTATCTCTGCCTGAACAACTTCATGGTTCTGAGAAAAAAAAATGAAACTGTAAGTCTTTATTCTTTAATGGGTTCTAAGTGCTTGCGAGAAAAATTTATAATGAATTTGTGTTCCTCTGCATGACCAAACTCTACTGAACTTTTGGATATGAAAACCTCATTATTTCAATACGTTTATTAATAGCATTTCTCAAGGGTAAATAGCAACTGTTATTAAATATGTATTGTTATTCAATTACTGCAATATAATTTGAGATATATTTCTTTAGCATTTCCGACAAATTTATTATATTTATTAGGTCTCTAAAGAATTGTTGTGGAAAGACAATGTGAGACTCACATCAGAAAATCTACTCATAGAGACCTACTAGACAATAAATATGAAAAGGGTTGTTAGTTATTATGTTAAACTTAATGTTCCTTGTTAATATGATATCAAATTACGTATTGATATTTTATGTCTTATACATTGGCCACCGTTAAAAATAAAGTCATTGCAAGAAAAAAATAATTTAGCTAAACCTATAAATAAAGAGGAGAAAATGGTTTACTAGCATTATTTAGGTACTTAAATTTCCAATATTCTCAATGTGAGTCATTAGTAAGATATATCTAACAAACATGCTACTAAAATCTCAAAGTGCTGTGACAGAAATTGAGCATTTAGAGTGAGGGAGGTGATAGTTCAGTTCTGCTCTTTACTGGCCAGACCACACATACTAATTTATTCTGTTTTGGACCTATATTTTAAGAAGTAAGATGACAATTTAGAGAATAATAGGAAAGGTAAGAATATTCAAAATCATCAAGATGGAGTAATGGAATTAATCTTGTATCTTATATAAGAGAATGCTCACAGAATCTTCAACCATGTGAATAATTATCACGAGGAAGCTGACTTGTTCTGTACTCCTGGCTTGACTTTTTGAATTGTTAGTAGGACAGTTGACTGGACAGGGAAAAAAAATACTGAAACAGTAACATATTAACAGAGACTTTAAATAAGGTGATGTAGTAGGCCCTAGAAAGAAATGGATGCTAAGAACACTACAGGATAAAGGAACAGCAACTGCAGAGACTTGAGGCTAAAATGAGAATTAGGAAATAAGAAAAAGCAAGATTTTATATACAAAATATATGCTATGCATATATGTATATGTCAATGTTGCATCAAATAACTATGAATTTATGCTCTTAAAATCCCTTTGTCAAAGGAACATTCCAGGTAGTTATATATCATTTATACAATGGTTAATGATGCTAAATGTAACTTTTTTAAATGTTGGTTTAATAAGAAAAACTAATTCTTCTGATTTATTTCCAAACTACATTACTGTCAATAAACAGTAATCAGTTTAACTAAAATATATATGGAATAACACCCATATTTTTTTCCGTAACCATTTAAACAAAATAACTGTGACATAAATTTAGGTTCTGTGTATATAAGTAGGACTTTGAAAAACTTAACAGTAAAATTTTCAACTGACTTTTCAAAGGCAAGTTATCTGCAAAAGGAAACCAATAAAAAATTATATTTTTTCTGAAAAAATCTATCTAAAATTATATGATATTTACAAAGTATATTTAAAATAGTACCAATCTGCTTTTCATAAATTGATAAAGAGAATAGGTATTACCAAATTTTGAAAAACCATGAAACACATCGTACAACTTGTAAAAGTTGAGTAGAAGAGTAAGAGTTGGATCTAAAGTCTTCTAGCTTGAGGTTATTTACACTTTTACACAACTACCTTTCCTAAAAGGTTTTACTGCCAAGGTGAAGAAACTGGTCAATTAATAATGACAAGTCCAACAAATTACATTAAATTATGCCAACATATACACCCTTATACACTCCTCCTCAGATCTGCAGTAGTATTTGACAACGTAACTTTATCTTGCATCTGAAATTATGCTCTATTTTCAAGGTCTTAGTCATCTGTCTTCTTTAGATTCTTTTTTGTTTCCAATTTCTCTTACTGTTTTTATCTTTTTACTTTGCCATTGGAGAGTTCTAGACTTGCTTCCCAGAATGCCTCCACTTCCTTATTTTATAACTATTTTAAGTTTATTTATTTATTTTTGAGAGGCCCAGAGAGAGAGAGAAAGAAAGGGAAAGAGCAAGCGAGCAGGGGTGGGACAGAGAGAGACAGAGAGTGTGAATCCCAAGCAGGCTCCACACTGTCAGCAAGGAGCCCCACCTGGTCTCAAAGTCACAAAGCATGAGATCATGACCTGAGCTGAAATCAAGAGTCAGACGCTTAACTGACTGAGCCACCCAGATGCCCAACACCCACTTCTTTAAAATGCATTTTTCTCATGGGAAAATTGTCCAATATTTATTTCCAAGACAGACTGACTCTCCACAACTCAGACTTTATTCTGATTAAGACAGGTCTTTTGGAAAGGTGTGTGTAGGTATGTGTGGATGGAAACTAGAGAAGCCTGGAAACATTTGTAAAATCAATGTTGAAAAATGTGATAAGTGAAACAAAGTTGATTTTTAAAAATGTGTATCAGAATTGAAGAACTGACTTTGTTTACTAGTATGGCTCTGCTTAAAGCTATTTCTGCTTCAAGACTTTTTATTTCAATTATTTTTAAAATTTCAAGATGTTTTCAAGGATTTTCATATGCCTTTTTAAAATACTAAGATAAGGAGAATAGAGTAAATAAGACATTAGCAGGAGATGAAGAAGTAAGGGTTATGGTCACCAATAAGGAGGGACAAAAGAACAGCAATATGTATGATACATAAAAGCAGCAAAGTGGTCTATGTGTTTTATTTCCGTAAAACCCCAGCACCTACAATAATGTCTATTGCACTATAGTTGTTCAAAAAACCTTTTTTTACTTTTAAAGTTTATATATTTGCTTTGAGAGACTGAGAGATATAACGGGGGAGGGGCAGAGAGAGGGAGAGACAGAACATCAAGCAGGCTCCACATTGCAGCACAGAACCCAAGGCAGGGCTGGATCTCAAGAACTGAGATCAGGTCACGATCTGAGCCCAGATCAAGACTCAGATGTTTAACTGACTGAGCCATCCAGGTGCCCCAATAAACCTTTGTTTAAAACAATCTTGATTTCAGCTCAGGTCATGATCTAACATTTTTGTGGGTTCCAGCCCCACGTCTGCCTCTGCACTGACAATGCAGAGACTGCTTGGGATTCTCTCTCTCTCTCTCTCTCTGCCCCTCCCCAGCTCCTGCTCTCACTGCCTCTCTCAGAATAAATAAATACACTTAAAAAAACTATCCAAAAAAATGAATGAACTATCCAGTAAAGTGTAAAGGAGTTTTACTAACATAGAAAATGTGGATTATATATTCCTACTCTTTAGAACAGTGGTTCTCAACATTTTCAGGCATAACACTCTTTTAATTTTTGTTGTTGTTGTTTGTTTATTTATTTTTGACAGAGAGGGAGACCGAATGCCAGCAGGGGAGGGGCAGAGAGAGAGGGAGACACAGAATCTGAAGCAGGCTCCAGACTCTGAGCTGTCAGCACAGAGCCTGATGCGGGGCTCAAACTCACGAACTGTGAGATGGTGACCTGAGCCAAAGTCGGACGCTCAACCAACTGAGTCACCCAAAACTCTTTTAAACTTAAAAAACTTTTGAGGACCCAAATGAGGTAGTTAGTTGTATGTAATATGAGGTTATTTACTATCATGTAAGGAATGATATTAAGAATATGTATAATTGAAGAGGGCATTTTTTGGGATGACCACTGGGTGTTGTATGGAAACCAATTTGACAATAAATGTCCTTAAAAAAAAGAATATGTATATATTAAATATTTTTAAAATAACAATAATGAACCTGTTATAACTGACATAAATATGTTTATGGAAAATACTATTTCAATGCAAAAAAATAGTGAGGAAATTGGATTATTTTATATTTTCCAATATTTTTAATGTGTATCTTTCCAGATAATTGTAGGTATTTTTCTTCGATGCTATGCCAAAATATAACAAGTAGTCGTTTCTTAAAAGTCTGTTTCAATGTGGAATTTGGACCTTATCACTGAGCTTTTTGTAGTGTGTGCATTAAAACCCACTGGACATACTTGCATTTTGAATGGACATTTTATCCACAAATGATTTTTTAACATAATATATTGGTCATTCGGAAAGTGTTAATTTTTTAGATTATGAAAAACATGTCTGAGTTGACACATTTTATTATAAAAATTAAAAATAAATGCATTTGTTAATGTTCTCATCAGAAAAATACTTAAGCACTCAAAATTGCAAGCTCAGAGTGGTAGATACAAGTTTTCCAAAATTCTAATATTTGTTCTTAAGCTCAAATTTGAAGTTATCCTCTTAAATTTCAGGCTAAATTAGTTTATTTAGCCAAATACCTAAGCCTGTATAAATCCTGTCTCTCTTGGTCATTTTTTCAAGCATAATTATGATTAATTTGAAAAAGTAACTAGCTCAATTCTCAAATTAAACAATCACACAGATACTTTCACTGAAAGCAATAATTGTACTTAGATCACATACTTGATGTATATTTTCACTTTACATATTTCACTCATAATATTAAATATGCACACCTACTATTGCCAATATTTAATATTTTTACATCTTCATTGAAAATGAGAACTACTTGTTTGTTTTTTTTACCATGAGCACTTGGTGATGAAAAACACATTGATTACTAGAAGAGATTGGTGCCTCTATCTTGATTCAGGCTAAGGCACCATCAGTTTCACTCACCATTGAGTTTGCAACTTTAGCACACACATTAACACAGTGAAACACAAGCAAATAACATTTTGTATTATTATGAAGTTATTTTTGATCTCATGGACTTCCTGAAAGCATTGTGGGGGGTCCCTACACAAACATATGAATCTCGTTTTGGAAACTGCTCTTCTACCAGGTCATTACAATAAATTTCATTTCTTCCAAATACAGTCCAACACAATATAGTTTCTGAATATATTTTTTCTACATGGTAATTTCTACAATGTTAATTGTTGTGACTGTCAAATACCTTTCAAATTCTATGAATACAAATGAAACAAAACAGCATCTGGAAAAAAGCTTAAATTTGTAAAAGAACATGTGTTTTCAGCTCCTTGACCAGATTGGATGATATTGATTGCTATCTGTTTATGTCTAAGGCAATGTTTTAGGCTACTTTGGATTTATTCTTTCAGGCTCATTTATTGTGCCATCCATTATTTTGTTTTAGCACTGACCTCTTGTTATCAGCTATAATTCTAGTATTGACAGGCAAAAATAAACTATCTATAAGGCATTGGTTAATATATCTGCCAGGGGAACATGCAGGCTTGGTCTTTATGAAGCATTATATTTTTAAAATATTTTAATGTTTATTTATTTTTTGAGAGAGAGAAAGAGAGAGAGAGGGACAGCAGGGGAGGGGCAGAGAGAGAGAGGGAGACACAGAACTGGAAGTAGTCTCCAGCTCTGAGCTGTCAGCACAGAGCCTCATACAGGGCTTAAACTTTGGAGCTATAAGATGATGACATGAGCGTAAGTCAGATGCTTAACCAACTGAGCCACCCAGGAATCCTGCATCATTTATATATTAAGTAATATCACTGATCTCTTATTAACTATTGTTAATTAATATCCATTCATTAGTTGTCTTCATGATAGATTATTTTTTGAATTATCATATTGTGATTGGCCTAGTTTGAGCTATAGGACTTTCCTTTAATTAGAAAAAGGCACATTATCTGATACATTTTATCCGATGGAGAATGCATAAGTCTCTAAGAAATGATAGTACTGTTATAAAAAGAAAATATTTGTTTTTGAGTTACTAAATAGGTGACTCCACTCTGTAATTCACAAGCTTTGGATATCTGGTCCCTGATACCTTGTATATTGTGTTCAGTGAGTCAGGAAACAAGAATTCCAAGAAGGGTCCCATAGGAACCTAACTCTGTGTATTATAAATTACTAGTCAAGTGACAAAGAAAATGGAAAAGTTGGAGCACAGTCACCTTTGTGGGGCTTTTATGAGGATATATAAAAACATAAACTTTATTTCAGAAAAATTATAAACGCATGTTACTGTAATTATAAGTAAAAATTTAGAATATGAATTTTTGAATGAATTAACACAGTTCAAGAAATATTGCATCTCCAGTATTCCAAACGAGTCATTTAAAATTGAAATATTCATTCATGTAAGTGGATTATCTGTGTATGGCAATTAAAAAACTAAAAAAAAAGTACAGTCTACTTTTCTGATATTAACTTATGGATATAGCCTAGAATATTGGTCACAAACCAATTTCTGTGAAAATTGGAGAAATTTATCAATGATATATTTGATGGCTTTGCAATGTGTCAACATGGAGAAGTGAGACAACATTTCCTAGAATCTTTATCAATTCATTTCCTGTTAGCCTTGGCTTCGAGAGATTCTTATTGGAGATTTAAAGGGCAAAAGTGAAACAGCAGCCATTTTCTGTACTCTGTAAAGGTTGTTTTTCTGATACAACAGATAAACATACAACTATTTCATATTCCCTGCATCCTCCTTTAGTTTTTTTGAATCCTGGGCCACGTATATGTGTTTTCCCTCATACTGAAGGTCGCTTTTATCTTCTATCAAGGTCAGAGACAGTAAGAACTAGCACGGATTTCTGTCTCCTGTCTCTATCTTCCTTTCCTGACTTCCTGCTCCTGTTCTCTGGCTTCAAGCTCTCACATCAGGTATGACGACAGTTTTACAGAAACTGCCTAACCAGCTGCCTTGTGTAAGGTCAAATCCCTGTAAGGTACAGTGACAGTTACTTTCACGTATAACCAAAATTTAGGGGAGTATAAAATAAAAGCTAAATTTACGTTATCCCTGGCATGTCAAGAGAAACTTTTTATAAAGTGTTTTCTGAAAGTTTTCAGGTTCGTATATATGGAAGTCAACAATGGATTTGAAAAAATTGCAGAATTTGCACCTTTTTTTTTTAGAAAATGGGTTAACCTATGTTAAATGCACTTTGGAAGTTTTAGAGAGAAGGACTTCACACTCAGTAGCAACCATCTGTTGAAGAGAAAAAGTGACAACATTGGGAAAACTTTCCCTTGAGAGAGAAGTTGATTTATTTTATCCTGTGGCCAGAAAAAGTACAGCAACAGAAGGAGTCTTTTATCTATTGTTCTCACCAGCTTTTAACTTACTGCATAACTGACACTCTCATCATACTGTTCTCCCTCCCTCTGACAGAGCATAAGTTTTATGAGGACACACATTTTTCACTGTTTTGTTAATTAAATACCTAGGCATGAATTAAATGCTCAGTAAGTATTAGAATGATGAAGGAATAAGTGAATGAGTAAATGTATGAATGGTTGGAGTCCCTTCATTTCTTGAGATTGTTTGTGATCCAACAGGAAAGAAATCCATGTGATTAAAATAAAAATAAGCCTTGGTGCTCTTAACTTCCTAGAATCTGTTTTAACATATGAACACAACACAAAGGTGTTCAAGAACATGACTGAGGAAAAACAGAACAAGAAAAAAAAATTGATCCCTTTATTCCTGTAGACTCATTGTTGATATGACCCAAAATTCATATTTTTAAACCTAATGTCCCATGTGAAGGAATTAAGAGGTGAGCCTTTGGAGAGTGCCTAGGTCATGAGAATGGAACCTTCAAGAGTGAAATTAGTGCTTTTATAAATGAGAACCTGGAGAACACCCTCACCCTTTCTGCCATGTTAGGATACGATGAGAAGTATAAAACAGGGAAGAGAGCCCTCACTGGAATCATGGTGGCATCATGATCTTGGACTTTTAGTCTCCAGATCTGTATGAAACACATATTTCTTGTTTATGAGCCACCTAGTCTGTGGTATTTTGTTCTGGAAGTGCAAACAAATTAAGAAATTGTTTTCCTCTAAAGCTTATGTAATCTAGGTGGCTTCTCTCTTTTTTTTTCTCATTTTCCACTAATAGGCAGTGATATTCTTCTTCCTCACATACTACCCTCCATTTGACTTATTAACTAAACCTCTGGTCTTTTATTTCATCATACAATTCTAGTTCCATTTAATCCATCTCTTCTTTTAGCTTTTATGAAGCTGAATCCAGGTAAGTGGGCAGCATATTAAAAATCTATATTGGAGGAATAAGAATTTTAACAAAAATTAAATCAAAATAGATTAAAGACTTAAATGTAAGATCTGAAACTGTAAAAGTCCTAGAAAAGAACATGGGTAAAAGCCCTTTGACATTGGTCTTGGCAAAAACTCTTTGGATATGACACAAAAAGCACAAGCAATAAAAGCAAAAGGTAACTGGAACTACATCAATTAAAAAGCTTCTGCACAGCAAAGGAAACAACCAACAAAATAAAAAGGTAACCTATGGAATGACAAAATATTTGCTGACCCTTTATCTGACAATAATTTAATATGTGAAATATCTATACAACTCATAACTCAATAGAACAAAACACAAAACCAATTTTAAAAATGAGTAAAAAGCTTGGGGCATCTGGGTGACTCAGTTAAGTGTCTGACTCTTGATTTCAGCTCAGGTCATGATCTCACAATGGTTCAGAGCTTCTGGCTCTGTGCTGACAGTGTGAGGCCTGCTTGGGATTCTCTGTCTCCCTTTCTCTCTGCCCCTCCCCCCATACTCTTTCTCTCTCTAAAAAATAATCATTTAAAAAATGAGCAAAGAACTTGAATAGACATTTTTTCTAAAGAATATATCAAGTGGTCAACAACTATATGAAAGATGACAACATCACTAATCATCAGGGAAATGTAAATCTAAACAATGAGATATCATCTCATACCAATTAGGATGGCTAGTCTCAAAAAGACAAGGACAAGTGCTGATGAGGATGTGAAGAAAATTAGGATTAAAATAGAGCTATCATATGATCTGGCAATTCTACTCACTGGTATATAGCTGAAGAAATAAAAAAATATATATAACTTTGAAGAGATATCTGCCCTCCCATATTCACTGAAGAATTATTCACAATAACCAAGATATGGAAATTACCTAAGTGTCCACCAACAGATAAATGGAAAAACAAAAATGTGACATATAACTGAAATGGAATAGTATTTACCCATAAAAAAGTATGAAATCTTGCCAGCTGTGACAACATGGATATACTTTGAGAGCATTATGCTAAGTAATGTAAGCCAGACGGAGAAAGACAAATACCGTATGGTATCACTTCTATGTAGAATCTTACAAAAAGAATAAAAAGGTCAAACTCTAGACGCAAAGAGTAGAATGGTGATTGTCAGGGACTGGGTGGGGTTAAAGGAAATGGGGACATGTTGATGTCAAGAGTTTAACTACACTACTCTATGGTATTGCTGTCTCAGCATTCATTTTGTTTGGCCAAGTGGCCTGAGAAGGACCTTAAAATGACTTTAGGCCCTCATGCAAACACATGTCCTACATAACAGCTCACAGATTCACAGTGAAATAAAAGTTCCTAATACGACTCGGCCAATAGCTGTTGTGATAAAGAGTCTCTACCATCACTTGTGCACCTCTTAAGTAAGACCCCTGTGGATCTTACCCAAACCCCATTCTTTTGGTCTGAATTGATCAACCTGTCCTTAACCAAGGACCTCCAAAGCACTCGCTAGCAGAGACTAATAAAGCCATGTACCTCAAGTCCTAGAACTCTCTCTCTGCCTGCACCCTGCTTGAATCTCCTCATGTTCCCCTTAAAAGGACATGTGTACTTCCTCCAGGACCTGTGAGTAATAAATATTGAGATACCTTTTAAGATATCTCTATGTCAGTTTCTCTTGCGATCTTTCATTAAACTGTGGCTCACCAACCGGCACCCTGGGGTCCTACTTAACAAATGTTGATTTATCAAAATCATAACAGCTAGTCAAAGAGTATAAGCTTTCAGTTACAAGATGAATAAGTTTTGAAAATATGATGTACAGCATGGTGACTGTACTTAGTAATACTGTATTGATATTGAAATTTGCTGAGAGTAGACTTTAAACATTCTCAAAAGAAAAGGTAACTATGTGAGGTGATAGATATATTAATTAACTTGTTTTTTGGTAACATTTAACAGTGTATACATATATCAAATCATTATGCTGTACACTTTAAATACATATAATTTTATTTATTAATTATACCTCAATAAAAATTAACTGCTGGTGGGAACAGAAGTTGGTATTGCCACTACGAAAACAGTGTGGAACTTCCTCCAAAAATTAAGTACAGAAATACCATATGATCCAGTTATTCCACTCCTGGTTATTTATTCAAAGAAAATGAAAACACTAACTTGAAAAGATAGATGCACCCCCATGTTTATTGCATCATCACTTACAATAATCAAGATATGGAAGCAACCTAAATGTCCATTAATAAATGAATGGATAAAGAAGATGCCAAATGTGTACCCACAGGCGCACACACACACCCCACAGTAGGAACATTATTCAACCATAAAGAGGGATGACATCTTGCCATGTGTAGTAACACAGATGGACCTGGAGGGTATTTTGCTAAGTGAAATAAGTCAGACTGAGAAAGATAAATACCATAGGATTTCATTCATATATGGAATCTAAAAAGCAAAACAAAAGTCAGAATCAGACCTATAAATATAGAAAACAAACTGATGGATTCCAGAGGGAAAGTGGAGATGAGGAAAATGCATGCAGGTAAATGATAAATACAGGCTTCCAGTTATGGAATGAATAAGTCACAGAATAAAAGGCACAGCAGAAGGAATATTGTTGATGTATTATAGTATCAGTGTATGGTGACAGATGGTAGCTACAGTTGGGGTGGGCATATAGCATAATACATACTGAAGTTAAATCGCTATGTTGTACACCCAAAACTAATGTAGCATTGTTTGTCAACTCTACTCAAATAAAAATGTATGTATGTATGTATGTATGTATGTATGTATGTATTATTTAAAAAATGAGGTAAAGTAAACTTCTAAAAACTTTTTTACTGTTGGGATTCTTGGGTGGCTCAGTCAGTGAGCATCAACTGGATTTTGGCTCAAACCATGATCCCAGGTTCATGGGATCAAGCTCAGCAGCAGGCTCCAGATTCTCTCTCTCTCCCTTTGTCCCTCTCCCCTGCTTGTGCTCTCTCTCTCTTTCTAAAGTAAAAAAAAAAAATAAACAAATTACGTGATCACACACACAAACATGCATTTTGGAAATAATGTATACAATAATATTGCAACACAAAGGATACCATAAAATTGGGAAGAGAGATATTAACCAGATGCAATAGGGGCAATTAGTAACCAAAAGCCCTGATTAAAATATCTGGGAACACTCCTAAGAAGGAGATAGTATTTAAATTAGGACTGGATAGTTAAGTATGAATTCCAAAAACAATATTTTGGTCAATATAATTATGATCAATATGATAGACTGAATAAAATGAAAAATGATTCATTACAATATCAAATTTACAAATGCAAAATAAAGTAACAAAAACCTAAATTATCACATAGATGAGCTATAATTTAAGTAGTTGCAGAAGGATATAAAGATATGCTCAGAAACTACAATCATACATTCAGGAATAAAGATGTGTGTGTGTGTGTGTGTGTGTGTGTGTGTGTGTGTGTGAGAGAGAGAGAGAGAGAGAGAGAAAGTCAGATTAGTAATGGGTAGATGGAACACTTCATATATATACGAAATATTTTATTTTTAGGTAGGTTGGCATATGGATTTTTAAATTAATTGAATTTACCACCTTTCACTATTATTTTCTCTTATATACCACTTTCTTCCTTACTGATCCCAAACTAATTGCATATCTCCTTATATCTTCTGCCTCTCCCATCATAACATCTGTGTCTTCCAAAACTCCAATCTGCTTACATCTGTTTTTTCATATCTGAAACTGAGCATCTGAATAAGTTTGCATCCAATCACTGAGTCACACTGCATAGTATTACTTTAAATATATTATTTCAATATTAGGGGACACTAAATCTTTCTGGTTATTTCAAATATATTTCACTTACCAATTCATTTTACTATTCTGAAAAATGATGACATAATGCCTCTTCTTCCCAATCTCAACTGATAATTATGTTTACTATGAGAAAATGAAGGAAATATGAAGAGAAGTTCTACATTTCTTGACCACAAAATTTACTTTTCTACTGCGTCTGCTAAAAAGGGCGAATATTTATTACTTTATCCAGTCTAAAATCAATCATTCCATTTATGTACTAGAGTTAAATTAGGCCATTTTCCTTGTATTCATTCTTTTTTTAAAAAGATTTTATTTATTTATTTTTGAGAGAGAGAGAGAGAGAGAGAGAGAGAGAGAGAGAGAGAAAGAGAGAGAGAGATGGGGGGAGAGGCAGAGAGAGGAGGAGACAGAAAATAAATGTGGGACTAGAACTCATAAACTGTGAGATCAAGACCTGAGCCAAAATCAAGAGTTGGATGCTTAACTGACTGAGTCACCCAGGGGCCCTGTAATCATTCTTTACATCTTCTGTATGTTGTCTGTATTCTCTTGTTTCTTAGATTCTCCCGTTAACATAAAATACAGTAAAATAAATCTCATCTTAAACAAAAACAAAAACGAATTTAAAAATTTCCCTTGACAGCACAGGCACCTCCAAGAACTGATTTATTTTTTACTCTGCATTATGGAGATTGCAAGATTGTTATCTATTTTTGCCACCTTCACTTTCTTTTTTCCAGTGCTCTATGGAACAACCCAAAAGAGTTCTCTTCCATTCTCCAAAGAGAATTCCTATTGGTAAGGTCAGTAATTAACTCTACATTACCACATGTCAGCTCCTGTTTCTAATCTAACTTTGCTTAAGCAATGCCTAATTCAGGTGATTGTTCTTTCCGTTCTATATTTAATTTCCTGATTTTTGATGCATCACACCCTCCTGGATTTCCTCTAAACTCAAGGACCATTTCTTGTTAAGTCTTATATATTATATATTTCTAATTTTCCTACCAATAAATGATGAGTTCTTATAGGTTTTTTTCTCTCCTTTTCTTCCTTTTAAAATACTTATTGTTAAGGTTATTCTTGAGTCACTTGTCTTAATAAACTATGTCTAATCTAATGATCCCCAAAATTTATGTCATCATTCTTGACCTTTCCTCTGAATTTTAGATTCATATCATGGCTAAGATGTTAAGAGACATTACAAATGACCCACCTCTATGAATGAAATCCTAATTCATCTCAAATGTCTACTTCTCCCCTGCGCTGCCCTATTACAGTAAATGGCACAACCATTTAATCAATAGCATTTAATTCTATATTCTTGCTGTCTTCTTGGCTTCTCTATTCTGATCCCAATATAATGCATGAGACAATGCTGTTTCTATTTCCAAAAATTATGTCCCAATTGGAAATGTTGCATTTGAGAGAATAGATTAACTCATTAAGAACTCTCCAGTCAATCTAAGCAACATATAGAGTGGAATAATCACATATTCATCATGTGCTTCAAGAAATAGTGTACTAAAAACTGTACAGCATAACTGATGTTATGTTGTCACTCCCATCTCAAAAAAAAATGGTGTTTAGTGGGGCTCCTGGGTGGCTCAGTGGGTTAAGCATCCGACTCTTGATTTCTGCTCAGGTCATGATCTCACAGTCCTGAGATCAAGCCCCTCATCAAGCTCCATGCCAAGCATGGAGTCTGCCTGGGACTTTCTTTCTCCCTCTCTCTCTGCCACTCCCCCTGCTCACACTCTCTTGCTCTACCCCTCAAAATAAATAAACACTAAAAGAAATGGTGGTTAGAATGAGCTACATGAATCAAGCTTAACAAAATGTTTTTAATTTTTGAAAGTGAGTGCTGAGTACACCTGGGTTCAATATACTATTCTTTCCAGTTATATGTACAAATGAAATTTTCTATAATAAAATTACATTATATGTACCATATACATACATTATATACATACAGATGTATATAATGTACATACACACATATTCACAAAGCCATATATATGATACCTGGCTACATTTTAGACCTTCATCCTTACAATCTCCTCCTTACTACCCTGTATCAGGTATATAACTATTTTTTTGTAGTTCCTCAAATTTACCAATCCCATTGTCATTTGAGTGTTTTATATTGACTGTTCCCTTGCCTGGAATACTTTTCCCCTGATATCCACATGACTCATTTTCACACTTTATGTAGTGTTCAAAAGTTTCCTCTCTGAAAAAGCTTTGTATTACCACCCTATCTAAAATACCACTCTGTTTTATTCCCTCTTCCCTCTGTGGATCTATCCCATTAAATGCTGGTTTCATAACAGCAGAAGACAAACATTGTGTGGTCATCAGTGTATCCTCTGTGCCTTGCACAGTACCTGCTATATAGTAGTTGGGAAATGTTTGCAAATAGAATAAATAAATTAATTTACTTGTTGAATTTAATTTCTTTTTTGACCCAAGGGTTAACAGTGTTTTTGAAATATTCTTGATACTGGTATTTTTCTACCTTTTTTTTAAAAACAGATTTATAGTTTTATTACATCCAGATCAGAAAAAAATTTATTATTTCTACTTTTGGAACTTTTTTCATTTCCTAATGTATTAACAATTTTTATGATAATTTCATAGACTCTTGATGGCATAATCTCTGTAAAGAGATTATGGTAAGTAATTGCACTATATATATACTTTAGTCCATTTTATTTTTAATTAGATTTCTTTATTCATATTTTTGAAGTTTCATGTGAGCATTTGCAATTTAAGATCAGTAATTTTTTTCAGTATACCTCTAGTGAAATAATTTGATCTTTATCGTGGTTTATCTCTCTCTCTCTCTCTCTCTCTCTATTTATTTATTTTTGAAAGAGAGAGACAGACAGAGCATGAACAGGGGAGGGACAGAGGGAGGGAGACACAGAATCTGAAGCAGGTTCTAGGTTCCGAGCTGTCAGCACAGGGCCCAATGTGGGGCTCAAACTCATGAACTGCATGATGATGACCCGAGCTAAAGTCAGATGCTTAACCGACTGAGCCACCCACACGCCCCTATATATTTCATATTTTTATTCATTGTCTTATTTCATCATTTGATACTACGTTTTTGGCAACTGACATTTTACATGTGTGAATATCACCTAATTCTGGCCAGAGAGTAAAGAGAGATCTTGTGCTGTGAGGCCACCATGAAACTATTCCACCTTAGTGAACAGTTAGGAGTAAGAGTAATCTTTTTCTGAGTCTCAGCATTGTCTTGTTCTGATATAGGGCCTGGAGATACTGCAGCTATTTACCAAAGGACAGAGCTAACATAGACAGGGTGACAGGGTAGAAAACACTGTGAAATCTGACTTGATGATAAATATCCTTATTATTCAAGCAAATGACATGGAGCAGACAGTATCTCATCTGATACAGTACTCTAAAAGATTCTCCAAGAAAAATCCTGGTGATTGTGCACTCCAAGTTTTTAAAATATTTTAAGTGTTTGGCTCTGTTCACTTTACATTTCAATGACAGTTTGCTTGTGAAAATATTGGTTCACTCTTCTTTACTTGAATACTTCATAGTATATGCTTTCTTTAAAAAGTGCAACATAAGAATTTGGAGAAGCCTCGGGAGAATCAATTTCCTTCTTTTTAGGTTGATTTTTATAACATGGATGTCATATTCTGCCTTTTCTCTATGAGGTGCATTGAATTTACTGGAGTATGTCTTATTGCTTATTATTTTGGGCGGGGGGAGCAGAGAGCAGTGTGCAGATTTAGTCTATACACGTTTTTTGTTTTCTTTCTCAAATATTATCCTGTATTCCATCTTTAAATTGTTGTCTTTTACTTGTTCAGTTCCCTTCTTTTTGGATCTAAGACAAACATATTTGTGTAACACATTATGTGTAAACTATACCTTATATTTCTTTTTTAAAAATTTTTTTTTCAACGTTTATTTATTTTTGGGACAGAGAGAGACAGAGCATGAACGGGGGAGGGGCAGAGAGAGAGGGAGACACAGAATCGGAAACAGGCTCCAGGCTCTGAGCCATCAGCCCAGAGCCCGACGCAGGGCTCGAACCCACGGACCGCGAGATCGTGACCCGGCGGAAGTCGGACGCTTAACCGACTGCGCCACCCAGGCGCCCCTATGCCTTATATTTCTATAAGAGCATCATTTTCCTCTCTTTTAAAAATTGTCCATCTGTGTATGTCTTTCTGTGTGTGTTTGGGTGGAAGATCATTTTAAATTCTTCCTAAACTATGACTTAGCAATTCAGCTGTTTGCAGTGCTTTCGATATTTTTTGTTGTTGTTGACAACCAAATAGATTCTAAAACATTGACCAAGGACACAAGTATCAACTATGGTTCTTTCTCTTTCTCTCTCTCTCTCATGGTTAACAATGTGACGATGATTTCTGTGGTTTAATCTTTCCTTATTTCTTTTTAGCTTCCTCATATGATTCACCTCCTGTTTTCTTTTAATCAAAGATGTACAAAGCAGTCACTTGAGGAGCATTCCCACTGAAGAATATGTTCTATGCTACAGAGATTCTGACTTTATTATAATTATAATTTGGCCACTGATATTTGTAAAACAAAAATTCCCCCAAAAGTTCTAATGTGCAGCCATTGAGAAATCCTGATCTGTTTTAATTTTTTGGTTACTTATACTTTGAGATTAATTTTTAAAATCCACAATTTGCTTGTAATTCACCTATGTTTTCATGTTTACTCAGATTGGATTAAGAAAAATTATTTTATACTTTTGATTTCATTACAGTTTATGAATATTATTTCATTTTAATTTCTTTTTTAAATTACTTGAATTTTTTCTTAACTACATTAGCTAAGTGTTGATTTTTCTATTGTTTTATATGAAAAGAATCAGCTCTTTCATTCATTCAGTCATTTCATCAATTTGTTTTCTACTTCATTTTTGTATATTTATATACATTCTTCTATTTTCTCTTAAATTAATGCTCTATTCCCTACTTAACTTTTTGAACTGGGCAATTATTAAGTTTATTTTCACCATCTTTTTCATAAATATATTTAGTTAATTTCTGGATATTTCTCTAAACATACTTTAGCTGTACCCCATAGTTTCTGGTAAGTCAGGGCATTAGGATAAAGTCTGTTCCAAGATTGAAAGTTGATGAAAATAATGATTTGCCCTTTGTTAGATGCTGCTTTCCTTGGGCTCACTCTTCAATCAGCTACAAAGCATGCAAAGTTTTAAATCAGATAAAGATACAAGGATATGAATATGGTATCATGTTGGTCTTCAAATAGTCTCACAGGGATTCATGTGATAGTTGAGATTCTTGGCAGCTATCCCAGAGTGAAATATCTGCCCAATTAAAAGATTGGTGGGCCTGTTGCCCTTTATATTTGCAGATTTGTAGGAATGTCAAACAAGCTTACATTAAAGTATAGAGAATAATGTTTCTACTGAGTAACCCAGATATACTGGCAATATTATTCTAATATTCTGAAGTAATTCTGGGACAATCCTTCATTATCTTCTTATGGAGTATAAGATCTACATATTTTCTACTTATTCTATTAATATTTTCCAAGCTCAAACATGGCCATCACCTGCATAATAGTAAATAGTAAATAATAAATAGTAAATACTAAATAATTTAATGTATCACTTAGAAAAAATACCTTAAGGACTCATATTTTAGACTTTACCTACTTAGCATTGAACTTTGTCATTTAGTAAACTATTCTGATTGAGAAGCAGAGGAAAGAATAGGAGATTTGAAGTAAAAAGATTAGAGTCCAGGTTTCAGATTTATTAATTAAGAAAATTTAAAAAAAATATTCTAAAGAGTCTAATTCATAGATTTCTCATTTGTAAAAGGGTATAAGTAGAATTTTTTGAGAATCAAATGTGATAATGTATGAAATCCAACTTATAGAAAAGAATAGTTACTATAGTTGTTTTCATGATAATAACAATATTATATGTTTGCTAATTTTTAATGTTATAATATTTATCGATATAAGGTGAGAAATAATTTTACATTTTTTATTTTGATCAAGAGATATGATCTATTTGAGCTAATTTACTCTCATTAAAAATGTAAGAAATTTAAGAGTAATAAGTAAGAAAATATAGATAATTAAAGTACATATTTGTACATAGTAGATATCTAAACTTCTGGTCATGTTTGGTTTTGTAAGTTTGTTTTAATTATTTAACCAGCTGACTCTTGGTTGGTTTTTTACTTTGGAATGACTGCTGTGACATTTGAAGAAACAGAAGATTAAAATATAGCTATCTCATAGCAATTCTTCATTTATTTATGTGTAATAGTTCTTGTATTTGAGAAGTTTGAAGTACATTTGAGAGTTATTAATAAGATTGGCATGGTTAATGTCATCCACAGCTGATTTCTATTAGGAAATGACCAGTTAAATTTTCATTTCAAATGGTTAATGGTATGTTAATTTTTTATTCTTTTCAAAAATATTTTCTTTGATTATCTGTGTGTTTGCAAGAGTATTAACAATTTTTATTTGATTTAAATTAGTCTGAAATATGCAAATGTACTATAATCAGTAGATTCAATTAACTCTTACTGATAATTTAACCTTGTGCAAACACTTTATCACAAGGGATAAGCAAAGTAAGAAATACAGCCTTGCGTTAAACATGAGATTGACTTCACTTGGCAATTTTCACTTCACATTTATTTTACATGCAGCCTCCTACTTCCCATATTGATGACACATCAAACTTAACAAAGTGGGTGGTTAGTGAACTCTACTTGGACTCTCAGATGAAGAACATGCTCAGTTTGCTTCATTAAGATTGCGTTCTGAATATAACAAGGCTGCTTACGGTTTTTAAAAATCATAGTGATAAACCAATCCACTGATTATTTTTTTAAAGTTCAAGTAATACATTTTTAAATGAACATGCAAAAAATCTGACAAAATATTTCAGAGGCCCATAATTTTTACTTACATGATTAAGCTAACCTTAATTTAAGCTAGCTAATTTAGAATACTACTCAACTTTAGTGCAGCTAAAATGCAGAAATTATATTCAAAGTAAGGCTATATTCCCAGAATGGGCCATAAATTGATGAAATTTGGCCCATTATGACTATAATTAGGATGAAAATAATGAGACTTACTTGCTTTTTATTATTTACAGGACATTTAAAATACAGTAGGATACCAAAGAGTTGGAATTTGCCTTAGGTAATTGGCATCAGTAAGGGAGTGAAAAATGTTTCACACAAGCACAGGTACAAGTAGCTACTGAAAAGTCTAATAAAGATATAAATAATCTTCATTGGTCTATATTAGTAAACAGCAAAGACATAACTTAGTAGGAATATACTTATATAATATGTATTATTATATTTTATTATATATATTTATTAAAGTTGGTGATAAATGCAGATTGTGTTTTGCTGAATTGTTAATAAATATATAAGTGGAAATGTCTTATAGGCAAATTAAAATTTCTGTATTATACTATAATGAAAGTGTCAGGAGGGGAATGTGGAGTTAAGATTAAATTATATTTTATTTTTGTATTAGAGAGATTTTACATTGATTAACTCTAGAAGGACTTAACAGGTGACGGAGTATGGAATTATCCAGCCACTAAGCCCAGCTCATCACAGAGTATTATTAAACATTTGAGAACTTTCCAATTAAGTACAAAGAAAGAAAGAAAGAAAGAAAAGAAAAGAAAGAAGAACCTTACAGTAGGTAGCACAATTCTCTATTTAGCCCACTATTCTAAACGTTTAGATTTAAAGAAAAGAAACCATAATAAATACTTAACATAGGCCTAAATCATTAAATCATTTTGATGTCTTGATTAACAGGATGAAATTAATTGTTGGTATGTTTCCTTTCATTTTTTATGACCAACATAAGATACATATATAGGCCACACATGAGCATACAAACACACATCACAAGTTGATGAAATGAAAACAACACAAATTTGGGGAGGAAGAAAAATTTTATATGCTGAATGGACATCTAATTACATCTTATAAAACTCATATGAAAGTAGAAAGTGCAAGTTAATATTATGTTTGATACAACTTTCCAAAACTGAAATTAAAATTCTGGTTTTGACATTTAATTACAACACCTATAGTGCATTAGTTTTGCATTATTTTCCACACTCATCCAGTTTACTGTGTCTTTGCTCCTTGCCATTATGACCTGCCTAATTTACAATTCAAGCAACTACAAAACATTCCAGAATGTGCAACTGATGTCACTTTTACTGAGCTTGTCAGTCTGCAAAACATAGGTACTGTGATGTCACCTCAAGACAATTCCAGATATCCAATCATACAATTGAGGCTAGACTATGACAGCTTTATTTGGTTGTGAGTGTAAAATCCAATTTTCCATTTTTTGAATGAAAAGTGAGTACTGATACAACTGCACCAAAAAACAATAAGAGACCTAGGAATAAACCTAACCAAAGAGTTAAATACCTGTACTCTGAAAACTCTACAATAATGATGAAAGGAGATGAAGATGATACAAAGAAATACACATTCCAGGGTCATGAATTGGACAAATATTGTTAAAATGTCTATACTACCCAAATCAGTCTACACATGTAATGCAATCCCTATCAAATTACCAACAGCATTTTTCACAGAACTAGAACAAACAATTCTAAAATTTGTATCAAACTACAAATAGCTAAAGCAATCTTGAAAAAAAAAAGTTAAGCTGGAGGCATCATAATTCTGGACTTCAAATTATATTATAAAGCTGTAGTAATTAAAACAGTATGGCACTGACACAAAAATAGACACATAGATCAATGTAACAGAATAGAAAATCCATAAATAAACTCACAACTCTATGGTCAATTAATATTTACAAGGCAGGAAAGAATATCCCATGGGAAAAAGACAGTCTCTTCAACAAATGATGTTGGGAAACTGGACAGCTACAGGCAAAAGAAAGAAACTGGACCCCTTTATCACACCACACACAAACATAAATTCAAGATAGAGTGTGGACCTAAATGTGAGTTCCAATACCAAAAAGATTCTGGAAGAAAATACAGGCAGTAACCTCTTTGACATCAAACATAGCAACTTCTTTCTAGATATGTCTCCTGAGACAAGAGAAACAAAAACAAAAACTATTGGGACTACCTCAAAACAAAAACTTCTTCACAATCAATAAAACTAAAAGGCAATCTACAGGGGCTCCTGGGTGGCTCAGTCAGTTAAGCATCCAACTTTGGCTCAGGTCATGATCTTTCAGTTCATGGGTTTGAGCCTGGCATCAGGCTCTGTGCTGACAGTGCAGAGCCTGCCTGGGATTTTCTATCTTGCTCTCTCTGACCCTCCCCCACTCATGCTTTCTCTGTCTCTTTCTCAAAACATAAACTTTTATTAAAAAGGCAATCTACAAAATGGGAGAAGATATTTGCAAATGACATATCCAATAAAGGGATAGTATCCAAAATATATGAAGAATTTATACAACACCAAAAGAACAAATAATTCAATTAAAATTGGTCTGAAGCCCTCCCCCATTCATGCTCTGTCTCTCTCTGTCTGAAAAATAAATAAACGTTAAAAAAATTAAAAAAATAATAATAATAAAATTGGTCAGAACTTGAACAGACATTTCTCCAAAAAAGGCATCTAGATGGCTAACAGACACAGGAAGAGATATTCAGCATCACTTATCATCAGGGAAATGCAAATCAAAAGTACAGTAAGATATTACCTCACACCTGTCAGAATGGTAAAATCAATAACACAAGAAACAACAGGTGTTGGTGAGGATGTGGAGTATAAGAAGCCCTCTTGTACAGTTGGCAGAAATGCAAACTGGTGCAGCCATTGTGGGAAACAGTATGGGAATTCCTCAAAAAAATGAAAATAGAACTACCATATGATTCAGGAATTCCACTAGTAGGTACATACCCAAAGAATACAAGAACACTAATTCAAGGGATATATTCACCCCTATTTTCATTATTATTATTTACAGTAGCCAAATTATGGAAGCAGCTCAAGTGTCCATCTATTGATGAATGGATAAAGAAGATGTGTGGGGGTGTTTGTGTGAATATGTGTATGTGTATGTATATGTATATATTTGTATAAATGTGTTATAAATATTATGTAATTATATATGTGAATATTATTCAGCTATAGAAAAGAAAGAAATCTTTCCATTTGCAATGACATAAATGGAGCTAGTGAGTATAATGCTAAGTGAAATAAGTCAGTCAGAGAAAGACAAATACCATGTGATTTCACTTATGTGCAATTTAAGAAACCAAAAAAACTCAGCGGGGGGAGAGAGAGACAAGTCAGGAAACAGACTCTTAATTTTAGAGGACAAACTGAAGGTTACCAGAGGGGAGGTGGGTGAGGGCATGGATTAGATAGGTGATGGAGATTAAGGAGTGCACTTGTTGTGATGAACACTGTCTGATGTATGGAATTGTGGAATAATTATACTGTATACCTGAAACTGATATAACACTGTATATTAACTAACTGGAATTAAAATAAAAGCTTTAAAAAAAAGAATAGTGAGTAATACACTTGTAGAGTGATGAGTCATCTAAAGAAGGGATGACATATTCTAACATACTGGTAGGGGAAACACTGTCATAAAAGCTCTGTTTCTATTTACCTTTTATCATAAAATCAAAGCAAATAGACTGAATTTTTGTGTGTGAAATCATCATTAACATGGACCATGGGCAGCTTGCTTGTTTTCTCTACAATACTAAAGTGAAAATAGAGATATGTTCATATTTATTTATTCGTATACTGGGTGAACATCTGTTAAGGTAATGGTAACAGTTCTGTTTGCAAATTATGCAAACCATTTTCTGATGTTCAAATTAGTTTATTTTTGGCAATGTCATCCTGAAATTAAGTGATACGGAGCTGTTCCAGCTTTTGGTTAAATCCTACAGGAACTGTAGGATGCATCTAAAAGTAAGAGTTTGGACCTTAATTGGGTGGTGTGGGTGATGTGGTTTCATAGGAAATCAATTACTAATCTCTATTTTACCCTGTGTAATACCTACATTTATTGGAATTGTTTTCAAGATTTTTAAAAAGTGTTCTTTGTTTGTTTTTAATGCAGGACAATAAAAGATTTATGTCCTGAAAACTAAAGTTTGCAAAATGTCCGCAAGGGCAAAGAATGTGCTGAATTTATTTTTGACAAGAAAAATGGCTTAATATTCTTAACATACCTTTCTCACAAATCCCTTTATACAGAATGCATCAATCCATGAATGTCACTTTTGTCACAGACATCATTGGTATTCCTTCTAGTAGCTCTATAACTATATAGGCACTAAAGTAGGTTCTGTGATAGCCTACAAGAACAGGAGAACTGAAAGCTTTCCTATATTCATGTCCTTAGCTCATCCCAGAGTTATTGCTTTTCTGAGTATTTACCATCAAATAATTCTTGACAATGTTATAAAATGAACCAATAAGAACTGCACTCTTTCAAGGAAAAATTTAGGACCACACTTGTGCGAAAAAGTTTAGAGAAATGTATGTGAAAGGTACCAATGCCAACAAAAAAAAAGTTTAAGTTTCTACTACATCAGTTTGTAGGTTTTATCTTGAACTAATACCTTTTTAAGTGAGTACAGATAAAATGATTCTGGTTATGCAACGGATATTATTTTTATTTGTTTGTTTCCAGTTTTTATTTAAATTCTAGTTAATTAACATATAGTGTAATTTTGGTGTCCGGAGTAGTATTTAGTGACTCATCACTTACATATAACATCCAGTGTTCCTTGAACAAGTGTCCTCCTTAATTCCCATCACCCATTTAGCTCATCACCCACCCACCTCCCTCAATCAGCCCTCAGCTTGTTCTCTATAGTTAAGAGTCTCCAGAGGGCACATGGATGGTTCAGTCACTTAAGCATCAGACTTTGGCTCAGGTCATGATCTTGGGGTCCATAAGATCAAGCACCCTGTCAGGCTCTGTGCTGACAGCTTGGAGCCTGGGTCCTGCTTCAGATTCTGTATCTTCCTCTCTCTTTGCCCTTCCCTGCTCTCTCTCGCTCTGTCTCTCAAAAATAAACAAACATTAAAAAAAAGAGTCTCTTATGGTTGTCTTCTCTTTTTTTCCCTTTCCCCTATATTCATCTGTTTCTTAAATGTCTTAAATTCCATGAATGAAATTATATGATATTTTTCTTTCTCTGACTGACTTGTTTCACTTACCACAATACACTCTAGCTCCATCCATGTCATTGCAAATGGCAAGATTTAATTCTTTTTGATGGCTGATTAATATTTTATTACATACGTATTATATGTTATATATATATGTATTATATGTATATATATTATATATGTATTATATGTGTGTGTGTATATATATATATATATATATATATATATATATATATAAACATACACCACATTTTGTTTATCCATTCATCAGTCAATAGACATTTGGGCTCTTTCCATAATTTGGCTATTTTTGATAATGCTGCTATAAATATTGGTGTGCATGTGTCCAAAAGGAAATTATTTTTAAAAGTCAGTTTGTCATTGGGCATCTGGGTGGCTCAGTCAAGTGTCCAACTCTTGATTTCAGCTCAGGTCATGATCTCATGGTCCGTGGATACAAACCCCGTGGGATTGTCTCTCCCTCTCTTTCTCTGTCCCTATCCTGCTCACGCCTCTCTCTCTCTCTCTCAAAAATAAATAAATAACATTTTTAAAAAGTCGGTTTGTCTTCTTCCCAAATGAGTTCTTTCTCACAACTAACTATATTGCCATACAATTTGATAGAATAATGAGCCTATTTAATATTTGCTATTACAAAATAAGATATACGTGAGCATCATTTTTTTTACCTTTATTTTTTTCATTTTATTTTTTGACCCCTTTTATGCATTTTTCCCAACCCTCATTCTGGCAACTAACAATCTATTCTCTGTATCAGGAAGCTTGGGGTTTTGTTTGTTTTGTTTTTATTTTAAACAATTTTTAAATACATTATTTTGTTTTAATATGGTTTAGATTCTATATTCATAAAGTATTTGTTTTTCTCTCTGGCTTATTTCATATAGCATAATGCTCTCAAGGTCCATCAATGTTGCAAATGGCAAGATTTCATTCTTTTTGTGACTGAATAATATCCAGTGTGTGTGTGTGTGTGTGTGTGTGTGTGTGTGTGTAGACACATTACATTTTTTATCCACTCATCCATTGATTGACACTTTGGTTGTTTTCATATCTTGGCTATTGTAAATAATGCTGCAGTGAAAATGGAATTGCATATAGCTTTTTGAGTTCATGTTTTTGTTTTCTTGGATAAATCATCATAAGTGGAATTGGCGAATTAGATTGCAGTTCTATTTTTCATTTCCTGAGGTCATACTGTTTTCCATAGAGGGTATACCAATTTACATTTACACCAGCCATGCATAAGGATTCCCTTTTCTCCACATCCTCACCAACACTTAATTCCCCTCTTTGCTAATAGCCATTCTATTAGGTGTGAGCTGGTATCTCCTTGTGGCTTTGATTTGCATTTACCTGATGATTAGTTATGTTGAGCATCTCTTCATATACTTGTTGGTCATCTGTACACCTTTTGGAAAAACTGTCTGTTCAGTTCATATTGTTAGGGGGTTTATTTTGCTATTGGGTTGTATGAGTTCTTTATATATTTGGGGTATTAACCCCTTACTAGATATATGATTTGCAAATATATGATATACTAGATATGTGATTTGCAAAAATCAGTAGGTTACCTTTTCATTTTGTTGATGGTTTTCTTGAGTATGCAAAAGCTTTTTAGTCTGATGTAGTCCCATTTATTTATTTTTCCTTTTGTTGCTTTTGCATTTATGTCAGATTAAAAAAATTATCACCAAGATTTATGTCAAGTTGCTTACCACCTATGTTTTCTTCTAGGAGTGTTACGTTTTCAGATCTTTTTTCAAATATTTAATTCATAAGTTAATTTTTGTGCTTGGTATATATAGTGATCCAGTTTTGCTCATTTTGTGTACTTGTCTAGTCTTTCCAACACCATTTATTGGAGAACCTGTTTTTTCCTAGTGTATATTGTTTTCTCCTTTGTCATAAATTAATATAATTGATCATGTAAGTGTGGGTTTCTTTATAGTCTGTCTAGTCTGTTCCATTAATCTATGTGTCAGTTTTTATGCCATACCATGCTGTTTTAATTACTGTAATTTGTAATATAGTTTGAAATCAGGAAGCATGAAACCTCCAGCTTTGTTCTTCTTTCCCAAGATTGCTTTATTTTGAGCTTTGTGGGGTTCCCTACAAATTGTGTTATTTATTTATTTGAAAACTGCTATCGGAATTTTGATAAGGATTGAATTGAATCTGTAGATTGCTTTGGGTGGTATAAACATTTTAACAATATTGATTCTTCCATCCATGAGCACATATCTTTTCATCTATTTATGTCTTTTCAATCTCTTTCATTAATATAGTTTTTAATGTACGGGTCCTGCACTCACTTGGTTAAATTTATTCCTAGGTAATTTAATCTTTTCATGCAATTGAAAATGGCATTTTTTTCTTAATTTCTCTTTCTGGTAGTTTGTTATTAGTTCATAGAAACACAACCGACTTTTGTGTATTGATTTTGTATCTTGCACTCTTAATTTATTCTGTTTTTTGATGGAGTGCTTTGGGTTTTCTACATACAAAATCATGTCATCTGTAGATAATGACAGTTATTTCTTCCTTTCCAATTTGAATGGCTGAGCATTACTTTTTGTTACCATTCTTGCAAGATACAATTCTTATCTGAATCAGAATATGCTGTTATTTGTGGTTATATATTGGTATAAGTAATTATAAGATAAACATATTCATTTCCTAGGACTGCCACAACAAATTACAACCGACTGGTAGCTTAAAACAACAATGTATTCTTTCACCGTTCTGGGGGATAGAAGTCTAAACTCAAGTTGTGGACATGGATCTGCAACCTTGGAGACTCTGGATAAAATTCTCCCTTACCTCATACTAGCTCCCAATGCCAGCTGTCAATCCCGGTGTTCCTTGGCTTGCAACTGCATCATTCCAATCTCTGACTCTTTTAAGCATCATGTTATTCTAGGTGTCTCTGTGTCTAAATTTCCCTTTACTCTTAAGGACAGAAGTCACATTTGTTTTTAAAACCTACCCTAATGACATCATCTTAACATGATTATATCTATAAAGACCTTATTTCCCAACAGGGTCAAATTCACAAGTACTGGGGGCTATAACCTCAAAATATTTGTTTCTAGGGCACAATTCAACCCATAACAATAAGTTTCATGATAGGCCAATGCTGTGTGATGACAGCCATTCAGGTTGCATATGTAGCAATCTGATCAGAGATATATGTTAGTTGGCAGAATTTTCTAGCAACTTAGCTGAGGGTCATAAATAATAATTTCAAACTTTGTGTGAGAGAAACACAAGATAGATGCAGGCTCCCAATCTTACTGGGGCTCTATTGAAACATGGATCCTGTAACATGGATAAAAAGAATGTGCTTTCTAGGTGAGATTAAAAATTCAAGGATTAGACTGCCAGCAATAATCAAGGATCTAGCTTAACATAATTTAAGGGGTGCATTGGTGGCACAGTCTGATGTGCATCAGTCTCTTGATTTTGGCTCAGGTCATGATCCCAGGGTTGTGGAAATAAGGCCCGCATTGGGTTCCACACTGAGCTTGGCACCTGCTTCAGATTCTCCGTCTATCTCCCTCTGATTCTCCTCCTTGCACTCTCTCTCTCTAAAAACAAACAAACAAATAAGCATAACTTAAGAACAGAATTTATGGGGCACCTGGGTGGCTGAGTCAGTTAAGTGTCCAACTCTTGATTTTGGCTTAGATCATGATCCCAGGGGTTTGGGGATCAGCCCCATGTTGGCTTCCATGGGGATTCCTTTTCTCCTCTCTCTCTCTCTCTCTCCCTCTGCCCCCTCCCCCCTGCATGCCTGCTCTCTCTCCAAAATAAATAAATAAACTTTAAAACATAAGTACATAAAAGTTAAAAAAAAAAGAACAGAATTTCTTCTGCATGATATTAGGATAGGTAAGGCACTAAAAGAAGTGTGATCTGAAGTTTGGGAATCAGATGGAATTTCAGAGGGGAGAGAGGAACTGCAAGCTAGAAACTGGGTATTAACAAGCACACACCAAGTGTGCGTGGGTGGCTCAACAGGTTAGGCATCCCGCCTCTGCTCAGGTCATCATCTCATGGTTTGTGAGTTTGAGCCCCGTGTCGGGCTCTGTGTGGACCGCTCAGAGCCTGGAGCCTGCTTTGGATTCTGTGTCTCCCTCTCTCTCTGCCCCTTCCCTGCCCACTCTCTCTCTCTCTCTCTCTCAAAAATAAATAAGCATTTTAAAAAAGCACACACTAGTATATTTTCTAGCATTATTATTTATTTATTATTATATCTGACTTGGTCATGTATGTCTTAAGTCCTAACATTTCAACAGATTGCCTTATTTTATAATATTTTTATGTTGTAATCTTTAATAGGTAAATTAAT
Source organism: Acinonyx jubatus (assembly GCF_027475565.1). Classification (NCBI taxonomy): domain Eukaryota; kingdom Metazoa; phylum Chordata; class Mammalia; order Carnivora; family Felidae; genus Acinonyx; species Acinonyx jubatus. The sequence continues at coordinate 104,863,463 of NC_069382.1, forward strand.
CATCAATAATAATACACAGTTGTTTATAAAAATAAGAAAACTAACCATTTAAAACAGGAGTGCTCTCTGACAAGTTCAGCATTTTTTTCTGATCAAATAAAATTTAGGTTAACTCCACTGCACATTTCTTCTATTTTCTCTAATTGGGCAGAAGTCTCTGCTATGTCATTAGGGACTTAACTACATGGTTAAATTAAAAGAGTGTGAAATAAAGCCTCACCCATTTTTTACAAATTCAGTTTTTAATTACATTAACTTATTAATTGCATTTGCCCATCACATATGTAATATGTTAGTTCACATTTATAATTTTGCATTATGCATATAATGGGCTTTTATAAGAATATTTTCTTTTTAGTTGTGAGAATAAAATTATTGGAATTAATTGTTATTAAAATTCATGAGTACTCATCTGATAACTAGTAATGAATATTAAAAGTATTTAGCCAGGCAATTTAAAAAGATATTCTATCTATTTTGACTTTGTTAGTGCTCATAACAACCGTATGGATTAGCTAATATTAACCTCCTCATTTTTAAGATGAGAGAATAGATGTTTATGTTTCTGAACACCTTAGAAGAGGTGTGTCCTCACACCTTAGAGTAAAACACCCATATTGTTTGAGGATGTTTTAAGGCACAGTGAAGGTTACAAAAGAAGTAGCTTTGGACAAATGCCTCGTAGTGCAATTGCTGGGTCATAGGGTAGTTCTATTTTTAGTTTTTTGAGGAACTTCCATACTGTTTTCCAGAGTGGCTGCACCAGCTTGCATTCCCACCAACAATGCAAAAGAAATCCTCTTTCTCCACATCCTCGCCAACATCTGTTGTTGCCTGAGTTGTTAATGTTAGCCACTCGTATGAGGACTTTAAGAGACAAAACAGATAAACATAAGAGAAGAGAAACAAAAATAATATAAAAACAGGCAGGGGACAAAACATAAGAGACTCTTAAATATGGAGAACAAACAGAGGGTTACTGGAGGGGCTGTGGGAGGGGAGATGGGCTAAATGGGTAAGGGGCACTAAGGAATCTACTCCTGAAATTATTGTTGCACTATATGCTACCTAATTTGGATGTAAATTTTAAAATATTAAATTAAAAAAAAAGTAGCTTTGAAGGAAATCCAAGTTTATTGAAAGTCAAGATGGATATAAGACCATTTGTGTAGAGACTAAGAGTGTGGGCAGATTTATTTATGATAGAATGGTGGCCCCATTTTCCACCATGTTGCAGGTTCTGGGAATGTTAGCAGCTAAATGATGAATTCAGGGTTCAGTATTATAGAGCACTATGAGACAGAGAAGAACAGGAAAAAATATAGCCTCTAACAGCCTGCTTTTTTAGTAGAAACAAAGACAACATGTATGTAGGATTATATCTAACTGGTGACCTATCTACCCTAAGTTTCCAAATATGCTGTGACAAGTGTTAAATACTGAAGCATCTTTTATGCCTTTGAATTTTAAATATTCACATCATTTTCCCTTACTCTAGCCTAGTTTCTTAAAGTTTTGAAAAACATGTATACGTGTGTGCATATCTGTGCCAGTCAGTTTATATCATTCTAAAGAATTTTCATTCCTTCCTGTGTCAGAACTTATAGAGTGAGTAATATATCATCTTTATAAATTTGATGGTCACAAAAATAATTAAAAATCCCAGGAAATAATTTAAAAAGGGAGTGATGGGCAAAGATTTTCTCTACAAACTTGAAGTGTTTCTCTAATTTTTTTAAATGCTTATTTATTTTTGAGAGAGAGAGAGAGCACAAGACAGGGGCAGAGAGAGAGGGAGACACAGGATCTTAAGGGCACTCTGCGCTGACAGCAGAAAGCCGGATGTGGGGCTCGAACCCAGGAAACTTTAGACCATGACTGGAGCCGAAAGCAGAGGCTTAACCAACTAAGCTACCCAGGCACCCCCAAATTTGAAGTGTTTTTAAGGCTATTTCATTAAAGTCATCTTCTCCCTTATATATCATACATAGGTTTACAAATGCCTATGAAAGAAAATAAATTATGCTATCTTAATAATGTACTTGTGCATTAAGTTTCATTTTGATTCATAAAGATAGCAAGATGTTAATTATTATTTTTACATTTCATTCTGGTTGTATCTAATTTTTAAACAAACTTGGTGAACCCTGCCATATGTTATTCCTACATGAGGTCTCCTTTTGACAGGTCTTGCTGTTTGTAGAGAAGGTGAATTTATTGAATATTAGCCAAAATGAAATATGCTGCAAAGTATGAAGTGCAAACATTACAGTTCTTTTAAAAATATTTTTCTAAAAACATTTTGATTAAAAACTTGTATTATTTATGGTATCATGTCTTTCTTTCTCTGATTTGAATAGTTTGACATCAATGAAAGCTAAATATTTGGAGAATATTATCCTTACCCATTCCTGTACTTTGTCAGTATTGACAGCAAAGTTACAGCTGCTTTCAAAAAATACCCCAAAGCAACATTTGAAGGAAAAAAGCCATAATTTTGCCTTATGATATGAGGGTAGAATATGACACTCATAAAATATAATCCTCTAAGTCAGTTGGGATCAGTCAAGAGAAGAGATACCAATATATATAAATGTATTTTTAAATAAGTTTTCAAGGGACTAAGATTTTACACATTTGTGGGAGAAGCTTAGATAATAAAGACACTAAAAGGGAGGAATTAGAGAAAAACCCTCTGGAGCAGAGATTTCTGGAAGCCAGCCATGTCTGGATTTTGGATGGGCCTGAAGAGAGGCCTATGTAAGTCTGTTGTCCCTTGTCACGGATGTTTCTATGAATATGCATCCAAACATCTGAAGGCAGCCCAGGCTTGCAGTTGGTTAGCAGTGACCAAGTTTGGAAAGAGCTCAATGCACAGCAGGAAAGGAGAGGACAAAGGAACCTGCTGGATGTCCTCCTTCAAGGGCTCTAACCACAGTGACCTTCAGAAAGTAACACCTACAGCTCAACTTCCTCCTCCAAAGTTTTCTGAATTATTTTTCTTTGGAGTCCTATAGGCAAAGGTGTTCTCTGAAATGTAGTGTTATCATTTCAGATTCTTTTATTTTTTTTTTAAGGATGATGTTGATGATGTTGATGACGACATGATTGTTTCTGCCATTGTATAACTCCATTAAAAGAGAAAATAACATGAATTAACATAAACACCATGAAGCGCTAAAATATATATTAATTTTACACTGCCTGGTTGCAATATATTATTCTGTTTCAGTATTTGAAGAAGCTCAAGTATCAGACAAGTGTTTTGGATTTTGAACATATCAATTAGGTGTTTTCAGTTTTATTCTTTAACTTATTGCTATTTCTTCCAGTTTCCATGAAACGTATTTGATAATTTATAGGCAGTGTCACTCCTCTTCTCCTCAGAATTGGGGAAATCAGAAACAGAACTATTCATTTCATTATGGGTGAGAGCTATTCATTTCATTTATCCAAAAATCAACGTGAATCATCCTTAGGGAAGTATTAGGGCTGTATATAAATACACCTAGCTATGATTCCCATTTCCTGTAGATATTACAGAGAAGAAAATACATACACAGTGCTCACAAATACATTCCTAATAAAATGACAGTAGACAAAATTATTACATGAATTGGAACATGAACAGTTTAGAAAAATGACCACATAATTTAGTGAAACTATGCTATTAAGTTACCATTAATTTTTGAGTTGCTGCCTTTCATTCTTTCTTTTGTTTTGTGTTTTTTAACATGTGGTAAATATAAAGCATCAGTTTTTCTGTATATATAGAAAAATATATATATATATTTTCTGTAAATATAAAGCATTCAGTTTCAAGGGAGAAGACAGTTCCTCCCTTAACTTATTTTAAAGCAGTTTCCAGATTCAATTGTAATTTTCTAACAGCTTATTTATTAATATATTATAAATATTTACCCAATATTCTTGTATTTTTAGTTAAGCCTGTGCAAGAACTTTCTTCTCCTGTGCATAAATTGTTTTTATTTTTTTAAGTTTATTTATTTATTTTTAGAGAGAGAGGAGGGAACAGCAGAGAGAGGGAGAGAATCCCAAGTAGGCTCTATGCTGTCAGCACGGAGCCCAACACGGGGTTGGAACCTATAAAAAGTGAGATCATGACCCGAGCCAAAACCAAGAGTCAGAGGCGTAGCCAAGTGGGCTGCCCAGAAGCCCCTTCATTTTAGTTTGTATCAGCATATTTCAACAATTTAGCCATACTTAGCCTTCAACATACCTATGTGGTCTATAACCAAATGTATAGCATTTCAAACTTTTTTTCCCAGACTTCCTTTTTTTCTCACATTACATTGTATATTAGCTCATCACAGATAACCCAATAATATCAAAGACAGTTTCTATTTGAACTAATTAACTCATTTAAAAAAAGACAAAATAATGACTTTATAATAGTAATTAGATAGGGCCCAGAATAATAGTTATGATAATGCTAAATGTTACCTACCAATAGAAAGTTATGTTTTTTCCAACAAAATAGAATACTAGATTTTTATTATTTTCTGTTGTAAACTCTAAAACAGTGCTTCTGATAAAAAGCCAGCATTCCTATGATTGGTGATTCATCAAGAATCATAAATTCAAGGGGCACCTGTCTGACTCAGTCATTTAAGCATCTGAGTTTGGCTCAGGTCATGATCTCTCAGTTCAGGAGTTCGAGCTCCGCGTTGGGCCCTGTGCTGACAGCTCAGAGCCTGCAACCTGCTTCAGATTCTGTGTCTCCATCTCTCTTAGTCCCTCCCCCACTTGTGCTCTGTCTCTCTGTCTCTCTCAAAAATAAATAAACATTTAAAATTTTTTTAAAAAAATCATAAATTCATCCATTACGCATTGTAATTCACAAAGCACTAGATCCTTCTAATTTGTGGCTTGGCCATCCCAAGATGGCTTTACTCATCTATTCCTATATAAAAATAAAAAGAGCATAGAGATTTAGATGTGATGTGCTTTAAAAAGTCTTTCATCACATTGGATTTAAAACAGTCATGTGGCCATGTGTAAATTACCAGGAGCCTGGAAAACTCAGTTTGACTGTAAGACTAGCCAGTCTCTTTCAAACAAAGTCAGCTATTGGAAAATTTTATTGAGACTTATTTTAGAGAACTATTTTGCCTCAGAAAAAAGAATCAATTGGGAGTAAGAGTATTTCAGCATTTGCTACAACATATGTCTTTTTCTCACTCTTATATGTCACGTGATTCCTGGTTGACTTATGATACTGTGGAAATATTCAAGGTCTAAGAGCTGTGTACTCTTTACCCTATTTCCTGAAATGGTACATCTTGCAGAGTATATATAGTTCAATATCACAACCATGATATTGACATTGACACAATAAAGATAATAAACTAAGGAGATATATTGTGTTTGAATTATCACAATGGCAGGAAATTGTGACAGGAGACCAAGGGGGTGAATCCTGAAATCCCTGTATAAATTCTCCTTAAAATGATAACTGACTACAATACTTACCTGCACAGGAGTAAGTGGACACTCCAAGGAACACAAATAAAACCAAGAAATGTGATATTTAAAAGCTGAGTAAATATTTCAGGAGCTCCTTAGTGCTACAGAAGTCAAGTTTTTTTAATACATTAGAATATCTAGATGTGTCAACTAAATGCAATATGTGATCCTGTTAAGAGACAAAGATAATAAAATGAGAAAATCTAGAATATTTTTTGTTGACATTCAAGAAATTATGAAGGAATGACTGGGGTAGAAAAATATTTACAAATATAATGACTGGGAATTTTGTGATGTTAATGATACAGCTAAAATCAGGAAGCTCATGAACTACAGGAATATAAATAAAATCATATTGAGGAACATAATAATAAAACTTTAAAATATCAAAGTAAAGATCAAACTCTCGAGGCAGCCAGGGAAAAAGGGGAGGTTACCTTCTAAGAGAGACAACAGATGAAAAAAAATATGTCTCAGAAAAATGCAGAACAAAAGACAATGGGACATTATTTTCAAAGACCTTAAAGAAAATCCATGCCAATTTATAATTTTGTGTCCCTGGGGCGCCTGGGTGGCTCAGTCGATTAGGCGTCCGACTTCAGCTCAGGTCATGATCTCACACTCCATGAGTTCGAGCCCTGCGTGGGGCTCTGTGCTGATAGCTCAGAGCCTGGAGCCTCCTTTGGATTCTGTGTCTCCCCCTCTCTCTGCCTCTCCCCTGCTCATGCTCTGTCTCTCTCTGTCTCAAAAATAAATAAATAAAACATTAAAAAAATTATAATTTTGTGTCCCTAGATAGCATCTTTTAAGAATGAAACATTACTGAAAGAATTTTACCAGAATAGTGCTAGAACTGCAAAATAGAAACAAATTCTTCAGAAAAATAGAAAATAAACTCAAAAGGAAACTCACTTTGGATGAAGGAATTAAGAGAAATAGACTAAATACGAGGGTAAATCTAAATAAATACTGAGATATAAAACACTGGTATCTTAGGGGATTTAAAATATATACAGGTTTCAAATACTTAGCAACACTAGCATGCAAGCCAGATAAGCAGAAGGTAGTTAAAATGTTAGAAAGTCCTCGCAATTTTACTGGTAGGTGAAGAATACTAGTTTCCATTATGAACATAAACTTTAAAAATAATGAAAAGGGTTTAGGTGCACCTGGGTGGTTCCATCAGTTAAGCATTCGACTCGATTTTGGTTCAGGTCATGATATCACTGTTTGTGAGATCAAGTCCTCCTTCTGGCTTTGTGCCCACAGCATGGAGCCTGGTTGGGATTCTCTCTCTCCCTCTTTCTCTGCTCCTTCCCTGCTCGTGCACGTGTGCACTTGCTCTCTTTCTCTCTCTTTTAATAAATAAACATTAAAAAAATAAATTAAGGGGCGTCTGGGTGGCTCAGTCAGTTGAGCAACTGACTCGATTTCAGCTGAGTTCATGATCTCACGGATTCTTCAGTTTGAGTCCCATGTCAGGCTCTGTGCCAGACATGGAGTTTGCTTGGGATTCTCTCTCTTTCCCTTTTTTTGCCTCTCCCCTGCTCTCTCGCTCTCTCTTCCTCAAAAATAAATAAGTTAACTTTAAGAAATGTAAAAAAAAATAAAAAAATAAAAAATGTATAACCAACAAACCAATAGACAGGAAAAATTGAGCCATACAAAACATTCAGTACAGATTAAACAAAAGAATGAAAGTGACAAAGTAGATGCACACATATATGGTCAATGTATTTCAATAGAAATTCTAAGGGAAATTTATTAGGGAAAAGAAATTACTTTCAATAAATAGCACTAGAAATTTTCTAAATGGGTGCCTACAAGAAGAAAATATATTGATCAGTGTCAACAAATTATTCATATGTTAAATACGGTTTGATTAACAAATTGCTTTTTGTTTTCATTTAATTATATTCACTCTTGAAACACAGGGAGTATTTCCATTACAGATGAAGGGTAGGAAAAAAAATTTAGCTCCAAATTATGAACCATTGTTTTTTCCTTGCTCATAGAACATGATGTGGAAAGAAGGTGAGAACAACAAGGAGACATGTGTTAGTTAAGTCCAAAGAGACAACATCTTCTAAGCAGTTTTCTCATGAAAATGTTGCAGATATATTTGTAATGGCAATATAGTTTTTAATTTCTAAATGACAATAAATTTGTTCCTTAGGTTATTTCTGTTATTTCTTAAAGTAGCATATTAAATATGACAAATATAAACTGAAATATACATAAGTATACATTTCAATTTATTTACTTTAATACTTACTACATATAACTATATTTCCCGAAGGAATTTCTACTTCTAATATCATTTCCTCATCCATCTTTTCAAGATGAATCAATTACCTAAAATTATAATTAACATTTTCCTACTGTATCTTGTTGCACATAACAGCAAATAATATATTTTTATCAACTTTAGTATATTCTATATTTGCTATTTCCTCCAAAGAAATTATTTTTAATGGAATTAAATCCAAAAAATACATATGGATGTGCATTCATACATGGACTATATAGATAAATGTAAATTCACAAGCATGTTGAATTTTAGTAAAATGATAATGAGGGAAACCATTTCAGGAAAATTGGCTTTGGGAAGTTTAAAGACATAAACCTTACTACTTCCAAATTCTTACAGCAATTTGAACTACTTATGAAATATTTCTAAGAATTAAGCTGATCACTTTAGGTAAATGTATAATCTTTAAATTGTATTATCTATTTATAAGATAAATTATTATTAAAAATAATAAAATATAGTAATATTATTTCTGTACTATTAATACATGCCAATCACTTTGCTAAACATTTTAAATAAATTATCCCTATTAATTTTCATAACCACATTTCATAGGACAGCATGGTTAATATATTTCTTTTTCAAATAACAAGACAGAAATAAAGTGACCTGCTCTTATTATCCAGCTAATAATATAAATTAAAATTCAGAACTAGTCTCTGCTATGTTGAAATCTGGCTCCTCTATATTCTCTATGATATATTGTTAAAAATCCTCCAAATATCTTACTTTTGTGGTTAGGTCAACATACACCCACGCGAGTTTGCAATATTTTGTAAAGTATGTCTTTGAAAAATTTTATTTTTCAACTTTTGAAAAATTAAATGTCAATTCAAACTTTCCAAATGATTAGATCTTTATATTAATGGAATCATATTAATGGAATCTGTTTAATGAGATGTGCTTTACTGATATCAGCAAATAGAGGAAAGCGTTAATGAAGTTCCTCTACTTTGATCGTCAAAGATAATGACCATAACGCCAACATACTCTGTATTGAGTAGAACAACAATAGTGACATACTAGTAATAGCCTTAATACTGGATTAAGTTAAAATAAGACATTGAAAATCACCAACTTTTTACAAATACGGTATGATTTCACTCATATGTGGAATTTAAGAAACAAAATTAATGATCATAGAAAAAAAAGAGAGGCAAACCAAGAAACAGACTATTAACTATAGGAGAACAAACTGATGGTTACCAGAAAAGAGGTGGGGGGGGGGATGGGTTAAATAGTTGATAGGAACTAAGTACTGCACTTGTGTGATGAGCACTGGGTGTTGTATATAAATGTTAAATCACTAATGTAACACTGTATATTGACTAACTGAACTTTAAATTAAAACTTTAAAAAAATAAAAGAAGGATTGCACACAGAATTTTAAAAAATAAAAAAAAATCCTCAACTTTTTGTTACTTAATGCAGCAGAAATTTATTTCTCCCATAAGTATAGTTAAAAGCAGGTCCTCCTTATCTTTAGCAGGAATGACAGAGTCTTACAGACTGTACTTTACAGTTATTTGGACATGGAATATTTCAGAATTTCTGATATATTCAGTAAGTTGTTTTCAATTTTTTCATCAATTTTTAGTGGACACAAAGGAAATAGCATGTAGAAGAAAAGTCACACCTTACCATCTTAAGATAAAAGATTGACATTTCTGATGCTTACTTTTTAAATTGTGAGGATACTCTACTTGGAAAAAAAGAATAAGAAATATAGTACTTGGTTGGTTCAATAGTTTGAGGCAAAGTTCTATACTATGGAAGACGACAGACACACATCTTTTCTCAACATCTAGTTGCCTCGACCACAAGGAGAATTCTGAGACTTAAGAATGTGTGTTTGAGAATTTTGACACCTGTATTTTCTGAAGCAATGAGTAATCAAAGAGAGATGAGATGCTTATAATGAAAACGTACTAACTTGGCTTGACACTGGCTTTTGTTCAAAAGACAAAACATTGGCAGGACATAGAATTTGACAATGCAAACGTTGTGTAAACTGTTTAGTCCAAGACTTGAAATAGAGGATTTGCCTGACTTATCCAGTCACAGCAGTGGTATTCATAATTTTCTTGTTACAGGAAAAAAATGTAGTAACAGTACTCAAGGGAACAGGTTTACAATCCTAAGAAGTCCTTGTTATTTCACTCATTGATTTCCAGTGGCTGCCTGACTTGAAATATACATTACAGGAAGCTGATGGAATTGCCAAAGTGATGGAGAAGTAAGGTGCTCAAGGTTTCCAATGGCATAATGAAGATATATACAGCTGAAAGGGAATTAGGTAGCTCCACATCAATAATATAAATCAAATAATTAAAAACATTTTCATTCTATAAAGCATGAGGCTCTATTTTACATCACAGTTCTTTTGCAGGATTAAATTCTCAAAGTATTGTAAGGATTTCAAACTTCTTTAGGCTAATTTGGATGAAATTAAACACATACATCATTCTAACAAATATCTCCCAAACGATTGTGAACTTTGGAAATGAGAAAGAGATTAATGGTAATGTATTTCATATTTGTGTTCTCTCTGTAATGGTTCAATTATTTTCCCATGAAGAATTTATTATTTCTACCCAACAGACATCGGTCAGACTTTTAATAGACATTGCTGAAAGTCATATAAAAAATGACTTCCAAGTACAATAAATTTAACAGCTATTATTTTTCTCATTGTCTAAGTGACAGACCTAATAACCCATGTCAAAATAACAGGAAAAAAATAGAGAGGCAGTACACAAGTCTTGTAGTAGCTCAAAAGTTATGTTTAACAGTTAGTGACAAATGAAAGCAGGAAAGAAGTTATAACAAAAGAATGTGTAAGATCACCAGAAGTAAGTTCATTAAACATGTGGCAATCATTTTCATTAAGAAATCAGTGTGCATCAAAGACAGTCCACAATGGGAAAGATAGTAACTTAGCAAATATTTTCTTGCCAATCTAATCTATTAATAATCAAAGCAGTGATAGACTGAACTAAAATTATTTAATTTCTTTTTTTAAAAGTTTATTTATTGTGAGAGGCAGAGAGAGTGAATGGGACAGAGAGATAGAGGGAGACAGAAAATCCCAAGCAGGCTCCGCACTGTCAATTCAAAGCCCCATGTGGGGCTCGAACTCACGAACCACAAAATGAAGTCCCATGCTTAACCAACTGAGCTACCCAGGTGCCCCTCAAATATTTAATTTCTGATACTGATGTATTTTTAAAGTTGGATAAAAAAGCAAAACACATGCATAAAAGTGAAGTCATTATCAGATATTTTCCTTTTGATTTTTTAAGTAAACATTTTGATTTAAAAATAGTTTATTGTCATTAGGACAATTGCTCAGTGACTATGAAATTTTTATATCAAGTAATGTGACAAGCTTCATTAATTGTAATTCCATAATCATAATTATGTTTATATGTAGAGTCTACAATGACAAAAATATTATTAGTTAAAAATTACGTGCCACAGCATATGTCTACAGTAATTTTCATGAGGATGGTTTAATTATTGTAACCATCAAATTACCTCAATTCAACAAAACATGTCGTTTTCTTATCTCTTTTTCCAGGAATATCATTCACTGTGTCCATCATGTATGGACTTCCAAGTTGGAGACACCTTTTAATCCAAAGACTTAGAAATTAATCTATGTGAATATGTTACCTCAATTTTTCAGGATTGTTTTTTTTCAATTTTAAGCATATAAGTCAGACCAATCATCTCTCTCTTTTTTCCCCCTTTTTAAAAGACAGCTTTATTGAGATATGTTTGAGTTACAAAAATCAGCATCTATTTAATGTATACAATTTGATGAGTTTGGACATATGCATAGACCTGTGAAACTATCACTGCAATCTAGGTAATTAATAAATCAATTACCTCCAAGAGTTTCCTAGAGCCTTTTTGGTTTCTAGTTTGTTTGTGTGTTTTTGTGTGTGAATCTGGTAAGAACACTTAAGAGGAGATCTACACTCTTAACAAATGTTTTAAGTGCTCAATAGAGTATTGTTAACTATAGGCTATATCATATAGCAGACCTCTGGAATATATTTATCTGTAAAACTAAAGCTTTATACCCATTGAACAACATCTCCCAATTTTCCCTTGCCCCCAACCTCAAGCAGTCACCGTTCTACTTTCTGCTTCTTAAATCATTTTTCTTCTGTACTGTTTTTCTTTTCCAAAGAATAGTCTTTATTATATTATCTTACTTTGTCTAGTACTGTATTATACATTAATTATAATTATTTTTATTATTTTAAGTAATTTTTAAATTGATGCTGGAACAGCCTTATCAACAATTAATGAAAACTTCTTTTATAGCTTATGATAAATTCATAGAAATAAAGTAATTCATCCACATCCATTCAGTGAATTCCAGAATTATAGGAACATCTCAGATTTGGCTTTCATTTTATATTTAAAATCAACTTCATTTAATTATGATTTACATAGAAACTGCAAACCATATAAATCTACAGTTGAATGCACTTTTATAAGTATATATATTCAATAATCACCAGTCCAATCAAGACACAGACTTATCCATCGATAAAAAACTTTCTGTTCTGTAGTTTCCTAGTCAGTGTTATCAAGTTCCTTACCCCACACAACAATGGATTTGGTTCTGTCACTGTAGATTAAATTTACATTTTCTAGAGTTACATATACATGGAATCCTATAAATCACATAATGACAAATGCATGAAATTCATATTTGGGTGTTTTAGAGGTCCCTTCCTTTTAGTTGCTAAGTAGTGTTTGAATGTATGGATATACCACAGTTTGGTCCAGTATTGGATTTTCTAAAAAATTCTATGAATATGTATTTGTGTAAAAGCTCTTTTGTGGTCATGTGTTTTTGTTTCTTTTCGTTAAATACCTCAGTGTGAGATTTCTCAAAATAATAAATGTATGTTGAATTTTACAAGAGAATGTCAAAGATTTCTGAACTTCTTATACCTTTTAATATTTTCCTTAACAGTGTATGAAAAAAATTACTACTCCACCTGTTTGTTAACATTGATATTGCCAACATTTTACTTTTAGTCATTCTACGGGAGTATAGTGGTATTGGATTGTAGTTCTAATCTGTAATATCAGATAATTAAATGTGATGGTGACCTTTTCTTGTCCATATCAACCATCTGAATATCTTTCAACCATTTTTACTGGGTGTTTTCTTATTTGGGGCTTGTAATAGTTTTTATATATTCTGGATCCAAGTACTTTGTCAGATAATAGAATTGAGAATACTTTCCATCAGTCTGGCTTGTCATTTGTGTTTATATTAGTCTCTTAAGAACAGAAATTTCTAATTTTTATAGACTTCAATTCATCAACTTCTTTCATGGTTCATGCAATTTTGTTACATCTAAGAAGTCTTTACATATCTAAAGATCACAGGTAGTTTTCTTTCTATGCATTTTCTAGATGATTTATCATTTTAGCCTTTACATGTAAGTCAACAGTTTATTATTAATTTTTGTGTGGTATAGAAATAGCAGTGGTTCTTTTTCTTTCCTTACTTTTTTAAAAACTAAAGATATAAATTGTCCAGAATCCTTTGATTAAATCCACTGAATATTTTGTCATACTTAAAATTGATCACATATATGTCAGTCCTTGTCAATACCAGAAGTTTGTACACTTTTCCTATGAAGAGCCAATTGCATAAATCTGCCTTGAGAACATATGGTTTCTATTGCAAATATCTACTCTACTGTTATAGCATGGAAGTGGCCACAGGCATACTTGAACAAATGGCTGTGGATGTTTTACAATAAAACTTTATTTACTGGGGTGCCTGGGTGGCTCAGTTGGTTAAGCACCCAACTCTTGGTTTCAGCTTAGATCATGATCTCACAGTGCATGTGCTTGAGCCCTACATTGGGCTCTGTGCTAGTGACCTGCAACGAGCCTAAATGGGATTCTCTCTCCCTCCTTCTCTCTGTCCCACACCCCTTTCTAGACACAAACCTTAAAAAAAAAAGAGAAAAAAAGTCTGTTTACAAAAACAGACCACCAGTCAGTTTTAGAAACTATTCCATTGATCTTTATTGTCTTTATGTCAATTTCAGAGAATGGATGAGTTAATAATATTATCCTCTAATCCATGAATTAGTATTCATTCTTTCATTTCTCTCAGTAATATTTGTAGTTTACAGTATTCTTCTCTTGCAGTATGCTGTTAACTTTAACCACAATTATTTCAGACTTTCTGATACCATTTTAAATAATATATTATTTCATTTCCTGGATATTTGTTGCTAATAAATAAAAAAAACAAAATTATTGAGCTTTCATCCCAGGATAGGTTAACAATCTTATTATTTCTGACAGTTTCTTTGTAGATTCCTTAGGTTTCTCTACCAAAACACATTGTCCATGAATAAAGACAGATTTACTTATTCTTTGCCCATCTTTGTATTGAATAGAGTGGGAAATATTTCATCCTTCATTGTTACATATGATATGACAGACATATTTTTCATAAATTCTTTTTATCAGGCTAAGGCAGTTCTTTTCTATTTCTAGTTTCTGAGAGTAAAAGTGCTTTTTCTATGTTATTTGAGATTATCATATTGCTTTGCCTTTTTTCTCCTATAAAATGGTCAGTTACATCGATACATATTAGAATATAAAACTAACATACAATCCTATGATAAACCCCACTTGCTGTATTATCATTTTGTATATTGCTGAATTTTATCAGCTAATATCATATTCATAAGAAATATTCAAGGAGATTTCTTTCCTTGTGATATCTTTATTTTTTCTTCTGGTTTTGTTATAAGGGTAATCCTGGCCTCATATAAAATATTGGGAAAGATTTCTTTCCTCCTCTATTTTATAAAAAAATGTTGGCAAGATCTGTATAATTTCTTTCTTAAATGTTTTATAGAAATTGGTAGGGAAGCTGCCAATACTTGGATTTTTCTTTGTGGCAAAATTTCTAGTTATGAATTGAATTTCTTTTTTTAATGTTTTATTTATTTTGAGAGAGAGAGAGAGACAGAGAGAGCAAGCTGGGGAGGGGCAGAGAGAGAGGGAGACACAGAATCTGAAGCAGGTTCCAGGCTATAAGCTGTCAGCCCAGAGCTCAACGCAGGGCTCAAACCCACAAACCGTGAGATCATGACCTGAGCCGAAGTCAGACACTTAACCGACTAAGCCACCCAGGCGCCCCAAATTTCTATATTAGATTTAGAACTAACCAGATTTTCTCTTTCTTAAGTTAGAGAGTGTAATTTGTATCCTTTTGAGAATTTATTAATGTCATCTAAGTTGTAGAATTTCTTGATGTTCTTGATATTTCCCTGTTTCCTTGTAATATCTATAGCGATAGTGACATAGCAATAATAATTTTTTTTCTATTTTTTATGTAACTAGCTTTTATTTCTCCAGATTTTAAGGCGTAGGCTTGGTAACTTATCATTACTTTCCTTCTTTTCTAATGTAAGAATTAAATCTTGTAACATTTAATCTAAGCACTACTTTGCTACATTCCACAAATTTTAATAAATTTTATATTCATTTTAATTTAATTTAAATCATTTGCTAATTTACCTGGTGATGTCTTATCTGAACTATAATACTCAAAATTTTAAACTTCTAAATATTTGGTGTTTTTCAAGTATTTTTATATTTTAATTTCAATTTATTTTAATTTGTGTCATTTGAATACATTTAAATATATGAGACTTTTATCACTTCCCATCATTTATAATTAATTGATTAATTAATTTTTTACCATGTGAACTTGGAAAGCATGTGCATTCTGTTATTGTGGATTGGATTACTTCAAAAAGGTGAGTTATATCAAGTTGATTGATAATGTCTTTCAATTTTTCTATATCTTTACTGATTTTATGTCTGTAAATTTACTAAGACTTGCATTATATCCTAATAGCTGGCCAGTTTTGGTGAATATTTTATGTACATTTTTAAAGTACTTTCTGTACACTGAACACTATAAAGCACTGATGACAGAAATTTTAAAAAGACACATAAATAGAAAGACATTCACTGTTCATAGATTGGAAGAATTAATATTGTTAAAATGTCCATACTGCTCAAACTGATCTATAGCTTCAATGCCTTCCAATCAGTATCTCAATGGCATTCTTTACAAAAATAGAAAAAAAAATCCTAAAATTCATCTAGAAACACAAGAGATCCTCTATAGCCAAAAGTAATCTTGAACAAGAACACACTGGAGGCATCACATTCTTTGATTTCAAAATATATTATAAATCTATAGAAATCAGAACAGTGTGACACTGGCATAAAAGCATACTTATATATCAGTGGAACAGAATATAGAGCCGAGAAATAAATCCACACATTTATGGTCAAATGTTCTTTGACAAGATTGCCAAGAGAACACAGTAGAGAAAACAGTCTCTTTAATAAATGGTATTTGGAAAATTGAATATACCCATACAAAAGAATGAAATTAGATCCTTATCTTACACCATACACAAAAATTAACTCAAAATGGATTAAAGACTGGAACATAAGATTTGAAAGTGTGAAACTACTAGAAGAAAACTTAGAGGGTAAGCTCCTTAACATTGGTCTTATCCAAGAGTTTTCGAGTATGACACCAAAATCACAAGCAGCAAGAGGAAAAATAAACAAGAGGGAAAATGTGCACAGCAATGAAAATATTGAACCAAGTGAAAAAGCAAATTACAGGATGAGAGAAAATATTTCCAACCCAGATATCTGATAAGGGGTTAATATCCAAAGATAGAAGGAACTCCTACAACTCAATAGCAAAAATATCCCAAATAACCCAATTTAAAAATGGACATTTGTAAAGACATTCCTTCAAATAAAACATATACGTGGTCAACAGATATATGAAAAGGGGTTCAATATTACCAATTATCAGGGAAATGCAAATCAAAACCATAATGAGATATCACCTCATACTTGTTAGGATAACTATTATGAAAAAGGGAAAAGACAAGTGTTGGCAAGGATGTGGGAGAAAAGGGATCCCTGGTACAATGCTGGTGGGCATATAAATTAGCGTAGCCACTTTCGAAAAGAGGAGAAATGTGCCTCAAAAAAATTAAAAATTGGAACTCTCATAATCCAGCAGTCTCATTTCTGGATGTGATCCAAATGAAATAAAATCAGTAGAGAAATATCTTCACTCCCCTGTTTATTGCAGCATTGTTCATAAAAGCCAAAAGTGGAAATAAATTAAATGTCCACTAACAAATAAAAAAAAAAGAAATTGTGGCAAACATATTCAATGGAATATTTTTCAGACTTAAAAAAGAAAAAATATCCAGCAATTTCTGATAACATGGATGAACCTGGATGACATCATGCTAAGTGAAATAAACCAGACCCAGAAAGGTAAGTGCTACATGCTCTCATTTATATGTGGAACCTAAAGTAGTAAAACTCACAGAAGTAGAGAATTGAATGATGGTCAGCAGAGGTAGATGTGTAAGGGGAGGAGGAAATGGGAAGATGTTGGTCAAAGGAAACAAATTTTCAGTTATTCAAGATAAATTCTGGAGATCTAATGCACAGTGTGGTGATGGTAGTCAACAATATTGTATTGCACACTTAAAATTTGCTAAGATGATGCCCTTCGATTAAAACTTCACACATATACATAATGAGGTCTATATAGAGGTGATGAATAAATGATCTAGCTTGATTGAGCTAATCTTTTCACAATGTATACATATATCAAAACATCAAGTTGTACAAAGATTATCTCAAACAAGTTTTTTACATAACCAAATAAAATAACTATATTTATAAACAAGACAAAAAGGGGCATGTGGATGGTTCATTTGGTTAAACTTCAGATTCTTGGTTTTGGCTTGGGTCATGATTTCACAGTTTGTGAGTTTGACCCCACATCAGTATCTGTGCTGACAGTGCAGATCCTGCTTGGGATTTTTTCTCTCTCTTTTCTTCTCTCCCTCCCTCTGTCTCTGCTTCTCTCTCTCTCTCTCTCTCTCTCTCTCTCAAAGTAAATAAATAAACTTAAAAAAATAAACTAAACAAAACAAAAATAATGTTCCTTCTGCTGTTGTCTATTGGGCTATGTAATAAATGTCCAATTAGGTCAAGTTTTTTGATAATGTGGTTAAAGTTTGTAAAAAAGGCAAAATATAAAAATGTAAAATCAAAATGAAACCAGTTGAGAAAAATATGAAGCAACAAAAATAAAACATAGAGAATCTTAAAAATCTTAAAATAGAAGTAGCAGATTGAAGCATGAATTAAACTTCATTAATGCCAAAGTGGAAGAGAAAGTAAGAGAAACAGCATTATAACGAGAATCAAAAGGATTATTTGGGTCTTTAAATTTTTAAAAAAGAAAACCTGATATGAAATAAAGAGCTAATTGAAAATCTTAATATGAAAATAATTTAATGAGAAGATATCACAGACAAAACAAATCTGCTCAGAGTAAACGGACGTAAAAAAATAATCTGCATCACTTCTAGGTAAGGAAATTAATTAAGATGAAAATATGAGGCTGAACAAGATGCTCATTGAGATATAAAAGAAAAGATCAGGAAATATCAAGAAAAAAAAAAGAAATCTGTCTTGATCTGAATACTAAAGTAAGGACTTTAAAAGGATTTATTATGTAACTAAAATAAATAATGACCCATTGATACAAAACACACTAGCAGTTTAGATGTTTGACTTTATGATGCAAATTGTACTTTGTCAACTTATTATCTTAGTCAGCCTATTGTGGAAAAATTAATTTTGATCATAAAAATGAAACTCTTAACTATTTGAGATTAGCCTGGAGCGGGGGGTGGGGGTGGGAGCTCCTTTCAATAGCATGACAACCTCATGTAGAAGTGATGAGCCTTTCTTGTCCATGGTTTGCGTCATTCTTTCTCTGGGTCCATTGCTGAATTTCCTTTCAGATGCCCCTATCAATTTGCTATCTACATATGATTAATAGGAGAAATGCAATGAACATGATATTGGTTTATGCCAGATTCCTAAAGTTTTAGACAATTCATTCTTGCTTGTTCCTAAAATCATGAAATTCATTTCCTTCAAATAAACTGATTAGAATTCTTGGAATACCTGACCCTGAAAAGGGACAAACTATGTTGCCTTTCCAACCTGTGACTCAAGAGGAAGAACATTGAAGTTGATTTCAAACTTAATATGATATGTTCTCACACTGAAAGATTTGTAAAGGGAAAAAAATCAGGACTATTCTATGAAATATAATAAAACTAAAGATATTTCTAAAATAAAAGAAACTCCTTTATATATCTGTCAACAATAATGTGTAAATAAGCCTAGAAAATCAACTACAGGCAGCAATTATAAATTACTATTACTTTACATTGAGAAAATCAATTTCACAGTACTGATATTAGGTCTTTTTATTTTTTTCTAAACCATCTACTTTTCTAGATTCTTTTTCAGAAGGGAAATTTTGTACATGTCTTTGTAGTTCTAATTAATTTTGACAGTATTTTGAAAGAATTAAAATAAAAGTTTGAGCATCTGACAAAAATAGACTGGTTTTCTATTGGTTCTGTCAATTACTGAGAAGAGTCCTAAAATCTCCAACTATAATCATGCATTTTCCGACTTTTACTTCAAGTTCTATCACTATTTTTGCTTCATTTTTTGGGAGTTTGTTGTTAACGTACACATTTAAAACCACTATGGCTTGTTAATGAATTTATCCCTTCACTGCGATGTGATGTCTTATTTCTTTTCTGGCAATATTCTTTGTTCCTAAGCCTAGGGTTTTTTTTTTGGTATTGATGTAGGTATTCTGGGGTTTTCTTAGTGTTAAGATGGTATAATTTTTTTTTTATTTTTCCCTTTTATTCCTTGATATTCCAAGTGGGTTTAGGATCACTGTTCTTAATTTTTATGTATCTGATTAATTCTGACTTTTAATATAATTATCAACATGGTTTTGTTTAACAGTACCATCTTAATATTTGTTTCCCATGTTTTTCCACTCATGATTTATAGGTTAAGTGTCCCCTGCGAGAAATAAAATTAAATTTTAACAGTTGCTCAGTTAATATATTGGAACATCATTATTTTTGTTTATCTCTTTTATATATTTGGATATCTAGTCTTCCACTCTTAGAAATTTCTGACATGGAGCAAGACCCCAAATGAACCTATATTATGTCTGCCATCCCTGAAGGAGTTCATGAACTCTTACCTTTCCTCATTTGAGTGAACAGTATACAGAGCTTATTTTCCTTATCTATAACCTAATTACAATAATTTTCATCAAGTACACTTCCTAGAAAATATATAGCATATAATTAATTTTTAATAAAATGTTATTCTAATTACAAATTAAGAAGGTAAATTTTCAAAAGCCTTTAGAAAATAAATAAAAACGAGAGATTTTTTAAATCTTAAACTAGCTAAATCCATAACCCAAGTTTAACCATGGTTAATTTTTGGTATATATGATTTTGGTCTCTGTTTTTGTCTGCCCATTTCTCCATTTCATATTACACAATCAACCCCACACCCACACCGTTATTTCTTGAGCAGAACTGATGATAATAAGTAATATGTAATGCACAGTTATTATATGTCAGAAAGTGCATTAAATGCTGTACAAATTTAATTCATACACAACTTATTAATATAGAACCTATTCTTATCCCTATTCCAGAGACAATAAAATTATACCTTGAAGAAATTATGTGTCAGCCATATTTACATATTAATAAATCACTGAGCTGTGATACAAAACTAGCTCTATCTCTTAATAATATTTGCTTGGGGTATTAGAAATTATTATTACCATCCACGTGAGGTAGCCATTTTTGAGAACAAAACTTAGCTTATTTGTCCTTTTAATATGCACTTACATTTTCCCTCTATTATTATTATTATTATTATTATTATTATTACTATTTTTTATATCACTTGCCAATAAACCTCATAAAAGGGCATTTCTGGATATTTCATTTGATTATAACTTTGTAACAAATTAATATAACTCAGAGATCACATATAATTTTATACACAGTGCTATACTGTTTAACAGAAAATGCATACTA
This sequence comes from Acinonyx jubatus, assembly GCF_027475565.1. NCBI lineage: Eukaryota > Metazoa > Chordata > Mammalia > Carnivora > Felidae > Acinonyx > Acinonyx jubatus. Next base: position 104,884,337 of record NC_069382.1, read on the forward strand.
TTTCCATTAATGTCAATACAAGCCGATTCCAGTTTTCAAATCTTACTTGATGACTAACCCAAATAAGGATAATATACTACCATATGTTTGAAATAGAAGCTTTAAGCACACACATAATATTATTAGTCTACTCCCTTGCCTCTACACATGAATATCTTAAAAATCTTCATGCTTTTGCTTATTTAGATTACATTAAAATGTATTTGAGGTAATTAAAAATCTCAGGATTGACAGGGGTTAAAGAAAGGCCTGGTGTGAAATGAATTGTGTGTAACTATAAAAAAGAAACATGAAGATCCTTGTACTGACCAATATAGTGATACAATATTCTCCAATAAGTTCATATTCTGTGGTTCTGAGTGGACATGATGTCTGAGGGGAAGGAGCATTATTCAATCCTTTGCATGTAGTCTGTCTCTTTTCTTGTCAGTATTCTATACCCTACTGGTTCTGCCACATGGTTGCTCTCCAGTGCCTTCAAAGAATTGTTTTTATATTATACATTTTTGTTATTGTTTTAAGGTTGAATAATAAGTCTAATAATACAAGCTACTTTTCCATGAACAGAATTGGACCTACCACCCAATTCTTTTTCAAAAGCTCTTGTGAGCTACCTGGCGGTTGCAATCATCTATCCGCTAACATTTCTCAGAGTATGTGGTGCAATGGAATGCATGTGACTATAGGTCAAATAGTGTTAGATTACTTGCATCCATGCATGTATCCATTACTAAATGAAAGTATTACAGCATACCATTGCCATGGTGTGTTTGCATCTTTGCCACAAAACTGAGAGTATTTTTGTATGAACAGTGCCTTATTCAGCATCTGGTTTATAACAGTTTAAAAGTATTTATGTAATAAATGAGTTTATAGTCAGATGAATGAATACAGAGAAAGGGAAAGAATTATAATGAATTCTATATTACCAGGATGTAAGAAACCTACTCAGATTTGCAAAAGCCAGAAGAAAGCAAAGAATGGGATTTGAGTCTGATTCTAATATACCTAATTGTGTTAATAAAAATAGCCAAATTTAATAAAAACCAATTATGTGCCAGACAATATGATAATTAGAGAGTTACATTGTACATGCTGTATGTTTAAAATTTCAAATTAATTTTCTGCAGTATTACTCCTAGGACTTTGTTCTGTTGATTGACAGGCTCCTGGAGAGATCATCCTAGCTGTGGTGATGCAGCTATCTGCTACTTGGAACTCTTACTGTAGAAAATAAACTCAGGTTCCTCCAGGGTGTTGTGAATTTTTCTTGACATCAGTTTAACTCTCTCAACCATTTTAATACACAAAACCTAAGTCTGGGAGCAACTGATTCACTGAATTGATAAAACTGACGTAATTTACAGGTGAGAAACTAGGCTTGTAAAGAACACTAGTTTTTGTTGTCTGAAGGTATGAAGAAGGCTGAGAGGTTTTACAATCTAGGTATATTAAATTGACTGTTCTGTTCAATGTAAAAGAGAGAATAGATATGCAAAAACTGGACTAAATGGGAGAGAGCTAATCAAACAGGTGGCAGAGCAGTGATTAAGGCAATAAGTCAAAATGAAAGTAATAGTCAAGCCTTTATCATTTACAGTAAGAGAACTTTCGCAATGTTCTATTTTTCCCAATGGAAGGGTGCCAAGTGAGGGTTAAATGTAGCAGCACAAGTGGACTGGGTGGCATGGTTTCAATGCTGAAGGAGTTCTAAACAAAAGACTCCTGCCACTTTATGGACCCAGAGGCTGGGGGAGGGTAAAGGGAAAGAACTGGGAACAGAGAAGTGATAAGTGAAGAATCAGAACGGGGAAAGGTGTCCTCAAATTTCCTACCTTCTGAATAATATCCATGATAGGGATGCCCTGGTGTCTCAACCAACTGTCCATCTGGTCATGATCTCATGGTTCATGAGTTTGCGCCCCCCCCAATCAGGCTCTCTTCTGTCAGTACAGAGCCCATTTTGTATCTTCTGTCCCCCTCTGTCTCTGCACCTCCCCCACTCACTCTCACAAAAATACATAATAAAACATAAAAAAATATCCATTATAATGGGTGTGAGGTGATATCTCATAGTGGTTTTGATTCACATTTCCTTAATCATTAGTGATATTCAGCATCTTTTCATGCACCTCTTGGCAATCTGACTATTGCATATTTGCAAGGTACTAAGAGATATCAAAAGTTCTCATCACAAGAAAAAAAATTGTAACTATGTAAGGTGATGGACATTAACTAGAATTATTGTGGCAATCATTTTGCAAGGTGTACAAATATCAAATCATTATGTTGTACACCTGACACTAATATAATATTACGTGTCAATTACACTACAATTATACCACAATTTTAAAGAATCTCCCTCCCTCCCCATCTATAAGGAGATTCAGCAGAGGCATTTAGGAAGCTGTCGGGAGAGGGTCCCTGATAGAGGCCTCGAAGTAGAGGCCCCTGGGCTATGGATGCAACTATGCACTAGAGTATGACCTGAGCCCTTGACTGTAACTCCTTTCAGAGACTATAATACATTGTCTGTGCATCGTGCTTGGTGTGAGGAGTGTGGCCTGTCAGGTAAACTCTTTGTAATTGCCTATGGTCAGTCCTGAATGATCAACTATAGGATTTGGCCTGGAACCAGACTTCTCAATTCAGCTATCATTTATTAATACATTAGAGGCAAGTAATCTACAACTATGTTAATTTTTCTTTATACTATAGGGAATGTATTCTTTAATCAATACCATGAGTTGTACATTCAGAATGTCAACTAAAACAGTTCAGCAGGTATTCACACATTTTGGGTTGCAAAGACAATTTAACCGGAACAATGGAATAGCTGCAGTGAAAAAGTGATTTTAAACTTCACATACAACCATAATCACAATGCACACCTCTGCAAACTTTGGATTTAAAAATGATATATGCATTTTAGATAAATCTCAATAAACTTTTCTGTTTTCTGTCAATCAATTGATGATAACATCTTGTCAGTTTTGTTTAAGACAGTGAAAGTGGTTTCCAATGAATACTTGTGTGACAAAGCGGACTGTTAAACTGTCCACTGAGTCATACCCTTTGGCCATTAATTATGTAAATGTGGAAAAAAACATTTAAGATTCATGTTTTTAAATTTAATGAATGCTAGTCTACCAAAATGCCATTCTATATTCCGTAATACACACAAAAGTAAACAAAGAATTATTTTGGCTCCATGGAAGGGTTTAGTCACATTTTTCACTAGTGAATCCAATTTTGGATCACTTTCTGGGACTATATGTTTCATCTTCAGTTTCTCACCCTCCCTACTTTGTTCACAGAAAGTCCTGCCAATAGTGACCATGGATTTCCCACCAATCAAAGCCTCACCCATGAGTCATAACTTCTAGCCTACTTTTAGAATGTATCTTTTTTTTTTATGACTGAAACAATGGGTTTGCTATATACTTTTATATTCTATATGGATATATAATGGGTTTAACTATATATTTTCTAGGCCAATTTACATTAAATTTAAAAACATATATCTCCATGCATGTAATATGATGTGATATTTCTTTATTCATAAGTGATAAGAAAAGATGTTATAGCAAAAACAAAATAAAATCATATTTTAATATTATATAAAATTTTCTGTTCTTTTAATCTGGAAAAGGATATTCCTTTGCTCTTTTAATGCAACTCTGTCAGACTCATGGATTGTTTTTTTTATTCTATAGGTGGAAAATGAAAAGGTATTTTAACTTATTGCAACCTTTAATTTGCAACTTTCTCCAGAATAAAAAATAGATGCTGCTTAGGTGAAAAACTGCTGTCATTAAATAGTTCTCTATTGGTGAAGCTGAAATAGGCAAACTATATGAAAAAATAACTTATAAACAGTCACTTTCTAAAAACATTCAGCAAAGAATGTAGTACTCCAAATTTAAACCTAAATCGGAAAGAAATACACCAACTGCATCTCAACAAGATATTCAGTTAGTAGCTTATATATTAAATGAACTCTCTTGCTCTTATTTCACACATCCCATTCCACAGATATAGATATTTAGATATTTAGATATACATATGAGTGTATAATGCTATGCACATATGTATGTATATGTACATGTGATGATTTACTATTATTTGTATGACAGTTCAGAAGCAGAAAGACTGTATAAAGACTGTATAAAGAGAAACCATTTATGTTTGTGCTCCTAACTCTAAAATGTGATATAAATTGTCAGTGATATTTCCATTTTAAATTTACCTTCTTATTTATTGAACTAATTAAATATATTTAAGTCTTTCATAGCATAACCATTATAAGAACTCTTAAATATCTCAAGATATGATGATAATAGGTATTTATTATGTTTGACTATACAATAATGGGACTGATTTCCAGTATTCACAAAAGACATCAAACTCCTGTCACTTAACGTTACTATAAAGATTTCTCAATACGATTTTGTCAAATGGTGAGGAATCAAATAATCTGCCTTTATTTACTCTTAAAAAATTGAAGGACCTACAATATAAGGTAACTTTCTAGGGAATATATTGTAGGAGTTTTTTATTATAAAATTTTTGAATCACTGTAAATCCCAGTGGAAAGAAAAGTGTTTTGTTATCTACAATATTTCATAAAAGAAGCAGGGAAATAATTTCCCTCAGGGTAGTCCAATGAAATAACTGAAATTTCATCTCAATTCTTTCCAAACAAGTATCAGCCTCTATGATGTGATAAGCAGCAACAAAGTATATAAAAACTAACATGTGATAGTATCTGTTGTGTGTGTATTTGTGTGTCTATTTATATACGAATGTGTGAGAGAAATAGACATTAACATAAAAATTTTTGTAAAATAAAATGTTTTAAAACATATTCTATTTTCACTATATCTGATTTATCTTAGCATTTGTTATTAAAATCACAGAAGATAGCAAATTGTTTATGAGTCATGTTCTTTTGTCAAGAAAATATTTGGTTTACATTTGTAAAGACATAAAGTGTCAAACTGTCAAATCATATTCACGTGAATCTAATGCACTACCATTTGAATTAATGATTCAAGAAATATAGGCTTACAACATAGAGGTGAACCATTCTTTGACTGGAGAAATTTAATCTTGGTAGACCGGGATCCCTATAAAAGTCCCTTCCTTTCTTGCATTAGGCCAATGCCTCATTTCAAATTTAATGCAAATCGTATCTGGTAGTGGGATAACTCTATTTTATTTTCCCATTAATTACACAGTTTTAAAATTTATTCCAATAAATGTGTAAGAAGTATTTGATAAAATCCAATACTCTTTTATGATAAAAAGTCAACAAACTGAGATTTGAAGGGAACTTTTTCAATCTGATTAAGGATCATTATAAAACTCCACAATTAATATCATACTTGATGGTGAAAGGCTCAATGTTTTCCCCCCTCAATTAGGAACAGGTCAATGATATCTTCCCTCATCACTTCTTTTTTTAAAAACATTTATTTTGAGAGTGAGAGAGCACATACAAGGGGGAAGAAGGGCAGAGAGAGAGAAGTGAGAGAGAATAACAAGCAGGCTCCATATTATCAGCTCAGAGCCCAACATGAGGCACGATCTTAGAGCCCAACGTGAGGCACAATCTCACAAAACATGAGATCATGATCAAAATCAAGAGTCAAAACCAATAAGCTGAAATCAAGAGACGTATACTTAACTTACTGAGCCACCCAGGTGCCTCCTCATCACTTCTAATCAACATTGTTCTGGAAGTCTTAGCCAGGGCAATTAGACAAGAAAAAGAAATAAAAGGCATTCGAGTTAGGAAAGAACTAAGACTGTGTCTATTTGCATATTATATGATCTTACATGTAGAAAATCCTAGTGAATTCACATTGGAAAACTAGTCAAACTAATAAACAAGTTCAGCAAAGTTTCAGAATACAAGGTCAGTATACAAAAATTAATTGTATCCTCTGTACTAGAAATATACAATACAAAAATAAAAACTTAAAAATTATTTACAATAGCATTAAGAAGAATAAAATACTTATAAAAATTATAAAGTAATAAAAAATTAGCATAATAAGTTCAAAACTTGGGCACTAACACCTACAAAATATTGTTGAAAGAAAATTAAAGAAGGCCTACAAAAATGTAATGATATTGCATGTTCCTGGATTGTTAAACTTATTGTGATTAAGATAGAAATACATCTCAAATTAATCTATGGATGTAATGTAACCCCTAACAAAATCAGTTGGCTATTTATTTTTTGCACATATTAAAGAGTGGATGCTGATATTTATGTGGAATATTAAGGGATCTAGGATAGGCAAAGCAAGCTTGGAAAAGACAAAAGTTGGAAAGATTCACACTTCAAATTTCAAATTTTACAACAAAGTCAGAGTAACCAAACCAGTACAAGACTGCTATAATGATAGAAGTATGGATCAATGAAATATAATTAATAGTCCAGAAATAAGCCATCATACTTATGATCAATTGATTTTTGGTAAGAGTACCAAAACAATTCAAAGGAAGAAGGAATAGTCTCTTCATCAAATGGCAGTGGGATAACTGGATAACAACAACAACAAAAAAAATCATGCAAAATGCATTACAGATCTAAATGTAGAAGCTAAAACTATAAAACTCTTAGATGAAAATATAGGAGTGTATCTTTGTAACCAGAGGTTCAAGAAAGGCTTCTTAGACATGACCGCAGAAAAGAAGTGATTACATGTACATACATACAGGGCACTTCATCAAAATTAAAAATTCTGTGCCTCAAAGGATACCAACAAGAAAGTGAGAGGAAAGAATGGATGGACATATTTGCAAATTGTGTACCTGATAGGAGACTTGAATCCATAACACTTATGTGATAGAAATATATCTATATATATCTATATCTACATACATATATAGATATAGATATGTGAAGACCTCTGACAATAAAGTAATAACAGGACAAATAATACAACTTTCTTAAGTGGGCATATGATCTTTGTGGACATTTCTGAAATACAACAATTAGTACATGACAAGATAGTCAATGTTATCAGTAATCAGGGAAATACAATTCAAAAGCATAAGGATTATGAAAGAATGTCTTATACTTGGGTGGAGGTGGCTAATTATAGGAATGGACTAGGAAAATGAAAAAGAAAAAAACACATAATGAGAAACCACTTCTCACCACTAGGAAGGTTGTAATCAAGAAGACAGATAATAAGTATTCCTAGGATATGGAAAATTTTGAATTTTTACACATTACTAAGTGGAAGTGTTGCTTTTGACAACAGTCTCTAGCTCTTCAAAAGGTTAAAGTTAGTTATCTTTTTGGGTGACAAAAATGTTCTAAAATTAATTGCAATGATGGTTATATACATCTGTAAATACACTAAAACTCACTAAATTGTGCACTTTAAATAGGCGAATTCTATGTTAAGCACATTATATCTCAAAGTTATTGTTTAAAAAATATAATACACGCCCAATGCTTAAAACACTAAAGAAAAATAGAAGCAAGTTCAATTTAAAAAAAAATTAATGTTTATTTATTTTTGACAGAGAGAGAGACAGAGCATGAGCGGGGGAGGGGCAGATAGAGAGAGGGAGACACAGAATCAGAAGCAGGCTCCAGGCTCTGAGTTGTCAGCACAGAGCCAGACGCAGGGACGCAGGGCTCGAACTCACAGACTGAGAGATCATGACCAGAGCCAAAGTCAGACGCTGGACCAACTGAGCCACCCAGGCACCCTGGAAGCAAGTTCAATTTTAATGAAGGAACAACTGCTTTCATGTTTATAAATGTAACAGTTTGCCTTGTTTTGACAACCATGGCCAGAAGGGAGGAATCAAAGATACATAAAGAACGGCATATTTCTAAAGGAACTGAAACCTTTTAAAGATAGACAACCATCAGAATTTATCAATAGGCAACTAAGCTACAATTATCATCAACATGAGTCTACTCCCTCCTCCAAGACACACTCAGTGGAATTAATGAAGTCATTATTCTTCTGCCTAGTTGGAAGTTGTTTTTTTTTTTTTCACTTTCTTTGTAGAAAGTCGAGATGTTTCCTTATTCCCCATGTCATGTATGAGGACTCCAAAAGACTCCATTATAGCTGTCAGAAGACACTGCAAGAAGGCAAATTGTGCATGTCTTTTTTCCAGGTAGCATCTGCTTATGTGTGAAATATTCTCTTCACCCACCTCTCTATTTGAAGAAAATAAGCATTGGCAAAATAAAAATGCTTGATTTTCCTAGACTATATGGAAGGTGAACAGGCATGAGACCTCTTCTACATAAAGAAGTTGCCTTTAGAAAAACAACTTTGGGCATACTACTGCAGTCAAGAGTAAACCAGAGTGCTGAGAGACTTTCACATGAAAGGAACTTCCAACTTTCAAGTCTCTTAAAAATCTCCCTATTGTTCCACACCATTGAAATATGTTAGTACTTTGAAATCTGACTTTACAAATGACAATAACAATCAGTCTTAGCCAGGGGAACCCATAGAGGACACACAGAACCAAGGAAATAAGTATTCATTTCTTCACTTTCTATAGTCACCCCAGTGCTTTTCCCAAAGTGGGAAGAAGTCATGCTGTCAAGAGAAGGTAGGGGTAGATTTGGCCACTTTCCCATTCAAGTTCTGCTTAAAGTTTGGGAAAGGATGAGTGTTGAATTACAAACACAACTAAAGGTTTAACTGCATTGAATTTATTACACTTAGGGCTTCGGAGTCTGCCTAAGACATGTGTAAGGAACTGAACAGTTCAGGGGAAATGATCTAAGATAGTGATAGGAGAAAAATAGAGAGTGTTCATTCTGAAATAATATTTGTAAAAAGAATAAAGTTGTTGGGATGAGCACTGGGTGTTGTACATAGGGCATGAATCACTGGAATCTACTCCTGAAATCATTATTGCACTATATGCTAACCTGGATGCAAAATAAATAAATAAATAAATAAATAAATAAATAAATAAATAAAATGAAAATAAATAAACAATAAAATAAAAAGAAACAAAACACAAAACAAAGGAAATATATTAAGATTCAGAAAGCATAGATTCAGTAAATATATCAGATTATCTCAAATTACATTGTAACTTCAGCATCTTAATTTGTTTAGAGATATTGGAGGGTAGAGGTGGGGTTGGTTAGAGGAATACAAAATGCTTATAATACTTAAATGGGAATTCCAGAATGCTTAATAATACAATTCATGAAGGCTTAATTAAACTTATAATGTATACATTTTAGAAGTCTTAGTATTCAGCTGACTCTCTCCACTGGTTTGAATGGAAGTAAAGAGAGGTATTTTCAGAATTTATTTATCTTTTAATGACAAAATTTTCTTCTAAGTAAAAAATATTCCCAATGCTATGTCAGACTTTAGGTGAGAAATGGAAAATCCTCCAGATGTTATCCCTTCAGGAACTTATGATACAGTAAAGGTATGTAAATAAATACATTAAATACTAATAAATTTTGCAGAACACAATGAAGAGAGCAAATACTGACTGTGAAAATCAAAGACAAACAACTATATGTTTGACTGACTTACTTTTTTGGGGCTGTCAAAAATGCTTTATTAGAACATAAGATTTAAACTGTGATTCAAAGAATAGTGGTGAGTTACTATTTGTAAAGGTAAATCAGGGTTAACAACATTTGCTAAGTGTTAAAGTAGGAAAGAGCTCGACATATGATAGCTATGAACTTAAGTGAGTAAGAAGTGTGTAGTGTGAAAGGAATGTGTACAAGACATCAGGGGGAATGCACATTGATGGTGCAAGATTAGGGACCAGAATACTTGAGGTCTTTGAAAGGTTTTAGGTGAGCAGTTATGTGATTGCCTTTCATTTTTATCATGATTGGGTACTGCATGGAGTATTCAGAATTCAGGGAGAAAACAAGAAAGAACAGTCAGGAGGCCATTTCAATAAAGAATGTAGGTATAGAATGTCTTTACCCATGTGGACACAATGGAAATGGACAAAAATGGACAGAATCTGAAATACATTTGGATGTAAATCATGTATGGATTAAGATAACAATGACTAAGATAACAACTCCTAGATTTCTGCCTTGACCACTTGTGGGCTTAGTGGAGACATTGTTCATGGTAAGGAAGAAATGAAGGAGGGAACACAGCAAGGTTAGGGGTGGGAATAAAACATTTAGTTTTGGATATGTTAGTTGAAATATACCTTTTTATGTGACTCAAACTGAAATATAAAGTATGTAATTGAATAGAGGAAACCATCAATTATGGTTATAAATGTAAAAGCATAGCCATGGCCTTGAGAAGAAGACAGAAATACAAGAGATTCTAAAAGATTAGTGAATAGATTGTTCACAATTCTTATCTTGGCATTGAAGGATTATAGGGAGATAAATAAAGGATAGAAGAGTAATATAAAATCTAGGAATGAAAAAAATTATCATTAAAGGCAATTCATAATTAAAACTCAAGTGTGAGAATGAGAGAAGAATAAAAGAGAAAAAAAATATTTCAGTCAGATATTTGAGATTTGGGTTCTTCAAAAGAAACAAAATACAGAGGAGTGATAATGCCTGAGTCATAAAATACAGTTGGGGATTGAGGTGAAAGAAACAAACCAAAATAATAAAAATAAGGAAGATTAGTGGAGTCAATTAAGTGTGAGAATCTACTTATTGCTTTTTTAAGAATAATTTTGTCCACTTAATCCGTCATTTTTCTTCACCTATTATAAAACAAAATCCAAAAATAATAAAATATCTAAGAATAAAGTTAACCAAGGAGATTCAAGACCTGTACTCTGAAAACCACAAAATACTGATGAAAGAAATTAAAGATGACAGGGACACCTGAGTGGCTCAATTGGTTGAGTGTCTGACTTTGGCTCAGGTCATGATCTCAGTTCATGAATGCGAGCCCCACGTTGGGCTCTGTACTGACGGTTCAGAGCCTGGAGCCTGCTTCAGATTCTATGTCTCCCTCTCTCTCTGCCTCTACCCACTCATTCATTCTCTCTCTCTCTCTCTCTCAAAAATAAATATCTTCATTGAAAAAAATTTAAAAATTGAAAATGACAGAAGGAAAAGAAAGATGGATTGGAAGAACAAGTATTGTTACGTGTCCACACTATAGATTTAACACAATCCCTATGAAAATACCAACAGCATTTTTCACAAAACTAGAACAAACAATCCTAAAATTTGTATGGAAGCACAAAAGACCTCAAATAGCCAAAGCAACCCTAAAAGGAAAAACAAAATGAAGGCATCACAATTCCAGACTTCAAGTTACATTACAAAGCTGTAGTAATCAAAACAGTATTACCTCACAAGTCAGAATGGCTAAAATTAACAATACAGGATACAATAGATGCTGGTGAATACACAGATAAAGGGGAGCCCTCTTACACTGTTGGTGGGAATGCAAACTGGCATAGGTACTCTGGAAACAGTATGAAGGCTCCTCAAAAGCTTAAAAATAGAACTATCCTACAATTCAGCTATTGCACTACTAGATATTTACACAAAGGATACAAAAATACTAAGTCAAAGGGATACATGCAACTTGATGTTTATAGCAGCATTATCAATAATAGCCAAATTACGGAAAGAGCCGAAATGTCCATTGGCTAATAAATGAATATGTGAACACACACACATATATATGACATATATACATGTGTGTGTGTGTGTATATATATATATATATATATATACACACACACACACATGTATATATGTATATACATATGTGTATATATATGTGTATATATATGTATGTATATATATACGTATGTATATATACACCTACAATGAGATATTAGCCATGAAAAAGAATGAAATCTTGCATTTGCAATTATGTGGATAGAGCTGGAGAGACTTATGCTAAAATAAGTCCATCAGAGAAAGAGAAATACCATTTGATTTCACTCATATATGGGGTTTAATTAACAAAACCATTTGGTTTCACTTATATATGGGATTTAAGTAACAAAACAAATGAACATGTGTAGAAAAAAAAAGAGAGGCAGACCAAGAAACAGACTCTGAACTATAGAAAACAAATTGATGGTTACTGGAGGGGAGATGGGTGGGGGGATTGGTTAAATAAGAGATGGAAATTAAGGAGGGCACTTGTGATGAGCACCGGGTGTTGTGTGTAAGTGAAGAATCACTAAATACAACACCTGAAAATAATATTACACTGCATGTTAACTAACTGGAATTTAAATAAAAACTTTAAAAAGAAAAGAGTATGGTACTGGCACAAAACTAGAACATAGGTCAATAGAACAGAATAGAAAACCCAGAAATAAACCCACAATTATATCATCAATTAATTTTTGGCAAAGCAGGAAAGAATATTCAATGGGAAAAAGACAGTCTCTTCAATAATGGTACTGGGTAACCTAGACACCAACATGCTAAAGAAAGAAACTGGAGCACTTTCCTTCACCATACACAAAAATAAATTTAAAATAGATTAAAAACCTAAATGTGAAACCTGAAACCATAAAAATCCCAGAAGAGAACACAAAGAGTGACCTCTTTGATGTCAAATGTAGCAACTTTTTTCTAGATATGTCTCCTGAGGCAAGGGAAACAAAAGCAAAAATAAACTATTGGGGTTACATCAATATACAAAGCTTCTGAACAATGAGAGAAACAATTAACAAAAGTAAAAATCAATCTACAGAATGGGAGATGATTCTGCAAATGAAGTATCTGATAAAAGATTAATATCCTAAACATATAAAGAACTTATACAACAACACCAAAAGAACAAATAATCCAATTAAAAATGAGCAGAAGACATGAACAGATGTTTCTTCAAAGATGGCCAACTGAGACATGAAAACATGTTCATCAGCACTTGCATTAGGGAAATGCAGATCAAAACCACAATGAGATATCACCTCACATCTGCCAGAATGGCTAAAATCAATAACACAAGAAACAACAGCTATTGGAGAGGATGTGTAGAAAAAGGAAAACTTGTGCAGTGTTGGTGGAAATGCAAACTGGCGCAGCCACAATGTAAAATTGTGGAATTTCTTCAAAAGATTAAAAATAGAACTATCTTATCATCCAGGAACTATACTACTGGTTTTTTACCCAAAGGATACAAAAACACTAATTCAAAGGAATATGTGAAGCCCTATGTTTACAGAAGCATTATTTACAATAGCCAAATTATGGAAGCAGCGCAAGTGTCACTGATAGATGAATGGACACAGAAGATGTGGATACATACATACGATGGAGTATTATTCATCCATAAAAGAGAATCAGATCTTGCCACGTGTAATGACATGGGTGGAGATAGAGTATTATGCTAAGCAAAATAAGTCAGGGAAGACAAATACTATATGATTTTGCTTATATGTGGAATTTAAGAAACAAAACAAATGAGCAAAGGGAAAAGAGAGAGAAGAGGGAGAGGCAAACCAAGAAGCAGACTCCTTATTATAGAGAACAAACTGAAGGTCACCAGACAGGAGGTGGGTGAGGGGATGGGTTACATAGGTGAGGGGATTAAGGAGGGCACTTGTGATGAGAGCACTGGGTGATCTGTACAAGTGCTGAATCACTATATTGTACACCTGAAACTAATATAACGCTGTATGTTATGTATGTTAACTAAATGAAACTAAGATCTTAAGAAAACAAACAAAAACAAAACAAAATAGAACAAAAACGTCCCATGTATTACTGATCCAGTGAAGAAACCTTTAATGCATTAACCAAGCAAGGGAAACTGAGCTTTCATTGCTGCCTTTGCTTCACAGGGGGTTTGATCTTGCTGTAACAATTTCTGCTCCAGAGAGATTACTCCGTGGTTCCTGGTTATTTTTAACAAAATCAAATTAGCGCAGCCTGAGTTACATGTTGTTGCCCTCTTTTGCAAGAGAAGCTTGGAAAATGAACATCTAGTAGGTTCAGCTTCATTAGTGGGAAGCTAGATGTGCTTCCCTCTGAGAGTCACAATAGAGTCAATTCTCTAAACAAAAAAAGGAGTCCAGATGCTACACACACACACACATACACACAACGTCATAAATATTCAGGACAAAACATCCCAATTTTCCGTCCAAAATATATTGGACTTGTGATATACAAATTGCCCTAACCCCTAAAAATGCCATGCATAATGAATCTATCCACTATACAATCAATAACGAAAGCAGCTCATTCTCACAAGAGAGCAAATAAAAAATCACCGGATCCTGCATCAGCTGTATCAAAATATTTGATAATAACCATTCCTTCTTCTGTTTTTTCATGTTCCCTTTTTAAAATTCTTTTATCTATGGCTTAAATTGTAAGGTTATCAACTAATAACATATCGTGTGAAATTGTGGGGGGAAAAGAGGGTATCATTTATTTTAATTTTTTTTAACGTTTATTTATTTTTGAGACAGAGAGAGACAGAGCATGAACGGGGGAGGAGCAGAGAGAGAGGGAGACACAGAATCAGAAGCAGGCTCCAGGCTCCGGGCCATCAGCCCAGAGCCTGACGTGGGGCTCGAACTCATGGACCGTGAGATCGTGACCTGAGCTGATGTCAGACACTTAACCGACTGAGCCACCCAGGCGCCCCCATTTATTTTAAATAAAAAAGAAATTAAGGAAATACAGAAAGTGGGGTGCCTGGGTGGCTCAGTCAATTAAGTGTCCAACTTTGGCTCAGGTCATGATCTCACAGGTCATGAGTTCCAGCCCTGCATCAGGCTCTGTGCTGATGACTCAGAACCTGGAGCCTCCTTCAGATTCTGTGTCTCTCTCACTCTCTGCTTCTCCCCTGTTCATATTGTGTCTCACTCTCAAAAAGAAATAATTGTTACAAAAAAAAAAAGAAAATACAGAAAGAAATTTGTACCAATGTTGTATGTGGTGAATATGGCTTTCCTCATCCAAAACCAGTTCATGTTTCCTTTTACATTCTGCTGGCATTTAACTGGTCATGTTTCTTTACTTGATGACATGACTCAGTCATTCCTGAGGGTTCTGATTACTTGGAACTCCTTCCTGTATAAGATTTCATTAGCTTTTATTACCTTTTAATGGTGGACAATGACAGTACTGGAGGTCGTCCAGAGAACCACTTTTACTGAATCCACACTTCTCCCATCTCCTTTTACAGGTGAAGGTGAACACCCTAGCCAATGCAAAACACATTTTGGTCACAATGAATACCCCAAATATTCAGAGGGCACTCTCAGCCTCCAGTCTAATATAAACTTTGCTTTGTTCTTAATGGAGACAGTAGTAAATATATATAGAAATCTAAAAGTTGAGAATTCAGAGTCAATAAGATAGTAAAGAATAACTTGTTCATGCGTGATTAAGCATAGTATTGGGAAACACCAATTGTTTCAAACTCTCTGAATCCAAAATACAAACATTTAAATATTGAAAAAAGTACCCTAGTTTTGCTTGCTTGGTCAGAGCATTAATAAGAATCTGTGATTTTAAGGATATTTTATCAAGTTAGAGTATGGCAAATTTTTGAACACTAAACTCAATATTATAATCAGAAAACATTTAACATTTACAAATTGTTGAAAAGATCAACTTGAGGAATATTTCTCTATGGTCAAATTGGCATCAAAGCGCACTATTACTTTACATCAGTGTGTATCTGTGCCTGTGTGTGCAACACCCATAGAATGTCTTACAACTTTTGATTCTTATGGTAAATTTATATATCCAAACATATTTGATGATACTTATCGGAACAGCGAATTTATAACATAATGGCATAGACTTCTTCCTTATCTTTCAAGGATCTCATTGTTAAAACTTATTTTCAATTTCAGTAACAAGCATCTGCCAAGTTGCCATTACTCAATTTCTTCTTTTCTCCAATAGTTTCTGCAATGCCCTTTTATCATATACTTGTCCCCAACCTGCTTAGCACTGCCGAGACTTCCACTATATATCCCACAGCTTATAATTGGTTGTACTATGTAGATTCTAAGTTTCCACTGTCACCTGGACACTCAAATCTGCTTTGAGATCTTTCTAATCAACACTCTATCCACTGTTAATATCATTAATTCACTTTTTCAGTTTCACAAATCTCTTTAGTACTTAGAAAACAAGCTCAAATCCTACTTCTGGGACAAACCATCATACATGAATAGCTTTCCTTCTCTCTCGCTAATGAATACATGCAAAATATCAAATGCTTCTTAAAATCTACTCTATTCCTGGCCCTGACTGGCTAGATATAGCTTATTGACACGTGTAGAACTTGGAATTAGAAGCAAGTGAAAAGCAAAATAATTTTTCTGATTTTGGCACAAGTGAAATAAAGAACAGCAGAATCTCACTTGTAACTAAGAAACAGTAACCACAGCCGTTAATAACATGGGTCAATGGGGCTCTCAGACCCTATCAAATTAAAGTAGCTGGACGAGGGAAGAAGCTTGAGGATGAAGACTAATCGAGAAAGATGGGCCACGGAGAAAAATAAAGGAAAGGAGTATAAATGTTACCCTTCTAATCATCATTCATTAAATCATAAGAAAGGAGATTTGAATATTAACAGATGATTTTTACGCACACTAGCACTTGAGAACCAGTGATCTGAAAGAATATATAATTAGCAAGCCCTTTAGACTGTCTCCTTCAAATAGTAATTATCTCAGTCAGGCTTTTGTCATATACTGGAAAGCAACCAATTTATTGTCAAATTATGAGATGAGTGCCTTATGTGCATATTTCATGTAAATGATTCAAGATAAATTTTAATGATTCAGAACCTGGATGCTAATATTAACATTCTGTTGTTGAAAACTTTGAGATCCCGAAAAAATTTTTTTCTAGCATAGATGAACAGTATTTCCATATTATGTTAAATTTATGGATGATATATTTTGACACTCACTTAAAAGGTGTTGCATGGCACTAGGTGTCTTATTAGACATGCAAAAATATCTGGTTTAATTGAATTGTAAAACAATTATAGGTAGAAACAACAAGTGGGCAATAGTATACATAATTTTATATAGGCATTATGCAAAAGACAATGACATAATTGCTTTTAATGATAAAGTATCCTACAGGTATAAGACATTAAAATGTGTTCCTTGGGAAATATTATTTAAATCAAACAAAAGTAACATGTTTTTGTGTTTTTTTCTTTCATTTTCTTTGAGATTTTCTTATTTGAAAAGCTAAGAATTACACTTGTTTATATGAATGACTGGTTTTCATTAATGATTTACATAAATTTGTTGACTTATGGGAACATTACTTCCTATAACTCTTACATTCTTCTTGAAATACATTTTAGAAGGATTTTTTTACAATCCCAATGTGATTTTCCAAAATGACTAAATTAGAATTTGAATAAAATAAGTGCATAATCTACATAAAGCAAAACATATCAGTATCCTGATAAGTAAGAATAAGAACTTTAGGAGTTAACCTTCAATTTTGAAATACTAACAGGAGAAATGTCCACTTGTTGCTGAAGAGCTAAATACATCTTAGCTATCTTTGGACTATTGACAATTCTTCTATGTTTGAGGGGGAATAAAATTTCAACTATAGAACCACTAAAGGCATATTTCACAGATAAGTGACTGCCCTGGACAATTAAGTTCCTGCAACACAGAGTCTGGAGAGAGCAGCTTCACTGCTCAATGTCTGCTTCAAAGAACAAACGCTGTGATAAAAATTTTGAGAAGCAAAAGAGCTGCTCCAGGAGAAAGTTATTTGATTCCATAGAAGGTTTTCACTTTTTAAAGGGAATAAGGAATAGCCAATTTTTTCCACTAATGCTTAGTGTTGAGAGAGAGAGAGAT
Organism: Acinonyx jubatus; assembly: GCF_027475565.1. Lineage (NCBI taxonomy): Eukaryota > Metazoa > Chordata > Mammalia > Carnivora > Felidae > Acinonyx > Acinonyx jubatus. The sequence continues at coordinate 104,902,148 of NC_069382.1, forward strand.
GGTAAAATAAAATTTAATTTATATGCTAGCTGAGAATTGTCTAAATTGATTCCAACATGTTCTAGAAAGTTTGTATATTGCAGAAAAGGTTCCTGGCCATAAGAGTTGAATTAAAGAAGCATGTCTTTAATGTGGGAAAGAAATAATCATTATCCAACATTTTATTTCTTGGCATAGATCTTGAGGAACAATGATTAAAGCCTCCTCAAACAGGAATTTAATATACAGTAAAACTTGGTTTGTGAGCATAATCCATTCTGGAAACATGCTTGTGATCCAAAGCACTTGTATATCAAAGCGAATTTCAAGAACCATTGGGTCAGCTGTGATCAGGTGATGTTCAGTGTCACATACCACTCATATTGCAAGGTATCGCTTGCTTATCCAGTTAAAATTTATTAGAAATACTTGCTCGTCTTGCAGAACACCCTCAGAACAACTTACTCACAATCCAAGGTTTTACTGTAATTTTAAACTTTTATAGCACTGGAAAAAATAATATATTATGGTAAGTGCTTGAATAAATCTGAGATCGCATAAAGCTTGTAAAAAAAAAAAGGAGATATGCTAACAGTTAACTGCTTATGTTTGTCTGTGTAACGGCTAATACTATTTTTCAAATTTTCATTAAAACATAAACTAATTCAATGTTTTAATAATGACCATATAATGGATTTGGACTTATTAATTCCATCATATGATTTTTCTTATTCAGATTGTTGGTATGCATTTCTGGTAATACAGTCTGCAGATATTCAAAATATTGCTATAGTGCTTTGATTTCCTAAATTTTTATTCTATTTTTTCCTGTTATCTTTTATGTTTCTTATTATTTATATCTGCATTGCGAAGCATCTCATTCTCTAGATTTATATTTTTCTTTATTTCAGTATACAGTTTACTTTCTCCAGTTTACATTTTTTTTTATTTTTTAAAGTTTATTTATATTTTCAATACATGAAATTTATTGTCAAATTGGTTTCCATACAACACCCAGTGCTCATCCCAAAAGGTGCTCTCAATACCCATCACCCAACTTACCCCCCTCGCACCCCCCCATCAACCTTCAGATTGTTCTCAGTTTTCAAGAGTCTCTTATGCTTTAGCTCTATCCCACTCTAACCTCTTATTTTTTTTCCTTCCCCTCCCCCATGGGTTTCTGTTAATTTTCTCAGTATCCACATAAGAGTGAAAACATATGGTATCTGTCTTTCTCTGTATGACTTATTTCACTTAGCATCACACTCTCCAGTTCCATCCACGTTGCTACAAAGGGCCATATTTCATTCTTTCTCATTGCCACGTAGTACTCCATTGTGTATATAAACCACAATTTCTTTATCCATTCATCAGTTGATGGACATTTGGGCTCTTTCCATAATTTGGCTATTGTTGAGAGTGCTGCTATAAACATTGGGGTATAAGTGCCCCTATGCATCAGCACTCCTGTATCCCTTGGGTAAATTCCTAGCAGTGCTATTGCTGGGTCATAGGGTAGGTCTATTTTTAATTTTTTGAGGAACATCCACACTGTTTTCCAGAGTGGCTGCACCAGTTTGCATTGCCACCAACAGTGCAAGAGGGTTCCCATTTCTCCACATCCTCTCCAGCGTCTACAGTCTCCTGACTTGTTCATTTTGGCTACTCTGACTGGCATGAGGTGATATCTGAGTGTGGTTTTGATTTGTATTTCCCTGACGAGGAGTGACGTTGAGCATCTTTTCATATGCCTGTTGGCCATCCAGATATCTTGCTTAGAGAAGTGTCTATTCATGTTTCCTGCCCATTTCTTCACTGGATTATTTGTTTTTCGGCTGTGGAGTTTGGTGAGCTCTTTATAGATTTTGGATACTAGCCCTTTGTCCGATATGTCATTTGCAAATATCTTTTCCCATTCCTTTGGTTGCCTTTTAGTTTTGTTGGCTTCTTCCTTCGCTGTGCAGAAGCTTTTTATCTTGTTGATGTCCCAATAGTTCATTTTTGCTTTTAATTCCCTTGACTTTGGGGATGTGTCAAGTAAGAAATTGCTACGACTGAGGTCAGAGAGGTCTTTTCCTGCTTTCTCCTCTAGGGTTTTGGTGGTTTCCTGTCTCACATTCAGGTCCTTTATCCATTTTGAGTTTATTTTTGTGAATGGTGTGAGAAAGTGGTCTAGTTTCATCCTTCTGCATGTTGCTGTCCAGTTCTCCCAGCACCATTTGTTAAAGAGACTGTCTTTTTTCCATTGGATGTTCTTTCCTGCTTTGTCAAAGATGAGTTGGCCATACGTTTGTGGGTCTAGTTCTGGGGTTTCTATTCTATTCCATTGGTCTATGTGTCTGTTTTTGTGCCAATACCATGCTGTCTTGATGATGACAGCTTTGTAGTAGAGGCTAAAGTCTGGGATGGTGATGCCCCCTGCTTCGGTCTTCTTCAAAATTACTTTGGTTATTCGGGGCCTTTTGTGGTTCCATATGAATTTTAGGATTGCTTGTTCTAGCTTTGAGAAGAATGCTGGTGCAATTTTGATTGGGATTGCATTGAGTGTGTAGATAGCTTTGGGTAGTATTGACATTTTAACAACATTTATTCTTCCAGTCCATGAGCACGGAATGTTTTTCCATTTCTTTATATCTTCTTCAATTTCCTTCATAAGCTTTCTATAGTTGTCAGCATACAGATCTTTTACATCTTTGGTTAGGTTTATTCCTAGGTATTTTATGATTCTTGGTGCAATTGTGAATGGGATCAGTTTCTTGATTTGTCTTTCTGTTGCTTCATTATTAGTGTATAAGAATGCCACTGATTTCTGTACATTGATTTTGTGTCCTGCGACTTTGCTGAATTCATGTATCAGTTCTAGCAGACTTTTGGTGGAGTCTATCGGATTTTCCATGTATAATATCATGTCATCTGCAAAAATTGAAAGCTTAACTTCATCTTTGCCAATTTTGATGAGTTTGATTTCCTTTTGTTTTCTGATTGCTGATACTAGAACTTCCAACACTATGTTAAGCCACAGCAGTGAGAGTGGGCATCCCTGTCGTGTTCCTGATCTCAGGAATAAGCTCTCAGATTTTCCCCATTGAAGATGATGTTAGCTATGGGCTTTTCATAAATGGCTCTTATGATGTTTATGTATGTTCCTTCTATCCCGACTTTCTCGAGGGTTTTTATTAAGAAAGTTTGCTGAATTTTGTCAAATGCCTTTTCTGCATCGATTGACAGGATCATATGGTTCTTATCTTTCTTTTATTAATGTGATGTATCACGTTGATTGATTTGTGAATGTTGAACCAGCCCTGCATCCCAGGAATGAATCCCACTTGATCATGGTGAATAATTCTTTTCATATGCTGTTGAATTCGATTTGCTAGTACCTTGTTGAGAATTTTTGCATCCATATTCATCAGCGATATTGGCCTGTAGTTCTCTTTTTTTCTGGGTCTCTGTGTGGTTTAGGAATCAAAGTAATACTGGCTTCATAGAATGAGTCTGAAAGTTTTCCTTCCCTTTCTATTTTTTGGAATAGCTTGAGAAGGATAAGTATAATCTCTGCTTTAAACATCTGGTAGAACTCCCCTGGAAAGCCATCTGGTCCTGGACTCATATATGTTGGGAGATTTTTGATAACGGATTCAATGTGTTCGCTGGTTATGGGTCTGTTCAAGCTTTCTATTTCCGCCTGATTGAGTTTTGTCATAATGCCATTTTCATTCATGATTTGATCTATTTGGATCCTCTCCCTTTTCTTTTTGAGAAGCCTGGCTAGAGGTTTATCAATTTTGTTTATTTTTTTCAAAAAAACAACTCTTGTTTTCATTGATCTCCTCTACAGTTTTTTTAGATTCTATATTGTTTCTTTCTGCTCTGATCTTTATTATTTCCTTTCTTCTGCTGGGTTTGGGGTGTCTTTGCTGTTCTGCTTCTATTTCCTTTAGGTCTGCTGTTAGAATTTGTATTTGGGATTTTTCTTGTTTCTGGAGATAGGCCTGGATTGCAATGTATTTTCCTCTCAGGACTGCCTTCGCTGCGTCCCAAAGCGTTTGGATGGTTGTATTTTCATTTTCGTTTGTTTCCATATATTTTTTAATTTCTTCTCTAATTGCCTGGTTGACTCAATTCATTCTTTAGTAGGGTGTTCTTTAACCTCCATGCCTTGGGAAGTTTTCCAGACTTTTTCCTGTGGTTGATTTCAAGTTTCGTAGCATTGTGGTCTGAAAGTATGCATGACATGATCTCAATTCTTGTATACATATGAAGGGCTGTTTTGTGACCCAGTATGTGATCTATCTTGGAGAATGTTCCATGTGCAATCGAGAAGAAAGTATATTCTGCTGCTTTGGGATGTAGAGTTCTAAATATATCTGTCAAGTCCATCTGATCCAATGTCTCATTCAGGGCCCTTGTTTCTTTATTGACCGTGTGTCTAGATGATCTATCCATTACTGTAAGTGGAGTGTTAAAGTCCCTGCAATTACCACATTCTTATCAATAAGGTTGCTTATGTTTGGGAGTAGTTGTTTTATATATTTGGGGGCTCCCGTATTCGGCGCATAGACATTTATAATTGTTTGCTCTTCCTGATGGATAGACCCTGTAATGATTATATAATGCCCTTCTTCATCTCTTGTTACAGCCTTTAAGTTAAAGTCTAGCCTATCTGATATAAGTATGGCTACTCTAGCTTTCTTTTGACTACCAGTAGCATGATAAATAGTTCTCCATTCCCTCACTTTCAATCTGAAGGTGTCCTCAGGTCTAAAATGAGTCTCTTGTAGACAGCAAATAGATGGGTCTTGTTTTTTTATCCATTCTGATACCCTATGTCTTTTGGTTGGCGCATTTAGTCCATTTACATTCAGTGTTATTATAGAAAGATATGGGTTTAGAGTCATTGTGATTTCTGTATGTTTTATGCTTGTAGCGATGTCTCTGGTACTTTGTCTCACAGGATCCCCCTTAGGATCTCTTGTAGGACTGGTTTAGTGGTGACGAATTCCTTCAGTTTTTGTTTGTTTGGGAAGACCTTTATCTCTCCTTCTATTCTAAATGACAGACTTGCTGGATAAAGCATTCTCGGCTGCATATTTTTTCTGTTCAACACATTGAAGATCTCGTGCCAATTCTTTCTGGCCTGCCAAGTTTCAAAAGAGAGATCAGTCACGAGTCTTATTGGTCTCCCTTTATATGTTAGAGCACGTTTATCTCTTGCTGCTTTCAGAATTTTCTCTTTATCCTTGTATTTTGCCAGTTTCACTATGATATTTCGTGCAGAAGATCGATTCAAGTTACGTCTGAAGGGAGCTCTCTGTGCCTCTTGGATTTCAATGCCTTTTTCCTTCCCCAGATCAGGGAAGTTCTCACCTATAATTTCTTCAAGTACACCTTCAGCTCCTTTCCCTCTCTCTTCCTCCTCTGGAATACCAATTATGTGTAGATTATTTCTCTTTAGTGGATCACTTAGTTGTCTAATTTTCCCCTCATACTCCTGGATTTTTTTATCTCTCTTTTTCTCAGCTTCCTCTTTCTCCATAATTTTATCTTCTAGTTCACCTATTCTCTGCTCTGCTTCTTCAATCCGAGTCTTGGTCGTTTCCATTTTATTTTGCAGCTCGGTTATAGCATTTTTTAGCTCCTCCTGACTGTTCCTTAGTCCCTTGATCTCTGTAGCAAGAGGTTCTCTGCTGTCCTCTATACTGCTTTCAAGCCCAGCGATTAATTTTATGACTATTATTCTAAATTCACTTTCTGTTATATTGTTTAAATCCTTTTTGATCAGTTTGTTAACTGTTGTTATTTCCTGGAGATTCTTTTGAGGGGAATTCTTCCGTTTCATCATTTTGGATAGTCTCTGGAGTGGTGCAGAACTGCAGGGCACTTCCCCTGTGCTGTCTTGAATAACTCGCATCAGTGGGTGGGGCCTCAGTTAGACCTGATGTCTGCCCCCAGCCCACCGCTGGGGCCACGGTCAGACTGGTGTGTGCCTTCTCTTCCCCTCTCCTAGGCTCAGGATTCACTGTGGGGTGGTGTGGCCGTCTGGGCTACTTGCACACTGCCAGGCTTGTGGTGCTGGGGATCTGGCGTCTTAGCTGGGGTGGATTGGCAATGTGCATGGGGGCAGAGGGGCAGGTTCAGCTGGCTTATCCTTTGGTGATCCACTTTGGGAGGGGCCCTGCGACACCAGGAGGGAGTCAGACCAACCGCTGGAGGGATGGATCCGCAGAAGCACAGTGTTGGGTGTTTGTGTGATGCAAGCAATTTCCCTGACAGGAACTGGTTCCCTTTGGGATTTTGGCTGGGGGATGGGCAAGGGAGATGGCGCTGGTGAGCGCCTTTGTTCCCTGCCAAGCTGAACTCTGTAGTCCAGGGCTCAACAACTCTCCCTTCCCTTGTCCTCCAGCCCTCCCGCTCTCAGAGCAGGGCTGTTAACTTATAACCGTCCAGATGTCAAGTCCCTCTTGCTGTCTGAACACACTCCGTCTGGCCCCTCCGCTTTTGCAAGCCAGACTCGGAGCCTCTGCTTTGCCGGCGGGCTGCCTCTCTGCCCTGGCTCCCACCCGTCAGTCCGTGTAGCACACCACCCCTCTGCCCTTCCTACGCTCTTCCATGGGCCTCTCATCTATGCTTCGCTCCAGAGAATCCATTCTGCTAGTCGTCTGGCAGTTTTCTGGGTTATTTAGGAAGATGTAGGTGGAATCTGAGTGATCAGCAGGACGCAGTGAGCCCAGCGTCCTCCTACGCCGCCATCTTCAGTCCCACCAAGTTTATTTATTTTTGAGAGAGAGAGAGCAAGGATGAGTGCAGAGAGAGAGGGTGCGAGAGAATCGCAAGCAATGTCTGAACTGTCAGAGCTAAGCCCAACATGGGGCTCAATCTCACAAACCCAACTGTGAGATCTGACCTGAGCTGAGATCAAGAGTTGGATGTTTAAGCAAATGAGCCAACCAGGCACCCTTCCAATTCACATTTAATGTAATAATTGCTTTTGTGATTAATTCTACAATTTATGTTAACTTTTCTATGCTGTGACTATTTACTTTCTCTCACGCCTCTTGAATAGCTGAATAGCAAATGAGCTACAGCACAGAACAATAAAGAAATAACATTTTGTTACATTCTTAACCGTATACACTGGCATACAAATAAGAAAATTGAGACACAAGAAGTTAAAGTAATTACTAATAAGAGACAGATTTTAGAGCTTTTGCTGCTTCACCCCACATATACCAAATTTAGTCATGTGATTTTATTGTTAGAATATAATCCTTTGTCCCAATGTTTTCATATTCTAGATTATCATTATTATCACAAATTATAACTATTGTTATCAAATTTTAGCTACTATTTAATTCAGGAAGGGTGCTGTTATTCTATTCATTTATTTAAGACATTCAGAGAAAACAGTTTATAAATTATCTTCTATACCAAAATAAAAATATTGTTTTTGTTGTTTTAAGGCATTTGTATATAGTGTTTTAAGTTGTATAGCTTAAAATAAGTTTTAAAGTAGAAAAGTATTTTCTTAGCTTTAATGAACTTCCCAAGTCTTCAGAACTAATTCTGCTAAACATATTATAAGAGATTTGCTTCTCATTTAAATTATCTACAGTGAGAGACCATTTAATAAGGCTAGTTATGCAGGTACTGACAGTTATAATTCTGTATTACCACCACAGACATTTTTAATTTGACTAACATAATAAATCTTAATCATATCAATGTCACCATCTATTAGAGATATTCATAAGCCATCAACCCCATAAACATGGCATTGGTGTTATTATTCCTTAACATTTTTTTTCATTTGTTTATTGTCCATGTTGCCAAACCCGCTTTTGTTTATGATATCAATAGTTACTTCCTGGAATGTATTCAAGTGATTTTTAGTTCATAGTTTGGTTCTACTTTAGGTTATATTTATAGGCAAATATATTTTTAACAAAATAATCTTTTGACATAATTTTTTACTTGCTATTTTTTTAGAAAAAGTTATTAAGATTTATAAATATAGAAAAGAGTACACAAAACACAGATTACACATAGTCTACCATTAGACACTGAGTTCCCAAGTAAAACTAAAAATATACAAGCCCATGACTTGCACACATCATTGCAATACTCACATATGTCTGTCTTTTTATTTTAGATATTTTGGTGCATGTGTGGTGGCATTTTATAAACATTTTAATATTAATACCATATGGTGTGAAAGCATTGTTTCCTATGTTCATAAATTAGAATTATAGTATTTTTCTTCATTATGATTATAGGGGATTATAAATTTCATTAATATTTTCAAAGAACCACACCATAGATTTACAGATTTTCTCAATTTTATGTTCAATTTCTATTTCATTTTATTCAATTCTTATCTTTATTATATCCATTTCCGACTTTCATTGAATAGATTGCCACATTTCAAACCTTCATGAGATAAAATCTTACCACTGTGTTTTCAATCTTTCTCCTTCCAAATCTATCTACATAGACACAATACAGGAAGATATAAATAATATTAGTTGTATGTGTGATATATAAGGCCTCTTACTATTATGTAGGCATATGTATATTTTGAAGTATTTAACTCAAAAATAAACACAAAAACAAAATATTTATCAGCATTTATCTTGATATTATAAGAAAGCGTGTTCTGGCAGAAATTAAGGAATTTTTTTAACCTTGTCACAGATTTAATTTAGCGGCAAATAGAGGATATAATTTTCTATATGCTAAGACAGTATTTAGTGTATAATTATTTGAAAAATTAAATACCTTTGTATATTTTCAATCCATATTAAATCAGTTGCAACATGACATGAATATTTAATCTAATGCACATGGGTTTATCTAGTGAGTGATGTGTTAGATCATATTATATCATTTGCTTTGCCCTTTATCTTCCAGAAACCCTGCCATATATTCTAAAATAAATATAAATAAATACATATACACATATATCTATGTATACATATAAGTACACATATATATACATATATATTTGTACACATATATACATATATGCACATATATACATATTTATATATATGCACATATACACATATGAATACATATATATATATATATATTCTCATTCTAAGACTTTAATGTTTCATAACACAGATATACTACAGTGATGAAACAAAACATTCATAACCACAATAAAAATAATTTACCAACTAGGTTGTAAAGAAATAACAAATACAATTAAATAAGAAAATCTTACTGTATTAATACTGATACACTACATAAAATGATTTCAGACTACTAAAGTTTTTCCACTATACTAACTTAGAGTATATTTTCTATTGTTTAACATATTGTCTTGAACTTTTATTTCATAAGATAGCAAATAAAATCTCAGATATGTTAGATAAAGTGACAGCAAATTATGTTGCATATGTTTACTGCATATTAACTGGATCATATTGTTAATTGATTTTACTGTCTTAGCTTATACTGAACTAAAATTCATACAAAATTATATAACTCTAACAATGTTACTTAACAAGATGATTTCAAGTACAGTCAACTTTTCATGCTCAGAAACATTGAAAATATAATTTTCCTACATTGTATAAGGCTAGGAACTACGTATTCAGCTTGACTTTTCATACGGATGTTTACTTTGACACAAAATAAAAAATGAAATGATACATCTAAATATAGAGTTCTGTGGTTACACTGAGACTTATTAAAAAATAAAAATTATTTAGTAAAATGAGTATAATTTCAAAAACGGATAAAAAATAGAAACTTTACAAATATGAGTGATGTGAAGCTCTGGTTTTAACTTTAATGTATTCTATTACATGAGCTTAATTGCTGCTCTAGATTATTAAAAAAATGAGGTACTTTAAAAAATAAACTTTGGGGGCACCTTGGTGGCTCAGTCAGTTGAGCATCTGACTTCGTCTCAGGTCATGATCTCGCAGTCCATGAGTTCGAGCCCCGTGTCAGGCTCTGTGCTGACAGCTCAGAACCTGGAGCCTGTCTCAGATTCTGTGACTCCCTCTCTCTCTGACCCTCCCTGCTTAATGCTCTATCTCTCTCTGTCTCAAAAGTAAATAAATATTAAAAAAAATTTTTTTAAAGTAAACTTTGGTGGCAATTCTTTCCAAAATATAATCAATTAAGTTATATTAACCAATTATTCATGAGAGGTTTTTGTTCTTTTTTTTTTTTTTTTGGTGATAGTTGAAATTAAGCTGGTATATTTTCATCTTTCTGGATTTCAGACAAATGAACAAAACTAATTAGAACTTTTTTTATTTTTTCCCCAAGAAATTAATTATTTTGTAGATTTTTAACAAGTTAGAAAATATATGTCAAATTTTACAGATACTCATATTTTCAATGAATATATTATAATGAGGAAAATGTTTCCATATAATCATTGTGAAGATCTCTAACCACACATGATTTGATATAGATAAACAGTGACATTCACACATTATATTAAAACATTTAGTGCAATTGTGGACAAACCAAACTGTTGATGCATTTATTTGCTTTTAATTACCTATAAAGTAGGTAGCATCTACTGGCAATGATTTAATAATACAGTAAATGTTGACCAATTGTAAATATTTATCTTTGCAAAGTAATAATTCACAGGCCATTTGGTGAATTTTTTAGGGTGTTTTTAAATAAGATAATCCATGATTGGTTTTATAAAATATTTCCTTGTTTATATTCTAAGAAAACTAGACTCTTGTTTTCCAGAAAATTTTCCCTTTGTGTAATGTTTTGTGCATTTGGCTCAAAATTCCATGTTTTATTAGGTTGTCCATAAATAATGCAGGGAAGAAATTGTACATGTTTGAAATATTTGTACCCATTTCACAGATTCTTGGTTTTGTTTGTTTGTTTGTTTGTTTGCCTCCCCAAATCAAATTGTTTACTACTGGCAATTTTTTTTCACTCATAAAGTAGTTATAATAATAAATAAGATTGCAATTACATATTCTCCAGTGTATTTTTCCTTTACTACTTATAAAAATGTAAAAAGTCTTGTTGGCCATTAGTTATATAAAAAGTAGAAACTATCATAAGTCTCAACTTTCATCTAACTATAGAGGAACTCACCACTTGTGTAATATGTTCTAAAATAATTTAACAAAACATGGACAATATTTTCTGAGTATCTAATATAACAATATGAGATCAGAATGTATTTCTGTTTATAATGGTGTTTGGTTGTATACATCATTAACCATCATTACCACAAAAGGCCAGGATGTGTTTTCTCAGTACTATGGAACTTTCTGAATTGTGCTATTCAGTATAAAATACTAAAGGTGTTTCTAAACACTTAATAATTTTAATCAAATTTATGAAACATAAATACTTGAAACATACTTGAAAAATGTAGCTATTTGATTTCATATTCAGAAGTTTTACATTCTACATTTTTTGTACAATTTTTCTGGGAATGGTTTCATGTAATTGTTATTTAAAATCTCATGACAATGCGCAAACTTGACCCATGTTTCATTATTAAGGAGAGTAAATCAAATTATCTGTTTCTATAATGTTTCTGACAATGTTGAATATTCTAGGCCCAAGTCCAAGAATATGTTGTTAGAAAATCATTCATTTTTACTTCTTTTGAAAAGTATTCAGACAGAACGAAAGTGTCATGATGACCATTTTTCTTGCTATTTACATGTGCTGTTAGTATTAACTTAGATCTGTGTGTGACTTTATCAAGTTTTTAAGTGATACACCGTATAGTGAGAATGATTTTGTTAAAATTATATTTCATTTTTAATGGAAACTGGAAAATTAAGTATGTCACACTGTACTGTGAATTAATGAAAATGTGAGAGTACCATTATCTGATCCTTATTCTCAAGAATGCCACATGAAGTTGTGCAGACTGAAACATTGTCGCACCCAAGGGGCCACCATTCACAGCATAGACATCCTTACCATATTTAAAAGCATTCTATTATTTTAGCTTTTTTTTCTCATTCACGATTATAATATTTACACATGAATAAAACAGTAGATCTAATAGAGTCAACATATATAATGTACATTACTTCCATTTAGGAAAAGGAAAACATGAATGCTTTGTTCATTAAAAAATGATGTGACTTAGCCCAGGTTTCTAACAAGACATTGTTTTTGCAATGTAACTTGAGGATCATAAAACATCCACGATTTTGTTTATATTCATGCAATGGCTAAATTTATCACTTAAAATTTTTTTAACATTTATCAATTTTGTGAGACAGGGCACAACCAAGAGAGGGGAAAAAAAGAGAGGGAGACACAGATCCGGAAGCAGACCTCAATGTCTGAGATGTCAGGACAGAACCCAATGCAGGGCTCGAACTCACGGACCACAAGATCATGACCTGAGCTGAAGTCAAATGCTTAACCAACTAAGCTACCTAGGCGCCCCTAAATTTATCATTTTATATTTCATATTATTTCATCTAGCATTTTTAAGGTATCAGAAGTCATAGCTGGGTTTCAAATTTACAAATAAAATATTTTAATAGGGAAAAATATTCCAGGTAGTAACAACTATTCAGCTATCAATAACACATCACACAATATTACATAAACCTAAATGACTTGGTTATATAATATTCCTTAGTTACATCTTAGCACTCATTTCTTTCTTGTATGTACAGTAATTTAATCAGCACAAAAGGAACTTCTAGAAAAACTAAATAGACATTTTTTTCCCCAAAAAGACATCTCTATGACCAATGGCTACATGAAAAGATACACAATATCACTAATCATCAGGGGAAATGCAAATCAAAACCACAATGATATATTACCCCATACCTATAATAATGGCTATCTTCAAAAAGACAAAAGATAACAAGTGTTGGTAAAGATGTGGAGAGAAAGGAACCCTTGTGAACTGTTGGTAGGGTTGCAAATTTGTTCAACCACTATGGAAAGCAGTATGGAGGTTCCTCAAAAAATTAAAAATACAACTGCCACATGGTCCAGCAATTTTACCTTTGAGTATTTATCTGAAAAAGAAAATACCCTAGTTCATAAAAATATCTGCACCCCCATGTTCAATGCAGCATTATTCATTATCGTCAAGATACAGCAATAATCCAACTGTTTGCCCATTGATAAATGGACAAAAAGATGTGAGATATATACACGAATACTATTTAGCCACTGGAGGAATAGAAGTCCTGATATTTGCAGAGACATGGATGGACCTTGAGGACATTAACCTATGTGAGATAAGTCTGGCAGAGACAGACAAATGCTGTGTGATATTTCTTGTATGTGGAATCAAAAAGAAAGAAAGAAAGAAAGAAAGAAAGAAAGAAAGAAAGAAAGAAAGAAAGAAAAGAAAAGAAAACTCAATACCAAATTCAAAAAAAACAGAGCGAATTACAGTTACCCGGGACTGGATAGTGTGGGAATGAGAGGGTTTTTTAAGGGTACATAATTGCAATAACTATATAAATAAGTCATGGAGATCTAATAAATAGTACAGTGATTACAGACAATAAAACTATATTATAAGCATTAAACTTGCTGAGGGACTACAACTTAATTGCTTCCACCCACCACTAGAAGAAGTAATAATTATGTGACAGGATAGGGGTATTAGTTAACATTACAGTGGTAATCATATTGCAATATAAATATATATAATCAACACGTTGTACTCCTTAAACTTATACACTGAGAAATGCCAATTATATTCAGTAAAAATTTCAGGTATATATAATGTCAATTATAGTTCAGTAAAAAAATACCTGTTAATGACTATTTTGTACATATAAAGTAAAGTATATTAACACATATTAAATAATAACTATTAGGTTTTCTCTCCAGATATGAAAAAAGAAGTTAAACAAAATACAAAGTTTTTGGAAGAGTAAATAATATCTACCAAATAATCCAATATAGTATTTCTAGAAATGATGTCTATCTATTCATCCCTCTGAATAACATACAGCTTATAGTTATATTTAATCTTTTTATATACCAGTTGCCAGTGGACTAAGTAGTTTCTTAAAAATACTACTATAATTTTAAATCAAATGTCATAAAATAAATAAAATTTGTGAACATTTTAATAGAAACTATAAAATTTGAGCAAGTAAGCATTCAAAATGTAATAAAATGTTATTTCAATGAAACACATTTGTCTATTTTATTTTATTACATATCAATTGCTTTAAATTCTAAATTATATCAGTTAGAATTTAAAATATAAAATTTAAAATCCCATTAATTGTTTTAAGTTTATTATTTATTTTCAGAGAATGAGAGAGTGAGTGGGGGAGAGACAGAGGGAGAGAGAGAGAGGGAGAAAATCCCAACCAGGCTCCACGCTGTTAGTGCAGAGCCTGATTCAGGGCTTGAACTCATGAAGCATGAGGTCATGACCTGATCCAAAGCTGGACGCTTAACTGACTGAGCCACCCAGGCTTATTAGTTTGGATGAATAATATGATTAAGATAATGTATACATCATGACATTTTATTTGTTATTTATCAAAACAGTATTCTAATATTAGCATTTCATTTGAGGAAATGATGCCTCTTTTAAAAATATTCTCAATGTCACCCTGTGGCCAGCATTGCTCATTCTTTTCCTAGGATATATTGCACATTGTTTGTCTGTGATCTAGTGGAAGAACCAGATGATTTCCTATAATAAAATTATTCAAGCTTAAAAGAACAAGATTTTATTATTTCTTGTATTTGCTAACCCATGCTGAATTCAGAAGTCTCACTTATGTATCTATGGTCAGCATCTGTCTAGATAAATGGCTTTGTCAGTCTTGACTGAGCTCTATCAACCAAGACATTCAGAGCCTTGGCTGAAACAACTTCTCTGTCCTGGCAAAGATCTCTATGTGTTATTATCCAATCAGCTCAGGCATGTTGCCATGACAAAAGAAGAGGAAAAAGAGGGTACCAAAGTACACAAGACTCATTAGGCCCATTTCTTGTTTTTTTAAGCTGCTAAGTTATGTGGTTGTTTGTTACGCAGCTCTACCTTACTGATATACCCTGGAGTGATTTTACACAGACAATAAATATGTTTAATGTTTATAAAATGATGTATTGAGTAGAATGGATAAAAACAGCAATTAAGTTACTTGGAATATTCTGTATGAGTATTCTACAATCTGTATGAGAAATAATGAGTTTTTTCACTAGATTGGTGACCATAAATATAAAGATAAAAAAATGATTCAATATATAGTCTTCTGTTACAATCAATAAGACTTGCTGAAGGAGTAGTTACAGGTGTATGGGAAAGACAATATAAAAGCTTCACTTCTAGAGCACTCTCATGAGTAATTGAATATATTATGGTGTTAATTTTTAGGTTAGAAAACACAATAGCAAGACTAACAAGCTTTGGGGCAAGGGGTGGGGACATTTCTGATTATTTTATATTTGTATCTGTGAGACTGGAAGGCACCTGCTCCAGCAGGGTTAGCTGTGGCTTACTAATGTCAGGGCTGTAAGGATATTCACCATGGTTGGAAAGAGAATCCATGAATCTTGAGAATATTTGATATTGTATGACTTCTTTGGAATCATAGGGCCCAAATGCCAAGGGAAGGGTTATTTCTAGGTTTAGATCTATTACCATATGCTGCTTAAAGACTTCTAGGGATAAGAAATTTTTATCACATAACAGCCCAGATGTTTTCAGCAATTGATATTGAAATTGTTGGATCTTTACAAAAAACATTCTATTCATTTTTTGACAACAGCCTGCATACTTGTATCATATAATAAAATCCACGGGGTTTTTTTGTTTGTTTTAATCTTGCTTTGACCATTTGAGGCAAAAGGAAACAAAAGATATAGCATAAAAATGATCAGGTCTGATGTCATTACTTACATGTGACAAAGATATGCTTCTCCCTGTGCCCTCAAATACATTTGCCAGACTTCCTTGCCTGCCTGCGTTCCTTCTTTTGAGGTCTGAAAGGAGGAGACATTCACATGAGATTATTGGGTAGAAAGCATGTGCTTGTGGCAGTGATTCGTGCAAGGCCTGTCCCAGGGGCTCCTTCAAAGTGGCAATCTGAACTCTGGATGTCTGGCTAACACATTCTTCATTCTTTTGCTCTTCCAGTCCTATGACTATTTTTGATACCAATTTTCTGGATTAAATCTCTTTCTACTTGGAATATTTACAGTGATATCTAATTTCTTGAGTTGATATTCAAAGTATTTGGATGAATGATGATATAAAAACCATTCCTCATCACATTGATAGTGGCAAATTAATGTTGAGTATGAACTCAAATGGTTGCTTGAGTGGTAAGTCTCAAGAGTGAGTATACACTTCTCAGAAGTACACGTTGTATAGGTAATAGCTAAAAATATCATACTTATAGAGGATATTAGTATTATTTAATTAAAAATTGTGAAACAAAGTTTATAATAGGATTTTTGACATTTTTCAAACATTTCATTTTATATAGAGGTAAAGTAATAGGAAATTATTGGACATATTTAAAAATCACACCCACAATGAAAGGTATTTTCCAGAACTAAAAGTAACCTAAGGCTTATTCAGGAATACATTTGTTATCGTGGAAATATTCAACCTATCTGTACATGTAAAACATTAAACTTGAGGAATGTATTTTATTTCATGGAGTAAGCTTGCCTCATAGGAGTCTAAGCATATGAAATAGAATTCAGTTAAGTACTTAGGCTGAATTTCTATCATTGTGTTTGAAGCATGTATGAGAAGTGGCAAACAGCTACTAGGACAGTAACTCCTAGTCCACTTCTTTTTACCATCCAGGCAAGACACTCCCTTGAATTTCAAATCAAAAATGCAGTTTTAAATTTTCCCCTTCTTCAGTTTTCACACGAGTACAGTGGGAAAATTCCAATTTAAAAGTCTAAAATAATAGCAAGACTTCTGGAATGGCAGAGTGAGCACTTCCGTAAGTGTATGCTCCTATAGAAGGAGAAAAGGGAGCGAAATTTATCAAAATCAACTTTTTTAGAAATCTGGAAATCTACCAAAAGCCTGCAATAATATGACAAGTGTTTATTCAAGAAAATCTGCTGAAATTCGGAAACGATTTCTGGATTTGTGACATATTTCCATTTTCCTCTACTCAGGTCTTCCACAGCCTTGAAAGCCAGAAGCCTCACAATTATAGTAGCAATGAAGCACCAAAGCCTTGCAAGCTCAGGAGAAGGAAGACCAGATGTGGAGCTCCTCAAAAAGCTCCAATTCTGTAGAACTGTCACTGTATGATCTGTCTCCCAACAGCCTGGAAAAGTCCCCTTGACAGAAACACTCTGTAGGCGACAAATGTACAGGCTGTTGCTATTGAAAACAATGTGTCCTGCATATTTACAACTGTTTGTGTCCAATAGCAAAACAGGAACTATGGTGTAGAATAAAGGGAAATATGTTATTTTTAATTTTTTAATGTTTATTTACTTTTTGAGAGAGAGAAAGAGAGAGAGAGAGAGAGAGAGAGAGAGAGAGATGCAGAGCATGAGAGGGGAGGGGCAGAGAGAGAGACGGAGACACAGTATCTGAAAGCAGGCTCCAGGCTCTAAGCTGTCAGCACAAATCTCGACGCAGAGCTTGAACTCATGAACTGTGAGATCATGACCTGAGCTGAAGTCAGAGGCTTAACTGACTAAGCCACCCAGATGACCCAAAGGAAACATGGTATTAAAATATGAGTGATAGCCAAGGCTATGAAGAAAAAGTTAATGACTAGAATTAGGAAACTAATATATCTGAGACTGAATTATAAAAGCCATTTGCTAAAACAAACCAACCAACAAAAGAGCAAAAATCACTGAGAATCCCATATTTATAAAATAATTAAAACTTTTAGGAAGGCATTTTCTTTCATAAGGAGATTAAAATTAAATAGAAAAATATCAAATGAATATTTTCTTACGAAAATAAAAATAACACAGAAATCAAAAATTTTGTTAGAGGATAAAGCCAAAGCAACTCTCTGATCAAAACTTAATAATCAACCCACTACAAAACTACTAATTATGCACAAATAAAAAGGTTGTTATAATGCCAATTATGTGCAGTTATAAATTTCACTGCTCTAATTCGATTTCCTCTCATTATCCTTTACTGAATTCTACTCAGCTTTTGTTTAGCTAGGTGCAAAGAATTTTCTACCCACATAAAGTCATTTTATTTTATGAGAATGAATGTAATTATCACCTAGCTCGAAGCTAAGGGGATTTTTTTTAACCTAGCTGGAGTGAAGTGACCCAATTAACACCTTGCAAGAATACTCTGAATATTGTACATTTTACAAGGTGTTTTTAAGCTTAGAATAGTTTTGATTGATGGGTTTCTCTTCTTGAGAAGTTTTTATTTCTTTCTCCTGGTCTGAAATTTTGTTTTAGAATCTCAACTCAAAAGTCGCAATTTTTTAAAATTTATAATCATTCCAAGTGCTCCTTTACCAACTTGAAGCAACTTAGTTTTCTTATATATTTTTGTCATAGAAACATGTCTATACGCCATAAAGCAGATAGAACTACCTTTTTAATCTTTATCTTCTATAGGAATAGAAGACTAACATATTTGTTCATCCTAGGATACATGACTATATTTGGTCTCCCTATAAAGTCTCTCTCCATTTGTATGAGTATCTTTAAAGTCCATTCTATAAATGAGAAGGAAGCTGCTTGGCTCATGCAATATATTCAGTAAGAGATTCTAGTAGAATAGTCTTATCAATACTAATAACATTCATATTTTTTAAAAATAAAATTAGTTTTGATTTTAAAATCCATAGGTATTAAAACTGACTTTTTTTATTTATTTATCTTGAGAGAGATAGAGAAAGAGCAAACACAAGCAGGGGTATGGGGAGAGAAGGGGAGAGACAGCAAGAAAGAGAGAGAGAGAATCCCAAGCAGGTTTTGTGCTGGCAGCAAAGAGCTCCACGTGGGGCTTGAAACCACAAACAATGAGATCATGACCTGAGCTGAAATCAATAGTCCGACTCTGAACCGACTGCCACCCAGGCACCCCAATAACTGACTTTTCTATTGCTAGAAATTTTATAGATAAAAAAAAATGTGTAAGATTTCTGTTGAATGTATGTCAGTACTTACAATAAGTATTTATTTTTATCCAGAAGTTTGTATCAAAATTGTGTGGCCAGACTTACACTTCTACACTTCTTTTTAATTGTTACATTTTTCTCATTGCTTTATGAGCATTGGTCAACCTACAAATAACTCAACGTGTCACTGTCTTCTGATTTCTTTGCACGTCTCTGGCAGCTCCTTCTCATTCCTTTTGCTGTTTTGTGTGTGTGTGTGTGTGTGTGTGTGTGTGTGTGTGTGTGTGTTGTTGTTGCTGTTGTTGTTGTTGCTGTTGTTGCTGTTGTTGTTTTCTGCCTCTGTGAGTCTAAATGTCAGTGCTCCCCTAGGTTCCATTTTGGTCATCTTCTGTTCTTACTCCAGCTTTCCCTTGACTTTACCTTCATAATGATTTCCATTAAGTATCTTCAGCTGTATCATTAGAGAGTCTCTGATTATTGTTTCATAATAATGTCAATTATTCCTTAAGAGTCAGACACTAGTTCTCATAACATTAATGATAAAAAAGTCCATTTATAACTACAAACTATGGCAAATGTGAATTATCAATCACCTGGTTAGCACTGAACAATTCTCTAGAAATAGACATAACCAACAGCCTATTCTAGTGGCCACACCTGAATTCAGACACCCCAGTCCCTGTGCTCACCTTAATTTAACCTCACATTTCATGGAGACTCTTGACTGAAAGACTTTGTTTTCCTCAGCCTGGGATTTTATCACCTAGATATCTTCAGATTCATTCCCTCATTTCTTTTAGTTCTTGCCTCAAAGGCCAGCTTTCATAGTTAGCTTTCTCTGCTTTTTTTGTAAGGATGAAGAAAAATAGACTTTTAAACAAAAATTTCTATATGAGATTATGTTACATTATCTGTGGTGTTTGTCACATTGACACAGGAAATTTAGGTATGTGCCATCATAGTCTAATTAATGTCTAGTTAATAAACTCCTAAAGACTTATGGGGAGTCAACCAGAGCTACACATTAACCATAAATTGAAGGATTTTATTCTAAATATTTTTTTAACTTTAATCATTCCATAAATACTTCTAGAACACCAAGACATGCAAGAAATTAAGCTACTAGTATGAAGGAAACATGCAAGTTTTGCTGCACTCAAAGGATTCATCACAGAATTAAACACACATACATATGCACCAATAGCTATGTAAACTTATAAATACAAGGGGCATAATAGATATTTGAAAAATTTTATGAAATTGAATGTAGAGAGTCCTCATTTTAAGAGGAATCTGTAGCATTGTTTACATAAAGGAGCAGAAAATACCTATTTTACGCTTTGTAGGATTTATGGTTTCTGAAGCAACCACTCAGCTCTGCCTCTATAATGCATAAGCGGCCAAAGAAATATATAAATGAGTGGGCATGTATATGAGTTTCCCATCACTGGTGTAATAAATTACCACAAACAACACAACTTTATGCACTTACTTTTGCAGAGGTCTAAAGTCTAAAATCAAAGTGTCAGCAGAATTGTATTCCTATTCCAGTCTTCAAGAGAGAATCTTTTTCCTTACACTCAGCTTCTAGAGTCCACCCACATTTCTGAGCTCAGGACCCTTATTCATCTCAACTGCAAATTCCCATTTACTATGCAAGGCAGATTATTCACAGGATCTAGAGAGTAGGATATGGACATTTGGGGAAGGCACTAGAAGGTGGGGAGCTTTTATCTAGCCTCCCACAGCATTGGCTCTGACCCAATAAAACTTCATTTACAAAAACTAGCAGCGGGCTTGATTTGGTCCATGGGCCAAAAGTCCCTTAAAAAGGGTCCCCTTGATCCCTTAAAAGAGGAAGTGGCAAACTTATTTTTTTCTATTTTACATGATCCCATTTTACCTAAAAGAAATTAAAATATATGTCTTGTAAGGACTTATTCAAGAATACTAACATAGGTTTGATTCCTAATAGCCCCAAACTGTATATCATCCAAATATCATCAATTGTAAATGGAGAAACATTGTCAAACATTGTAGTATAGTACTGACTACTACTCAACAGTAAAAGAACTACCCTTACATTAAAAAACATGGATATACCTCAAAAGCATTCTATTAAGTAAAGAAAACTATACATGTGAGTTGTATGCTGCATTTTATTTGTATTTATTTATTTATTTATTTATTTATTCATTCATTCATTCATTCATTCATTTATTTATTATCATGTATTTTTTATTTGTTCACTCTGGAAAAGGCAAAGATATGAAGGGCAGATATAAGATCAGTGACCAAAGATCATTGGTGGAGTAAACTGAATAAATGGGGTTTGTTGGAACTTTATATATGACTTCCATCCAGACTATTCTGTTGTTACATGACTGTATACATAAGGGGTGAATCTCACTATATGCAAAATGTGCATCAATAAACCAGACTTAAAAAATAGAACTTTAGATAGAGAAAGAGTAAATATGTGATCTATACTATATGACTTTGATTAACTCTATAAGTTGTAGACAGGTTAATTTGGAAGATGTGGAATTAAAGAAGACAGTGCATGAGTATGGATTATGAAGCATAATATAATTTATCAGGTTTTCTTTTTCCAGGAATTAATTCACTATCGATTTTAAGGAGTTACAGCCATTTTAGATTTTTTAAGTTATGCTCACTCACCTTTATGGAAGCTTATTGATTATTCACATGCACTATTTGTATTTGTTTGCTACAACGGCATTTTATTCTTCTATTTCTCAATATATTCTTTTTAACAAGATTTTCTACCTATATTTTTCTTTTTTTAAGGCTTTTAAAGTAGTTTTAGGCTTATAATAAATTTGAGAGAAAGGTACAAAGATTTCCCCTATACTCTCTGGCCCCACACATGCATAGCCTTCTCCATTATTTACATCACTCAGCTAAATTGTACATTTTTACTAAGGATGATCACACAAAGTCCATAGTTTCCCTTGGTGTTCACTCTTGTGGTAAATTCTACTGGGTTGGACAAATGTATAATGGCATATATCCATCATAATAATATCATACAGAGTATTTTCACTGTCCTAAAAATCCCATCCTAGAATTAAAAAAAATAATAATTCAGTGTTAACTTTGTAAAAGGGAAGCTACAATCTCTATGAATTTTATAAAAGACTGATGATAAACTGCTCCAAAACAAAAGTAGATTCAGTTTTGTACTACTTAATTCAAAATACAATTGTTTTTAGGACAGTGACATACATCCCCTATTCAAGAAATATTTCTAATTGTTTTTTAAAAAACTTACTTTTTTCTAAAAAGAAAATCTTCCTTTTTATGGAAATAATTATGAGCAAGCTGACAGGAGTAGCTATATAATATAAAACATTATTATATTTATTTTAAAATTTTTAATGTTTATTTTTGAGAGAGAGAGAGAGAGAGAGAGAGAGAGAGAGACAGAGTGTGAATGGGGGACGGCAGAGAGAATGAGAGGGAGACACAGAATCTGAAGCAGGCTCCAGGCTCTGAGCTGTGAGCACAGAGCCAGAAGTGGGGCTCGAACTCACGGAGTGTGAGATCATGACCTGAGCCGAAGTCAGGCGCCTAAACAACTGAGCCACTCAGGCTCCCCAAAACATGATTATCTTTAAGTTATGTGAGTTAATATAACCTTATCATCCATATATTGCTCACACTAATATCTAAGTAAATAACAAATACAAGATGAACAAGATCTTTTCGATCAATCATAATAACAATAATAACAACTTACAAAAGAATGACTAGCCAATGATAAAGAAAGAATTAATACTGGAGCTATACATAAAAGAATGCAATCTGAAATGAATTCTGGAGGTAATTGAAAAAGTAGGAGTTTTAAAAAAAAATATTCCAAAACAATGCTAAGTTGGAATGAGATCTAGCAGACAGAACAAGGGAGGTTTGTTTGGGGTAACAAAATAGCAGCACTGTATTTTTGTTTACAAAGGTTTAATAACAAAGTGTGATCTCTCTGCAAGGTTTTAATTTTTTTCTTACATTTATTTATTTTTGAGAGACAGAGTGAGACAGAGCACGAGCTAGGGAGGGCCAGAGAGAGAAGGAGACACAGAATCTGAAGCAGGCTCCAGTCTCTGAGCAAGAATTTAGCACAAAGCCCGATGCATCCCTTGAACCCACAAACTATGATATCGCAACCTGAGCAGAAGTGGGAAGCTCAATTGACTGAGCCACCCAGGTGCCCCAGCAAGGTTTTAATCAGGAAAGAATTCCCAATACTTGGCTTATTGCTTCGGTTCTTGGAATTAGACCCCATTAATTGGGATCTTTGTTCTGGCTCTTATTAGCTGAATCACTAGGTTGTGTAACTTGAGGGTTTTTCTGACATTTGAAAGAATCAGTTAAGTTGTGATTAGTGCCTACTGTACAGAGTTGATCTGACAATGAAATGGGGTAAAATATGTGTATCAGATACTGTTAGATAGTCATTGTGAATTCTTATTCCCCTTTTTCTTTTTAAAAAGACTCCTAATTCTATTGTGGCCAGATAAGAACTACATCTTCTGGTCTCCTCACAGACATAGGTGGTCATGTGTGATAGTTCTTGTTAACAATATGTTTTGATGCAGAAGTCATGAATGGGAATTCTCCTAAAATGCTCTGAAAGAAGGAGTCAGCTGACATGCATCTGTCATTGATTCCTATCCCCATTTTCATATGCAGCATATTTTTGTGATACATGTAGGCTTGAGCCTAAAACCAAAATTCAAGCCTTAAGCATTATGGATCAAAAAAAATGAGATTTTCTAGAATATTAATGAGATAATGGAACTCTGTGCACTAGCCTTAGAATGCCTACCTCTGGACTAATTTATTTGATTTCATTTTTTGAGGAAACTATACCTCAATTTGCCTATTGTATGATCTGTTATGTGCAACCAAACCTATTCTCCCCTGCACAATATGCAAAACTCTTAGAAGATTCTCTGCATTTACACTTTATCAATATCAACTATTAATAAATTTTATAAAAGTCCAAGAAATGAATAGAGAGCAGTCCATGAACGATTTTCTTCATTAACCAGACTAAATAAAATGATAGAAGTAATGTGTATTACATGGTAGAAAATTAAATATCTAATCTTGAAAGAGAGAAATACAAGCCCATGAAGAAATAATTTCAAGTGGATTCCATATTTCTCAATGACAAACAATAATGCTAAATGATAGAAAAATCAAACTACAAGCAAACAAAATTCTAATGATCTACAGCAAAGTTTTATTTATTTGCACAGGCACGTGCTGTATCAAATTGTGCTGTGTCATGTATAGAAATGCAACTAGTTCTTGAATGTATTTTTGTTACATATATATAATATATATGTATGTATAAGATGTGAAACACTCATGAGCATAAGCATCTTGTTAACTCAAAATACTTGTGATAAATTCCATGATACAACTTCCCTGCTAGGCCTTCTTTGTATGGAGAAGTCTGTGCTTCTGGAAAAATTGACTTATGCATATCAATCTTTTCCATGATTGATAGAAATTATCCCAGCTAAAATGTTTAAGGTGATCTGAATTTATCATCAAGACAAGATACTTGTGTTTTATCCATATTCTATATACCTTGTAACACAGTTTTACCCCTTTTACTCAATTCAGTATCATCCAATTAATTTATAAAAGAAAAAGCTTTGCTTTTAGTAGTAGTTATTCAGGACTGCTTGGCAAATGTATTAAATGGCATTGATATTTTATTTCAGAAATAAGTGTACCAATAAGATAATTATTTATACAAACAATACTGAGGAAGCTAAAACAGTGTTATATATAATGAATTATTTTGAAACTGATTTTATTGTCCTGGTGAGGAAAATCCATAAAGCCTTCATATACTTATTTACTTCACTAGTCATTAAAATAAGAACAGACTGAATTTCTAAATGGCTTCTTGCAGCACAGTGCAGAGATGGGGTTATCTTTGTAATGCAGGCAGTCAGAAGTGCAGACTAATCAAGCAGGTACAGAAGCACACACTTTTGCCTAATTTCACCACTAATCCTTTTCTAATAATCTGAATAATGTCCTTTATTTCTCTGCTTTAAGTACTCGGGGCATTTAGCTTATAAACAGCCACATGTGCTGCACTTTAGAAAATGGAGTTTCAGATGAGCTTTTATGTTTCCTAAAACTAATTTTCCTTACAATAGTTGTACTAAGTGATGCAGGTGAAAAATAAGCAAAATGTTTGCGTAACAAATTGCAAACGATCTAAAAGTGCAATGTTATTAGAAAGACTCAGAGGAAACATGGAAGAAAATAAGAATTAGCTTTTGTTGCTGAGGTAAATATGATCTTGAACATATATGTGTACAGACTAGTCCAGGATTTCAGATTAAAAAATGGAATTTGTGCAGATCATTTTATGTGTCTTATAACATTTATTTAGAAAAAAATCAAATTAAACTATCATGGTTCACAAATTACAACTTTAGAGGCTTTCCTTATGCATAAATGCACAGTACAGCTATGGAATAATTTTGCTTTATAAAGAGACTTTAGAGTTGACTCTCAGAAGCTAAACTGAACAGCAAAACAGATGTTACTTTGCTGACTAGAGATAATGAGATGAAATTGTTATATTCTGCTCTAAGTTCTATAACAAAGCATTTAACTTAAAATTTTAGCTTAGTACAGTAATTTTAGATGTACAGAAAAGAATTCTTATGCAGAAAGGAGTCTTTAAAATTTTTTTTCTGAACAATTTTATTATAGTTGGTTATTTCATTTTCATTTCATTTTTTGATACCTTAATTGCCCTTGTTATCCACATAGTAATAAAAGTAAAAATTTTATTTTTAGTTGCATAAAAATAGATTGGATAAAATAATGAGAATTATTTGTGTGGAATTAAAGGTGGTAGTGATTTTCTCTTTTACAGATAACAGTCAAGATTGTTTTGTCATGACCCATACACTGAACATTCTTTATTACGGGTAGACTTGACTATTCTCCAAAAGTGTGGGCATTTTATTTTTCTAGTCCACTTCCAATAATTTGAAGGGTATCTTGTCTCCAAGGGACAAAATGGCAGAATCATGATGCTGGCAGGGTAAAAGTGCAGCCCCCATGATAAAAGTGATGAGCCTGGTCATGACGGCTACCACACCTGCTTCTGCAAATACCCTTCCTATCTAGCATGTGTCTGCTCCAAAGAGAAAAATAGAAGTGAATAATGACGAGAAGAGGGTTGCAGTGATTTATCTTCCTCCAAGAAGGCGTTAGTTGCATACAGATTGTCTAGGAGAGCAGGCAAAATAGCAATGATGCAAATGCTTCAAATAAATGAAGGTTTTTATTTGCTCAAGAATTTAGCCATTCTTTAGTACATATTATATTAGTGCTTTAAATACTGTAAGAATTCAGCGAATAAGTCAGTCTTTGTATCTACTCTTATACATTATGTTGTAACTCAAATATAGATTTACAAAGCCATGTAATATAGTGTTGCTTTCATTGTTTATCCAAATGTCTTTATGTTTTTTATATCTAAAATGTTTTTTATATCTAAAAAAATACAAATTACACACACACACACACACACACACACACACACACACACACACAAAGCATGTGTGGCAAGTCCTGTTACCTACCACTAATTCTTGAGTTGTGTTGGGTGTAGTTCACAGACTTACTCCTGGGGAATTGTGCCTTGCTATGGACCTTCATGAACTGAAGTTGTTCTAAATGTCCTTCATTATTTGAATATTTTTATCTCTTTTTTAATGCTTATTTATTTATTTTGATAGAGAGAGAGAGAGAGAGAGAGAGAGGGAGAGAAAGATGTGCATGGGTATGAGCATGAACAGGGGAGGGGCAGAGAGAGAGGGAGAGAAAGAATCCCAAGCAGGCTCTGCACTGTCAGCACAGAACCTGATGCAGAGCTTGAACACATGGACCTTGAGATCATGACCTGAGCCAAAATCAAGAGATGGACACTTAACCAACTGAGCCACCTATGCACCCCAAATACTTTTATTTCTATATATTAAGTTTTATATTTTGAAAACCTGCTGTTGGAAAAAAGGTACCACATTTATGTAGGGAAATTAATATTAACACTAAAAGATTGTACATGCTTAAAACAATCTCAAAATTTTTGCTGCATTCACACCAAGTATATTAAGACATGGGGCTAGGTATTCTAACAAACACCCCCAAATCTCAGTAACATAACAAGACAAAAATAACTCTTTTTTTTTTTTTGCTTATATCTTAGCTCATATCTGAGTGACACCTACTGATACAAAATTCTATTATATTAAGAATATTATTGGGGTGCCTGGGTGGCTCAGTCGGTTAAGCGGCCGACTTTGGCTCAGGTCATGATCTCATGGTTGGTGAGTTCAAGCCCTGCGTTGGGCTCTGTGCTGACAGCTCAGAGCCTGGAGCCTGCTTCGAATTCTGTGTCTCCTTCTCTCTCTGCCCTTTCCCAACTTGTACTCTGTCTCTATGTCTCTCAAAAAATAAATAAATGTAAAAAAAAAAAAGTTTAAAAAATAAAAAAATAAAAAATAAATTAAAAAAAGAATATTATCTTTAGGGGTACCTCGGTGGCTCAGTTGGTTGAGCATCTAACTCTTGATTTAGGCTCAGGTCATTATCCCAGGATCACAGGATGGAGCCCCACATTAGGCTCTGTGCTGAACACTGAATCTGCTTAAGATTCTCTCTCTCTTTCCCTCTGCCCCTCTTCCCCACTCACTTTCTCTTTCTTTAAAAGAAATGTATTAAATTGAAATATATTTTATTAATGAAATAGGCATTATATGTACTGTTGTACTGAAGTTTTCTCCAATATTTAGTCCATGAAATTCTTTAATATGACATGGAGATATGGTAACAGAGACAGGGATACACCATTGTTGAAAGTACATTGTACATCGTATGATTTTTCTTCAACAAAAAATATGACAAAAATAAGTATTTTCACACTATAATGAAAAAAAATGATGGTAGGATGGAAAACTATAAGTTTCTGAAGAACAATTTTAAATTGGTCTGCATGGCAATTCAGTAGCACGAGATGGTTGTCTTTTGGGTTTTTTTTAAGAAAAAAATATAGTTATTGTAAGTGTGAGAACCATGTTGAAAATGTAACTTTTTAAAAATTTATTTATTTTGAGAGAGAGAGAAAGAGAGATAGAGAGAGAGAGAGAGAGAGAGAGAGAGAACGAACAGGAGAGGGACAGAGAGAGGGAGAGAGAGAGAGAATCCCAAGCAGAATTTCTGCTGTCCCCACATAGAGCTCAAACTCAGGGAACTGTGAGATCATGACCTGAGCCAAAATCAAGAGGTGGAAGCTTAACCAACTGAGCCACCCAGGTGCCCCGAGAATGTAATTTTTTAATCTTGTTAGAAAATTTTATTCCGTCAATAAGACTACCTATTAATAATATGGAAATGTATTCTACAGGTGAATACAGGTATGCTTAATTTATATGCAGATTATGTATGATGTAAAATTTTCAAACTGAATAAACTAATATGTATAATCAATATGACATAAAATTTTATAAGCTAAAGTATTTTATTACAAAAAATAATTACTTCTTAAGTCATTTAAAGGTTCACATTTTCATAACTACTTTTAAAAATCTCAGAAATCATATTATCCTCAAAGTAAACATTCATAGTCTTCTACACATTTTAATTTTTTTTGACATTTATTTATTTTTGAGAGACAGAGACAGAGCACTAGTGGGGGAGGGGCAGAGAGAGGGAAACAGAATCTGAAGCAGGCTCCAGGCTCTGAGTTGTCAACACAGAGCCTGATGCAGGGCTTGAACCTCTGAGCTGTGAGATCATGACCTGAGCTGAAGTCAGACACTCAACAGACTGAGCTGCCCAGTCGTCCCAGAAACCTACACATTTTAAAAGTAAAGTATTGAAGCCAAATCACACACAGAAAAAGCTAACATGACATTTTATGCAGAGCATTTCAAAAAAGTTTATCTTAGAGTGATAATTATATATATATATGTGTGTGTGTGTGTGTGTGTGTGTGTGTGTGTGTTTATTAATAATTTTGTTTTCCATAATGATGTTTCTTTTTTCACACGGGATTTAGATATGAGTATGAAAAATATATTTATTTTAAAAATAAATTTCATCATAACATAATAATGCATCTGCATTATTACTCCTAATAAGTAAGGTCTGTTTACTTATCTAAAGTTCTATATGCATAGTGAGTAATTAATTCTCAGCCCTGAATTGATGGTTTGTGATAATATGATAATATTGAGTTTTTTACAGAAATGATCATTTTTCATTTAAGTAATTGAAATAAGTTTCCAGCAACCTAGATTAAAAGTAATTAATATCATTTGGTGTTTTGGTAATGTATCTCTAAAAATGTCTCACATATTGTTCCTTCCTTTCTCAGGTTTTAGTATATTACATTTAAGTTTCAAATATGGAAAAAAAATGCAAATGCACAAAACTAAAGAGGCTAGTAAAAAAAAACCAACATACACTCATTCTCAAATTTAAAACATTTTTGAGCCTTAGCCAATAACTTCCATTTATATCCCTATGTACTTGACTTTTGCCCTCTACTGAATTAGTTTAAGATAATGCTAAATATTCTATTATTTCATCTGTAAATATTTTAGAAGGCATGTCTAGAAGATAAAGATATATTTAACAACTACAAGTTATCACACAGAAAATTAAAAATAATTCCTCATCAATGTTTAAATTTCCCCTATTGACATTGTTTATTCAATCAGAATCTAAACACAAAAATCACTATAATTGCCTTTAGGTCTCTTACAATTCTTTAATATGTAAATTACCCATTTCTGTTTTTTTTTTCCTTGCAATTCATTTTGTTTGTTTGTTTGTTTGTTTGTTTGTTTGATGAAACTTGATTGCTCTGAAGAGTTTCCCAAATTGTCACATCCTTGGCTAATGCGAAACTGTTGAAGTTGATTTCTCCATCCTTTTGAAGAGTTCCTGACAGGCTTAGGTAATTTTGTATTCTAGTAAAACAAGAGTTCTCAGATTTTACACTTGAAATCATCCCTTTGTGACTTAACAGAAATTGTACACAGGTAGACTAATTTATGTCATTCTCCCTTTTATATTTAGAAATTTTTAAAATTTAATTTTATATTTATGTAAAAGATTCCTGATGTTTAGCCTATAACACAAGTTGTATTCAGAGAATCTAGCTTTTATCCCTGTCTATTCCATTCAGTTCCTTTATTGCATATACTGACAAACTCAGCCTATTAGTTCAGGGATTTTTCATCCATGCTTTTCTGTATCAGTGTATATGACCACACAGTTTTTCTTATTTATCCTGTTGAAGTATATATTACATTGACTGACTTTTCAAATATTGAACCACTGTATTCAGCTTCTTGGAATAATTCCATCTGGTCATAGTGTACATTGCTGAATTCTATTTGCTCATGTTTTTGTTATAGATTTTTGAGTTGAGAGTCATGAAAGATACTGTGTAGATTCTCTCTTTTCTCTTTGTCTTCCGTCCTCCTCCCCCTCTTCCTCCTCCTCCTCCTTCCTCTTCTTCCTTTTTTTTCTTCTTCCTCCTCTTCTTTATCCTCCCCTCCCTCTCCCCTCCCCCTCCCCCTCCTTCCTCCTCTTCCTCTGTTGTTTACCATATACCAATTTAGAATTTCTATGTTTTCTTGGCTAGGTGAATTGACTCTTAGCATTATTTACTCTCTCATAATATTCTTTCCTCTGAAGCCTAATTTACCTCATATCACTATAGATTTTCTTGCTTTCTTTTGATTAATGTTTTCATGATTCATCTTTTTCCATTCAACCTGCCTATAAGATTATATTTAAAATGAGTTTCTTGTAGAAAGACTATAGCTGGGTCATACTAGGTTTTTTTGTTTTGTTTTGTTTTTTGTTTTTTGTTTTTTGTTTTTATTCTTAATCTACACTGCCCTCCTCTGTCTTTAATTGATGTACTTGGACCATTTAAAGTAATTACTGATATGTTAGGCCTTCCTCCTGTTTGTTTCCTTTTATTCTTACTGATTTTCTGTCTTCCTTTCCTACTGTACTATGGGTTACTTGAACATTTTTTATAATTGCATTTTGATTTTTCTATAGTGTTTGGAGTGTATTTCTTTGTACACTTTTTTAGTGGCTTCTCTTGGTATTATACTATACTATACTTGGTATTATACTATCTATCTATCTATCTATCTATCTATCTATATATATACTATATATATATATGTTACCATATGCTAATGATTTAGTCATTTCATCACTTTAAGTAAAGCGTAAAACATTACCACTTTTCATATTCCTTTACTGTCCCCCTATTTTTATTATAAGCACCCTAAATATATATTTTATGTACATTTAGAAACATACCACCCAGTGTTACAATTTTGCCTTCATCAGTCAAACGTAATTTAGAAAACTCAAAAGGAGAAAGAAAGTTATTATATTTACCCATATATTTGCTCATTATGACCTTTCTTCCTTTCTGATATTCTAAATTTCCTTTTTTTTAAATCATTTCCTTTCTAGTTAGAGAACTTCCTTTAGCCATTTTTCTAGGATACATCTGCTGGTGACAAATTTTCTAAGTTGTCCTTTATCTGAGAATATCTTAATATCTTAATTCACCTTCATTCTTCAAGAATAATTTCACTTAAAATAGTGTTCTGGGCTGAGAGTTCTTTATCTTCAACATTTGTAAATGTTCTGTCACTTCTTTCTGGCCTCTATGGTTTTTGATGAAAACTACCCTTTCAGTCAAATTGGTTTTTCCTGATGCATAAGATGTCATTAATTTTGCAGTGCTTTGAAGAGGTTTTCTTTTTTTTTTTTTGCTTTCAGCTTTCAGAAGTTTGACTATGATGTGTTTTTGTTTGTGTTTTTTTTTCTTATTTTGATTTAGCCTGCACCAAGTTAGTTTGACTTCTTGAAAATATAGGTTTATATACCTTTAGCCAAAATTGATTCCCCATTTCTGCACCTCTGGTTCTAGAGACTCTGTCAAAGCACTATGTTAGGATAATCACCATTTTTTGTTTGTTGTTGTTGTTGTTTTTCCTTTATTTTCCTTTACTCAGTCATCACTCCATCATTGCCTGATGCTCAGCGTCAGGAAAACCATCATTTTATACTTTTCCTGTGTTATGGGGAATGTAAATTTGATCCCTAGTTGTCCATCCTAATTGAAATACGTGTCTCATAAACTTTTTATTAATTATAATGACTCCATTAAGCCATTTGTGTATCAGATATGAAAGTTTGATACTTCTTATATTTATTTTACCTATATATAAAATGTTTCAGGTTGAGTTAAAGATGAAGCTTTTTAACTCACAAACATGGGATTATGTTGCTTTTGGTTAATATTACATCACATTTCCAATGCTAATATCACAAACTACTTTAAGTTTTATTTTCAATTATAAATATTAATTAGATTATGATCCATGTGTTTATGTTGAACATGTATAGTAATTGAGAGATTTTTACTTTTTTCCCCCAGTAGAGAATTTGACACGCTGCTTCTCAAATCTATTCCACTTTTCCATGTGACAGAAAGTTTGATTTCTAGATAAATTATGTTTGTTCTTGCATATATCCCTTTGACAGGAATAATAATCATGGCACAGCCATTACATAATATCTATCACACTAATATATATATATATATACACATATATATATATATACACACACACATATATGTATATATGTAGAGAGAGAGAGAGAGAGAGAGAGAGAGAGAGAGAGAGTGAGCGAGCGTGCCAGGAGCAAGGCAATGCTTCAATCCCTTCCCTCTGAATCATACCCCTAAAAGAATGAAAAATAAATATGGAGGGTGAAGAGGAACATCAAGAGGAGAATATAACAAACTTATTATGAGTATAGCAAAATAAAATTATTGTAATTATAAAATAATGTTAGCTTGAAAAGTAGAAAGGCATAAGGGATCAAGAACATATGTTTTTTAAAGCTACATTTGTGGGAGAGACCTGGGAAGATGGCAGCATAGGAGGATGCTGGGCTCACCTTGCCCTGATGATCGCTTAGATTCCACCCACATCTGACTACATAACCCAGAAAACCACTGCTAGAAGTCTAGCAGAACAGACTCTCTGGAACCAAGCATAGAGGAGAGGCTCACAGAAGAGGGCAGGAAGGGTGGAGAGGCAGTGCGTGCTACGTGGACTGGTGGGAGGGAGCTGCGGAGTGTAATAGGTCAACTTATATCAGAAAGCTTATTGTATATAAGTTCGGCTTAAACTCACCTTTCATGAATAATTGAGATAAAAGCTTATGTAGTTCCCTATTAGGGTTATCGGAAATTACTAACCGCCCTAGCTCGTTTCTGTAACTTCACCTGCTTGCTAAATAGATAACTTAGGTTGCAAAAGGCTCCCCCACCCCTTCTACCAAGATCTGGCCTAGGCAAGATCAACATGTGAAAAGTCACAAACTCACTGGCCCACAGTATCTCAGATGTCGAACTATGGTCATTTTAAACCCTCTTAGGACAAAGAACTCTAAATTGATAGGTTCCTGCCAAAACTAACGTCTGTGTGTCACAATATAATCGGCTACCATGAAATGTTGTAAATTGTAATTTGTTAACTAAATAATGACGTTTTCTGACTTGCTAAAATCCATATAATCTCATTGCTACCTTTGTACGGGGCCATTCTCTGCACTTTTCTCCTTCAGATCAGGAGATCATGTTTGGCCCGGCCGTGAATAAAATCTTGCCTCACTTCTATTCAGCATCTGGTGGGTTTTTTTGACAGCACCCTGTTTCAGGGAGGTGGAGGGGCAAGCAGACCCCCGAGGTCTGGCTTGCAAAAGTGGAGGGGCCGGACTCCAAGAGTTCTGACAGCCAACAGGTCTTAACCTCTGGAATGTTAAAAGTCAACAGCTCTGCTCTCAGAGAGTGAGAAGGGCAAGAGGACTCCAGTGGGGAGAGTTGTTGAGCCCTGGAAGACAAAACTCATCTCGGCCGGGGAACAAAGGCACTGGCAAGCGCCATCTCCCTCTCCCATTCCCCAGCTGAAATTCCAATGGGAACCAATTCACATCACTGAATTTGCTTGCACTGCACAAATGCCCAATGCTGTGCTTCTGTGGATCCATCCCTCCAACAGGCCTGCCTCCCCCCCAGTGCTGCAGGGTACCACAGACTGCAAAGTGAACTAAGCCTGCCCCTCCCACCACTGTGCACCTTGCAGATCCACCCCAGCTAATATGCCAGATCCATTGAAGCAGCACCACAAGCCTGGCAGTGTGCACGTAGCACAGACAGGGGCCACACCACTCCACAGTGAGTCCTGCCCCTGGGAGAGGGGAAGATAAGGTACACACCAGTCTGACTTTGGTCCCAGTGGTGGGTTTGGAAAGACATTGGGTCTGACTGCAGCCCCGTCCACCAACACAAGTTACTCCCAACCAGGGGAAGTGCCCAGCAGTTTGGAGCTACAGCAGGGACTACCCAAAATGACAAAACAGAAGAATTTTCCCCAAAGGAAACTCCAGGAAGTAACGACAGCTAACAAATTGATCAAAAACGATGTAAGCAATATAACGGAACAAGAATTTAGAATAGTCATAAAACTATTGCTGGGCTTGAAAAAGCATAGAAGACAGCAGAGAATCTATTGCTACAGAGATCAAGGGACTAGGAAATAGTCATGAGGAGCTATAAAATGCTATAAATGAGGTGCAAAATAAAAAAGGAGGTGGCCATAGCACGGGATGAAGAGGCAGAGGAGAGAATAGGTGAATTAGAAGATAAAATTATGGAAAAAGAGGAAGCTGAGAAAGAGAGAGATAAGACAATCTAGGAGTATGAGGGGAAAATTAGAGAACTAAGTGATGCAAACAAACAGAACAATATCCATATAATAGGAATTCCAGAGGAAGAGAGAGAGAAAGGGGCTGAAGGTGTACTTGAACAAATCATAGCTGAGATCTGGGGAAGGAAAAAGGCATTGAAATCCAAGAGGCACAGAGAACTTCCTTCAGACGTAACTTGAATCGATCCTCTGCATGACATATCATAGTGAAACTCAAAATACAATGATAAAGAGAAAATTTTGAAAGCAGCTAGGGATAAACAGGCTCTAACTTACAGAGGTTGACACATAAGAGTAGTAGCAGACCTATCTACTGAAACTTGGCAGGCCAGAAAGGAATGGCAGGAAATCTTCAATGTGATAAACAGAAAAAAATATGCAGCCGAGTATCCTTTAGCCAGCAAATCTGTCATTCACAATAGAAGGAGAGATAAAGGTTTTCGCAAAACACAAAAACTGAAGGAATTCATCACCACTAAACCAGCCCTACAAGAGATCCTAAGGGGGATAATATGAGTGAGATGTTGCAAGGACCACAAAGACATCACTACAAGCATGAAACCTACAGACATCACAAAGACCCTAACCCATAACTTTCAATAATAACACTGAATGTAAATGGACCAAATGCTCCAACCAAAAGACATAGGGTGTCAGAATGGATCAAAAAACAAGACCCACCTATCTTGTGTCTACAAGAGACTCATTTTAGACCTGAGGACAACTTCAGATTTGAAGCGAGGGGATGGAGAACTATCTATCATGCTACTGGAAGTCAAAGCAAAGCTGGAGTAGCCATACTTATATCAGACAAACTAGACCTTAAATTAAAGGCTGTAACAAGAGATGAACAAGGACATTATATAATAATTACAGGATCTATCCATCAAGAACAGCTAACAATCATAAATGTCTATGCGCCAAATATGGGAGCCCCCAAATATATAAAACAATTAATCACAAACATGAGCAACTTTATGGATAAGAATGTGGTAACTGCAGAGGGCTTTAATACCCCACTTACAACAATGGATTGATCATCTAGACTCAGGATCAAAAAGAAACAAAGGCCCTGAATGATACAGTGGGTCAGATGGATTTCACAGATACATTTAGAACTCTACATCCCAAAGCAACAGAATATACTTTCTTCTCAAATGCACATGAAACATTCTCCAAGATAGATCACATACTGGGTCACAAAACAGCCCTTCATAAGTATACAAGAATTGAGATCATGTCATGCATACTTTCACCACAATGCTATGAAACTTGAAATCAACCACAAGAAAAAGTCTGGCAACCTCCAAAAGCATGGAGGTTAAAGAACACCCTACTAAAGAATGAATGGGACAACCAGGCAATTAGAGAAGAAATTAAAAAGTATATGGAAACAAATGAAAATGAAAATACAACAATCCAAATGCTTGGGGATGCAGCAAAGGCAGTCCTGAGAGGAAAATACATTGCAATCCAGGCCTATCTCCAGAAACAAGAAAAATCCCAAATACAAATTCTAACAGCACACCTAAAGGAAATAGAAGCAGAACAGCAAAGACAGCGTAAATATAGTAGAAGAAGAGAAATAATAAAGATCAGAGCAGAAATAAACAATATAGAATCTAAAAAAACTGTAGAGCAGATCAATGAAACCAAGTTATTTTTTTGAAAAAATAAACAAAATTGATAAACCTCTAGCCAGGCTACTCAAAAAGAAAAGAGAGAGGATCCAAATAGATCAAATCATGAATGAAAATGGAATTATTACAACCAGTCCCTCAGAAATACAAGCAATTATCAGGGAATACTATGAAAAATTATATGCCAACAAACTGGACAACCTGGAAGAAATGGTAAAATTCCTAAACACCCACACACTTCCAAAACTCAAACAGGAAGAAATAGAAAGCTTGAACAGACCCATAACCAGCAAAGAAATTGAATCAGTTATCAAAAATCTCCCAACAAGTAAGAGTCCAGGACCAGATGCTTCCCTGTGGAATTCTACCAGACATTTAAAGCAGAGATAATACCTATCTTTCTCGAGCTATTCCAAGAAATAGAAGGGGAAGGAAAACTTCCAGACTCATTCTATGAAGCCAGCATTACTTTGATTCCTAAACCAGACAGAGACCCAGCAAAAAAAAAAAAAAAAAAAAAAAAAAAAAAAAAAAAGAACTACAGGTCAATATCCCTGATGAATATGGATGCAAAAATTCTCAACAAGGTACTAGCAAATCGAATTCAACAGCTTATGAAAAGAATTATTCACCATGACCAAGTGGGATTCATTCCTGGGCTGTAGGGCTGGTTCAACATTCACCAATCAATCAATACGATGCATCACATTAATAAAAGAGAAGATAAGAACCATATGATCCTGTCAATCGATTCAGAAAAAGCATTTGACAAAATTCAGCATCCTTTCTTAATAAAAACCCTTGAGAAAGTTGGGGTAGAAGGAACATATTTACACATCATAAAAGCCATCTATGAAAAGCCCACAGCTAACGTCATCCTCATTCGGGAAAAACTGAAAGCTTTCCCCCTGAGATCAGGAACAAGACAGGGATGTCCACTCTCATTGCTGTGGTTTAACATACTGTTGGAAGTGCTAGAGCATCAGCAATCAGACAACAAAAGGAAATCAAAGGCATCAAAATTGGCAAAGATGAAGTCAAGCTTTCACTCTTTGCAGATGACATCATATTATACGTGGAAAACCCTGTAGACTCCACCAAAAGTCTGCTAGAACTGATACAAGAATTCAGCAAAGTCAGAGTACAAAATCAATGTACAGAAATCGGTTGCATTCTCATACACTAATAATGAAGCAACAGAAAGACAAATAAAGAAACTGATCCCATTCACAATTGCACCAAGAAGCATAAAATACCTAGGAATAAACCTAACCAAAGATGTAAAAGATCTGTATGCTGACAACTACAGAGCTTATGAAGGAAATTGAAGAAAATATGAAGAAATGGAAAATCATTCTGTGCTCATTGATTAGAAGAATAGATATTGTTAAAATACCAATACTACCCAAAGCTATCTACACACTCAATGCAATCCCAATCAAAATTGCACCAGCATTCTTCTCAAAGCTAGAACAAGCAATCCTAAAATTAGTATGGAACCACAAAAGGCCCGAAATAGCCAAAGTAATTTTGAAGAAGACCAAAGCAGGAAGCATCATAATCCCAGACTTTAGGCTCTACTACAAAGTTGTAATCCTCAAGACAGCACGGTATTGACAGAAAAACAGACACATAGACCAATGGAATAGAATAGAGACTTTAGAATTGAACCTTCAAAAGTGTGGCCAACTAATCTTTGACAAAGCAGGAAAGAATAATCAATGGAAAAAAGTCTCTTTAACAAATGGTGATGGGAGAACTGGACAGCAACATGCAGAAGGTTGAAACTAGACCACTTTCTCACACCATTCACAAAAATAAACTCAAAATGGATAAAGGACCTGAATGTGAGACAGGAAGCCATCAAAACCCTAGAGGAGAAAGCAGGAAAAGACCTCTCTGACCTCAGCTGCAGCAATTTCTTACTTGACACATCCCCAAAGGCAAGGGAATTAGAAGCAAAAATGAACTATTGGGACATCATGAAGATAAAAAGCTTCTGCACTGCAAAGGAAACAATCAACAAAACTAAAAGGCAACCAACGGAATGGGAAAAGATATTTGCAAATGACATATCAGACAAAGGGCTAGTATCCAAAATCTATAAAGAGCTCACCAAACTCCACACCTGAAAAACAAATAACCCAGTGAAGAAATGGGCAGAAGACATGAATAGACACTTCTCTAAAGAAGACATCCGGATGGCCAACAGGCACATGAAAAGATGTTCAACGTCGCTCCTTATCAGGGAAATACAAATCAAAACCACAGTCAGATATCACCTAATGCCAGTGTGGCCAAAATGAACAAATCAGGAGACTATAGATGCTGGAGAGGATGTGGAGAAACGGGAACCCTCTTGCACTGTCGGTGGGAATGCAAACTGGTGCAGCCGCTCTAGAAAACAGTGTGGAGGTTCCTCAAAAAATTAAAAATAGATCTACCCTATGACCCAGCAATAGCACTGCTAGGAATTTACCCAAGGGATACAGGAGTGCTGATGCATAGGGGCACTTGTACCCCAATGTTTATAGCAGCACTCTCAACAATAGCCAAATTATGGAAAGAGCCTAAATGTCCATCAACTGATGAATGGATAAAGAAATTTGGTTTATATACACAATGGAATACTACTTGACATTGAGAAAGAATGAACTATGGCCTTTTGTAGCAATGTGGATGGAATTGGAGAGTGTTATGCTAAGTGAAATAAGTCATACAGAGAAAGACAGATACCATATGTTTTCACTCTTATGTGGATCCTGAGAAACTTACCAGAAAGCCATGGGGGAGCGGAAGAAAAAAAAGTTAGAGAGGGAGGGAGCCAAACCATAAGAGACTCTTAAAAACTGAGAACAAACTTAGGGCTGATGGGTGGTGGGGGAGAAGGAAAGTAGGTGTAGGGCATTGAGGAGGGCACCTTTTGGGATGAGCACTGAGTGTTGTATGAAAACCAGTTTGACAATAAATTTCATGATAAAAAAAGAAGAAAAAGAAAAAATAAAGTAAAGCTACATTTGTGGTAAATTTACCAAATTTTTTGTCAATTATATTTAAATATAAAATGCTTAATTGGTTAGCAATTTCACTTTTAGGTAAATTTTAACTTTTTCATTTTGTTTTTCTATACAGTATAATATTTCTTCTGTTTTTAATAATTGATTATCGAACAATTAATATATAGATTCATTTCCTTAAGAAATTTCCATTGAAAAGATGCTATAAATATATGTTAGATCATTAGGCGGTTATCTCAGTCTGTTACTGATTAAGGATTTCATGTTGTGGCATGGAAATCCAGCTTCAAAAGTTTAACTTATTCTGACTGCCATTTAGGTCAACTTGAGTTTGTTAAGTTTTTGCAAAATGTTGGACAGTTTACCAAATGGGGTAAGACAAGGTACTTAATGCTGAGTAGAAATATAACTTGTCTAGGCCAATTCTTTATTTATTTACTTATTTTTAATTTTTTTTTACTGTTTATTCATCTTTGGGAGACAGAGAGAGACAGAGCATGAGTGGGGGTGAGACAGAGAGAGAGGGAGACACAGAAACTGAAGCAGGCTCCAGGCTCTGAACTGTCAGCACAGAGCCCAACATGGAGCTCTAACTCATGAACTATGAGATCATGCTCTGAGCAGAAGTCAGACACTCAACCTACTGAGCCACCCAGGCACTCCACAATTCTTAATTTATTAAGCCCACATTATCTAAAGTAGCAGGCAAGATATTATGTACAGGTTTTTAAACTATTGAACTAAAGTACCTCTCATTTGAAATTTGCCTTAATATGTTATATGCCCAGAATTTTATGTGAAACCACCACAGATTTATTTCTTAGAAGGAAAAAAAAGGTAATTTTAACAGAAAAATATTCAGGCTTCCTAACAAAAACAAGCAAACACATAAACACAAAAACCCAAAACAAAACAGACACAAAAAACCCCAAAGCATATATTTTTGTTTCCACTATCACAATAAATATTTGTGTTTCCTTATAAAAATTTTAATTATAGAAAGCAAGCACATATAATTGAATATAATAATAGTACTATATAGGTCCTTTGCACTGCACATCTCATATAAATATATTTTATAGCATTTTGGCTATAAAATATACTTATTAATATATATTTCTAATAAATATACTTGTATAGTACCTCTCCAATGTGTATTTTACATAAATTGACATGTATGTAACAAAAAATGAATTTGGGTTATTTTATAATTGTTTTTACCAAAATAGAGTTCAGTTCTCAAAAATTTAGCACAATCAATAGAATATAATAAAGTTTAAGAAATAAAACTATTTTTTAAAATATTTATTTTTTTACTTTAGAGAGAGAGAGAGAGCACAAGAAGGGGAGAGGGGCAGAGGAAGAAAGAGAGAATCTTAAGCAAGTTCCATGCTCAGCATGGAGTTCAATGCAGGGCTCAATCCACGACCCCGGGATCATGACCTGAATGGAAATCAGTAGTCGGGTGCTCAATTGACTGAGCCACCCAGGCACCTCAGAAATAAAACTATTTTTATTGTTAATTTTTCCAGAACCAGTTACCAGGGTTATTAAATCTGTTAAGGTTTTAAATATTTCTTTCCATTATGGTTATCTCTGATAGAAGGTGGTCAAAATTGTTGATAGGCTTCTAAAGCTATGCAATGTCTGTGTGTGTGCATGTGTGTGTGTGTGTGTGTGTGTGTGTGTGTGTGTGTGTGCGTGCGCGCATGCATGTGGTGTTATAGTAGCATTCCTAGGTTTAAATATAAGATTAGGAAAAATTCCAAATTTCACACAAAAAAAGAAAAAAATATATGTGTACTCAGAGTGAGGAGAAATAACTTTATTGAGGCATAGAAGAAAAATGTTTTCATAAAAGAAGCAATCTAAAGGAAACAGCAATCTCTAAGAATCCTGTGACATAGTCTATAAATCTTTACAGTTCATTTCTTCCATCTTAAAAAAAGGAAACCTTCACTAAGAATAAAAAATGAAAAAAAACCAGTGTGATGTGAAAAACTCAAAAGAAGGGCTCGAATTTTAAAGAGTTTAAATCTTTGTAAGTTATTTTCAGAATCTTTAATCTATAAATTCATTTCAAAAAGCATGTATAACTGTTATAGAACAATGTAGAAAATTATTTTTATTTGTTGCCTGCTTGTTTCTAGGACACTATATATTATATATATTACTCTCAGATTCCTGACCTATTTTGTGTTAACATGAATATTGATATATAATTGTTCTTTATAAGATAGTTTTCTGTAGTTAATTTTTTCAATAATTAGGTTCCCATTGTACTCACAAGTAATAGCCAATGTGAGTGTGTGATTATAGATTAACGGTAGATTTTCTGGGGAACTGGAAAGGGAGGACAGTGCAGGGAAAGAGGACTTTCAGATTACTTTTTAAAAAATATTTATTTATTTTTGAGGAGAAGGCAGTGGTAGAGAGAGAGGGAGACAGAGAATTAGGCAGTCTATACCAATATATTTTTGTGAGAATTAATGGAGTGTGGTTAACTTTATCTGTTACTGGTTTTAAATAGCATCTCCAAAGCTTCTCAACTTTTGATGGTGGATAATGCAGTTAACTGACCCTAATTTTTCCCTTTAGTAATAGTCAAATAATCTGTAACCAATATACATCAAACCAAGGACAATTTACTTAAGTATATCTTATTTTCTTACATCCAACATTTGGAGAAAAAAAAACAGCACTTACCTCCAATGGTTGTTAGGACCATTAAATATGGTTTTCTTTGTTTTGTTCCTCACCATTTCAGCCTGGGAGGCCATTGTTTAGGTGATGGAGTGTATTTGAGTGTATTTCTCTGTTTGAATAGCTTCTTTCTGCCCCTCTACATGAGGTCTGATGTAACACTTTCCTATTTCATTTAGGTGCCTACTTCCAACTGCAAGGGCTTCCCACTTTCCTAAGAGAGTCAGCCTTAGGGGGTCTCTTTTCTCACTGAGATT
The DNA here is from genome assembly GCF_027475565.1 of Acinonyx jubatus. Lineage (NCBI taxonomy): Eukaryota > Metazoa > Chordata > Mammalia > Carnivora > Felidae > Acinonyx > Acinonyx jubatus. The sequence continues at coordinate 104,944,692 of NC_069382.1, forward strand.
TTAAGTTCCTAATCATCTTCATAACTTTTTTTTTTTGGCTTTTGTATGTTTTGAGTTGGGGCAGGCATTTCTCTGAATCTCCCATTATCTTCACTTTGGCCTTTTCCTGCAGCGTATTGATTGCACTGAGTTTGCTTCCACTTTTGTCATTATGACTTCTGTGTGCTTTCTACCAGGCGTTCATTCCCCCATAATTTCTGGTCTCTAGATGGCATGCATTCTTTTTCCCACTATATATATATTTTTTTAACTTTAAGGGATTTTGTTAGACTTTATATTTACATACATCCAATCTCTTGCTTTATTTTGTTTCATTCTTTATTTACTCTGTGGTATACCTATTTTATTTTTTTTTAATGCTTAGAAATAGGTCAGTGAAATATTAAGTCTCCAGGCTACTAAATCATGCTATTTAATGGTGTCTTATGAAATTAATTAGTTAATATACCTTGACACTCATAACACTATCTTTGTAACTTGTAAGAGCAGTGAGAAAAAAATCGCTGATACAGACATTGAAAAGTGAAATCTCTTTTTAAATAATTTATTTATAAAGATAATATTACTATGTAATAAAATTTCAGGAGAAAATACAAAATTAAATTATGGTTTTGAAGAAAATTGTTTAGGAGGTCCTGGCCTTTGTACTTTGCTTTCTGGTCATTCTTCAATATTGATTTTGTTGCATTTCTCTACTTCAGTGTCAAAAACCAAGTGGCACGTATCTATCAGCTTCACCTTCGACTGATTTCAGTGCTGTTTCATTTGATAACATCTACACATTAAAAAATTGTTTTGATAGACACAATTTCTTAACTTTTAAGTGTGTTGGTGACAGTAGCATATTGTACTTTTTATTCTTTAATCCTTAAGCAAGGTTGAAAAATTATAACAAAATGTGTCTCATTAAAAAACTTTTGGGGCACCTGTGTGGCTCAGTTGGTTGAGTGACTGACTTCAGCTCAGGTCATGATCTTGTAGTTCCCGAGTTTTAGCCCCATGTCTGGCTCTGTGATGACAGCTAGGAGTCTGCAGCCTGCTTCAGATTCTGCGTCTCCCTTGCTCTTGCCCCTCCCCTGCTCATGCTCTCTCTCTCCCTCAAAAATAAACATTAAAAAACTAAAAGAAAAAACAAACTTTCAAAATATTTCTCCCACTGTCTTTGTATTGCCTTGGACTTTTATTATTCCAGCTGAAGTAGACAAGCTGAAGGGTCTCCATTTTAGAAAGGTTCTGTCTCTGGTATTTTTCTGCTAGGCTTTATTTACTCATGTTCCATATTTTACCTCTGAATAAGCCAAGGAAGCTATGTTCCCACTTCAAGGAGGAAGCAAGAAAGTTAATCATTCTCTGAGTTTTGTCGTAGGCCCCAAATACCTGACAACACCTAAGAAGAGCCAGATTCTGAACATATATCAGGACATCACTTCCGGACCAACCTTGGCAGACCCTCGCATCAATTCCCCTTAGGTAATTTATGGGATAACATCTACTCTTCACTTGACACTCACCTTTGATTGGAGCTACACTGGATTCCTGGAGGAAAGTGTACCCTAGAACCTTTTTTAATATAAATGCTTAATGCCCCAAGCAACCACAAGACTTATTCTTCTCTCCTTCCTGAGTCTTCCAGATACCCCATCTGTGATCTCTGTCACTCACACTACTCAATACACTCTGTTTTCATTTTCTCCTGCTCACGTTTGAATTCTATCCTACATGAAGCCAAGGACTCTTGTGGCTGGACCTGTGGAATTTCCTCTAGGTTATCAGACCCAGCCTGCATCACATCTACTTCCTCCAAATAATTGGGCTTTGCACACTCAGACTACAATGAACACAAACTAAAATGCTTTGATAAGTTTTAGTAAGGAGTACTGTTGTTTCTTTTCATTTATTATTCATTTACTAGTGGCATCTGTATACTTCCTTTTTAAGTACATCCTTATTTTGTAAAATAACTAAGATTCTGAAGGCCAAACAAGTGACATTTCTATGAATAAATCTTACATATAGCAAGTTACTATTGCAACAACTTGTCTGTTGAAATTTCTCTAATTTCTACTGGTATTTTCATGCAATATAGAAAAGAAAAATACATTACTACAGTTTAATTTGAGGTCATGTGACATTAAAATGTATGTTTACTACCAAACAATCTCAACATGAGGAGCTTGATAATATTCTTATTCTTATCATGCTGTATTAACTTTTTGTTAATATTTCTTCTGACATGATATTGTAAGTCCAACAAAATTTTTTTTTAATTTTTTTTTAACGTTTGTTTATTTTTGAGACAGAGAGAGACAGAGCGTGAACAGGGAGGGGCAGAGAGAGAGGGAGACACAGAATCTGAAACAGGCTCTAGGCTCTGAGCTGTCAGCACAGAGCCTGACGCGGGGCTCGAACTCACAGACCGTGAGATCATGACCTGAACCAAAGTTGGACGTCCAACCGACAGAGCCACCCAGGCGCCCCCAAAAATTTTTAAAAGTGTGCACTCTGTAATATATATTGTATATTTAATACATATCAACATTTTATATATTTAAAATATATGCATATATAGAATTATTTATGTTCTGATATATAAATATATGCATTATTTTTCCCACCATATTTAATTTTTATATATAAATAAATATATAGTATATATGATTAAATATGTATTACTTAAGTAATATATAATATAAAACGTATTTAATTATACAATCTGTGAGGAACTATACCATGCTACTGCAATGTATATTTTAGGTTTGAATTAAATTTTCTTATGCTCCATTGCTAACTCTTAAGTCAATTTGTAAAGAAATATAATTCAAATATCAATTAATTTTGGAAAAATTCTTTAGATATTTGTTAATTAGATTGAAATAAATATTTAATGGTATCACTGATTGGATTCCCATTGAGTTTATTTATTGGCATCTGTTTCACCTTTTCCATGACACATTAGTTCCTTGAATGCAAAGAATGATAATTTGCTTATTAATTTATCTCTAAAAGCAAGAATCATGTCTAACACATATTTGACACTCAATAAATATTTTTCAAACAAACTTAATCCTTGAAAAGCCCATTCAAATATTTCAACTTAATTGAGCAATTTTTAAAACTCCAGAGGAGTTCTACTGCATATAGGAAAGAACAAAGGAAATGATAACTATTCCCCAGAACTACCCTACAACATTCTATTTCTTTGGTGCCAGGAAAGATAAATTGATGGGTCAGACATATATTTCTCAAGATAAATAAAACTTGTGTGGTATAGAATGTTAATGACTCCTTCTAGATGACAACCAGCTATGTGGATAATCTTGTCTGACTGGTGGAAACAGACATGTAAAATTATGACTCAGATACTATCTGAATAGGATAGATGCAACAATCAGAACAAGAGTAACCTCCTGACTGTTCTTTTATTTGTAATTATTTTCCCTCCTTTCTGTCTGTTATTATGTCCATTTGAAGCAAGACTGCTAACAATTTAATGATCCCTCAGCTCCTAGGCAATTATATCAGAAGGCAGGTCACTCATTCATTCATTCAATAATTATTTTTGAGAATCCAAACTGCATTACACACCTACTATAGCTTAGGTTTAGTAATACCAAGAAAAGCATAATTACCAAACCCTTTCCTTCAAGTAGCTTCACATGTATTAGTGAGATAAAACAATCATAAAGAAATAACATAAAAAAAATTATATTTAGTTCTAAGGAAAAAAATAAGATAAAGTGTTGAAGGGACATATGCATATGGAATTGGCTCTGATTTGGAGGTTCATTTTCATTGATTTATTTTTTAAGACTTATTTGGAGAGTATTTGATTATTATAATCTTGATTTAGTAAGTTTAGAGAGACAGAAATAAGATATTTTGATATCCAAATCATGCTGATTAACAAAATATTATCTCTGAGTCATGACATACTATGAAAGTGAAACACATTAATATTTGAACCACAAGCAAGGTTACCTTTTACTCTCCAGAAGAAAGAAATTATAACTACATTCTAAAGGATATTCCCCAGCATATAGGCTTACATATGCGTTATCTTCTTGCAACTTTCTTATGGATATATTCCATAAAAAAATACCTGCCATAAAAGTATTTCTCAATTCCTTATTTAAGTTAAAATAATTGAAAATGCCATGAAATGAGGTAAAGTCTTTCTACTGATTGACCTAACTTAAACTAGAGAAAGGTTCATAATGATATATATTATAATACATTAGATATATCAATATTATATATATATATATATGCAATATTTCTTGAGATTTGGAGGATATTTTTGACAGACAGAATAGGGAAACTTACCATCATACAATTTGAGGTATTTCAGTTTTCACTGAATCATTTATATTGAAAGTAAAGATATAGAGAATGTTTCTCACAGATATTTTTAAAAGAGTAGCAATAACGCATTAAAATAAAGGTGTTAGTAAAAACAGCAAGAAAATACATAAAGATAAATGTAAGATTGAAAATGAGGGTAAGACCAAAGGAAAGAGGTCAAAGATGTTGAACTTTTAACAGTGATACAATATTGTTTCAGTTTTTTGTGTTTGAGAAATTTTATTCTGTAGTATTATAGAGTAGACTTTTTTTGCCTCAATATTAAATTATCTCCAAGTCATAGGTACTTATTGTGTACATTATATTGGACCAATTTGGTGTTTATCTAACACAGATAAAAATATTTGAAAAAGTGTGATGCTGAAATTCTCCTACTAAGTTATCTTGCATCAATCATTAGTTTACTGTACAGAAATGGAAATGGGACAACTAGGGTGGAGGCCAAAGGAATCAATAAATCAAATGTAACTATATTTTTTTTCCAGGAACTGAATATACAATGGTGAATAATGTACATAATTCTCCTGTTTTCATAGTCTTACATTCTCAAAGAGACTCAAACATGCCTGTCGAGATTTCAATGATACAAAAATGTTCCAATATGAATTGTAAAATACTCTAACACTGTATTGTTTAGATTTCAACCAAAGTCATTATTGGGCCATAAAGGAAAGTCAAACAAGTTTGGGCACTATATACTGGATTATAAGATTGTATTTATCATTTTTCTCCCTGTGGAGGACTCTTTAGCATTTTTAGTCTATTAAATTCGGAAAATCAGTCTTCTACCTGTCCAATGAGTTTGTATCTGTTTAGTGTAAAAATAAGTACCAGTTTAAACAGTAAATTTCAAAGCACTACAAATATCAGTAAACAAAATCCTTTTATTATTCGAGGCAAACATGCACCATATATATGGTCCAATCCTAGGCCATTCGGTAAGACAGAGTAGTGCATACAACTCATACTAAGGAGCCTGATTACCCTCCCCTCTTCTGAACAAGCCATGCTAGAAGTCTTGTGAGCATTTGTATTTGCATAAGATAATTTCCCTAAGTTGATCAATGCAGTAGAAAATCCATACTGAATTTAGTTACCATATGTTATTATAAGTTCATTTTCTTAAATGATTCTCTTTAAAATAGATTCAAACAGATGGACAGAACTCCTCTGGACAGATGTCAGATGGGCAATTGAGCCATGGAGTTACTTAGCAAACACATGGAAAAATACTAATTAACACAAATATCATAGAGATCATTTTGCTATTTTCTTTAATAGTTTCTTAATGCTGAAAATTGGAAAATGAATATTTCAATGACTACCACAAAAGTAATGGCCACTTGACTCTTTATAATTAGTGATCTGAGAATTCAGTCGTCTCAAACCATCTGTTTTCTTTTGTTTGATATAGATTGTGCAAATAAGTTGTCTCTCTGTTCAAGGACAATAGTAAGAAGAGAAAAATAATAAGAATAAAGTTAGAGTTGGTTTATGTATTGGAGAAATTTTAAATCGTTTGAAGTAGTACAATCCAAACTACAAAGTTTTACAAATCTACACATTGTTATTAATCACTAAACTAGAGAAAAAAGACATAATGAAATATTCAGTTATAAAGTGAAATGCCTCATGGTTGTTTGTTTTGTTTTGTTTTGCAGCATGGTAGTAAAGCATTGATCTGTAAGGAACACAGACCTGTGACTCAAGAAATCTTAGTTCTCATCTGCATTGCCTTTTCCTGGACCACAGTCATCCTCTCTGAAAGGAACTGACCGGGAACTTCCAGCTTCAGTTTATCCAGTGTTGGCTCGGGAATTTCAGAATATAGGTGTTTTTGTTTTTGTTTTTAGGTAAAATATTAAGATAATTAACTTATTTTTTAATCTAAAAGCTTAGAAATTTAATATTTTATAAACCATTATTTTGATAGATTTGTGAAACAGATTCCTGGAAGTAGAAAAATATTGGAATATACATCTAAAGACATAATAATAATCCTATATATTAGCTCTGTTAAAATGGCATTAAGCTGTTTTGTTTTGTATTTCCCTAATGATGAGTGATGTTGAGCACCTTTTCATGTGTCAGTTGGCAATCTGGATGTCTTCTTTGGAAAAGCGTCTCCTCATGTCTTCTGCCCACTTCTTCACAGGATTATTTGTTTTTTGGGTGTTGAGTTTGATAAATTCTTTACAGATTTTGGATGCTAACCCTTTTTCCAACATGTCATTTGCAAATATCTTCTCCCATTCTCTCAGCTGCCTTTTTGTATTGTTGATTGTTTCCTTTGCAGTGTAGAAGCATTGTATGTTGATGAGGTCGCAATAGTTCATTTTTGCTTTTATTTCCCTTGTCTTAAGAGACATGTCAAGTAAGAAGTTGCTGTGGCCGAGATCAAAGAGGTTGTTGCCTGTTTTCTCCTCTAGGGTTTTGATGGTTTCCAGAGAAATACAAATATAAGTCTGTAACACTTCAGACACTGAGATTCCACCTCACACAGGTCAGAGTGGCTGAAATTAACAACATCGGAAACAAGAGATGCTGGCAAGGATGTAGGGAAAAGGGAACCCTCTTGCACTGTTGGTAGGAATGTAAACTGGTACAGCCACTCTAGAAAACAGTGTAGAGGTTCCTCAAAAATTAAAAATAGAACTCCCTATGACCCAGCAATAGCATTACAAGGAATTTATCCAAAGGATACAGGAGTGCTGATACATAGGAGCACTTGTAACCCAATGTTTATAGCAGTGCTTTCAACAATAGCCAAATCATGGAAAGAGCCCAAATGTCCATCAACTGATGAATGGATAAAGAAGTTGTGGTTTATATATACAATGGAATATTACTTGGCAATGAGGAAGAATGAAATCCTGCCATTTACAACAACATGGATGGAACTGGAGGGTATTATGCTAAGTGAAATAAGTCAGTCAGGGAAAGGCAGATATCATATGTTTTCACTCAAATGTGGAACTTGAGAAACTTAACAGAAGACCATGGGGAAAGGAAGGGGAAAAAATAGTTTCAAACAGAGAGGGAGGCAAACCATAAAAGACTCTTAAATACAGAAAACAAACTGAGGGTTGATGGGGAGACTGCAGGGGAGAGAGGAAAATGGTCAATGGGCATTCAGGAGGACACTTGTTGGGATGAGCACTGGGTGTTGTATGTAAGTGATGAATCACAGGAATCTACCCCCACAACCAAGAGCACACTGCACACACTGTATGTTAGCTAACTTGACAATAAATTATATTTTAAAAAATAATCAAAAAATAAATATTTAAAAAAATTTTTAAAAATGGCATTAAGCTACATAGTTACTTCTTAAAATATCCAGATGAGTAACTTACAATGTAATTTTTATTTACTTTTGAATTGCCAGACCAAACTGTGACCAAAAGTTAAATTTATGAATTTCACACAGAAGACTACAAGGCAGAGTATAGAACTGGAAGTATGACTACCACAATTCTCTCATTTAATAATTTTGGAAGATAAAAAATTATCCCTGTAAACACTAGATGGCTTCCCTGCATTTCAGACAAGGGGAAAAAAATGAGTAACATTCAGTGGTTTCTCAGAGTTACATGAAGTTGAGAAATGCAGAATTGATCAAATGTAACTTCATGTGTTTTAAAGGCATCATAAAATAATCAGATTACAAAATACACAGTATAAAAGGTAGAATAGGAAAAAGGGAACATGACACTTATTTACAAAGAGATGGTTCTTTAAGAAGTTTGTACTTAGGATATTATAGCTTAGTCTTATTTACATAATCATATTTCTTAATATCTCAAAGACTATTGAAATTAAATATGCTTACATATGTGATATTACAGACTTGATGGGATATTTTAAAAGGGCAGAGCTCCATTCAAAAGCTAAATTTGTTAAAAATGAACTTATACTGGTATTATTGTCATTAATAATTTGTATTCTTTAGAGAATACTATAAATATTATATTTTATTCTCACTGTATACTTGGTGATGATAGTAAGTTGTTTTCTTGTAAATAGTGATGTAGATCTCTATCTAGATTTATAACTAAAGCCATGTATGCTCAAATTTATGCAAAGCTGTATATGCTCAAAAAGATTTCACTTGCTTTTTAGAAGTAATAGAAAATTTGAATATTTATTTGCCCTAAGTAATATATATCAGCAAGATAATTAATTGGTACTACTAGCAGGAAAATCATGATTTATAAAACCCTGGGACTTTGTAACTTTTAGTTGATATAGTCACTTAAAAATAAGATAAAAGTTATTTTTTTCTTCCTACTGTTTTCAAAATATTATTTTGAACAAAGTAGATGATGGCCACTATTACTGAGAGCCTTTCTAGCACAAACCCCATTCCCTCACTTTGTTGATAGTATATTTATTTATTATGTGGTAATATTTTATATGCAATGTCTGGAAATTGCTATGAATATGCTTCTTAATATTTCACATTAGAATCTAAAAGGTTTTGGTGTAGTTTTTCCCATGTACTTTGTTTTAATCAACCTTTTCATTTCATCTCCTGTAAAAAAGTGATAAGAAATTTTCTTACATGCCATTACACATTGGTTTCTATAGTGCTGAATAATATTTATGATTTTATACCTGGAATGACTTTAAAATTTTGCAAACTACTGTGTGAAATGGTTGTGGAATAATTAAAAAATAACAATTTCAGCAAGAAAAAAAATTCTTAAATAATGCAGAAAGTTTTGTGAGTAGGAGTTGATAATTTTGGTTCTATGATCACTCATTTTAATATGTATAAAACTTTTTTTTGCATCCCTACTATCCATCTATAGATTATTTTTACTAAACCACTTGATTCCAAGTATGTTTTTCTTTCTAGTATAGAATAATAGTATCATATAATATATACCATAGAATCATAGAATCATCTAGGAACATATAATAGATATATGCTAGATATAATATAGATAGATAATAGATATATGGTAATATATATGTTATTGTTCATACTGTAATATATAGTAATAGAATAGAATATAGATCATGGAATCATATAGAGTCAAAGAATCAGAAAGAATCATAAAATATAAATACTTAGGATAAATGATAAATTAAATTATAAGTTGTATCACAAAATAGGGCAAATGAAGCATTCCTATTGCTCAGATGCTGTCATCAGCTAGACCCCAAGGCTTGACCTTTACTTCCCACCTTCATATACTCATTGACCTTTGTCCCGTATCTTTCCTTAAGCTCTTCTTTCCAGCTTTTTTTCTTAACTCAAGCAAATGGAAAACAAAACTGCCCCTTGGGCAGTAGCAACTGTCTTAATAAGACCTCCAGCTGGGCCAGACCACCTAGACCAGTTTGAGCTTAATCCCTGACTCCCACCTGTGCAGATGGATGATGGAACATCCTCTAGAATGACTGACAAGAACCTTTAACTCATTATAATATTAAAATTTTCACCCAAGGAGAAGCACAAACCTCTTTTACATAACATATAATGTGTGTATAGGCATGTTTCCTTAAGGTACATATGCGGCCATATGTCTGCCTCTACCTACAAGGACAAGGCTTCCCTATCTACATATATTCATGAGTATAAATATTTATCCTAACCCTAAATAAAAGTAATCCATTCACTTGTGCTCTGGGAGTCATGGCTTCGGAAGCCATTCCTGGTGATCTCTTTGTGCAACAATTCTACCTGGTGCAGTTTCTGATTCACCAAGGAGCAAACTTATGTTGGTTTGGTTGCAGTGCTACTTTGAAAGAGTATCTCAGGTAGAACTGGTTTAAGGAAATGGATTGTTGAGCATCCACAAAATGCTCATATGCAAGAACCATATGCAAAGAAAAACTCTATCTGCTATTCTATAAGTACAGATTACATAAACCAATCTAATTATTCTTAGATATTCTTTTGATACTATGAAAGCCCTGTTCTCCAACATTTGGAAGTTGATTATCTTTTATCTTATTCTTTATGTTTATTTCAGCATTTTATTCTAGCCTGAGATTTCTTTTTTTCATCATGTTTGGATACTGAAGACATAAGAACTTCTTCATTGACTCAGTTATGGCAACCTCAATATTTAGTTGAAAACTTCACATGTCTTTTCCTCATGGTATGGACGTTGTTGAGCTTTCTTTAATGTTTACATAGAGAAATGTATTGTTTGGATTACTCAGTTCTTATATTTAACTCAATATTTATATTTCTCTGATCTGTCTCCATTTATGTTTACATCTATTTCTTCACTTCATCATACAGAGCTTAGAATTTCTCTCACACGCTGTTAGCTTTTCCAACTTTCTCTCTGCCTAAAATGCAATATAATTTAACAAGCTAATGTATAAAAAAAAAAGGCATGACACATGAGAGAAGTTACAGTTCATGTCTGGCTATTTAAATTTTGACATTTGTTTACATAGAATTATAAGATCTCTATAAATGTTAAAATTAGGCCTTCAAACAATTTGAATATCAAAATAGTTACATAAGATTTATGAATGATAGAAAAATGAAATAAACTGTAATGTTTTATGTAGATTAATACATTGTAGTGTTTCATGAAATTCATTAGGATGATAAAAAGGCATTTATATTTTGAATGTCTGACTTTGATGAACGGTAATTTGTTTTAAAAGCTAAAAGTTGAGCACACGGATTTCCATTTCTATTGGTAACCAAAAGCTAGGTGTTCATTATTGGCCCTAAGGTGAATTGTCACTTGCTGGGCTGGTGAATTTGCAGATCAATAAGAACATTTGTAATTCCATTACTTTCTATGGATGTGGCAAAACACCTTACCAAGTGTAAATTGGCTAATGTCACTTTTGGCAAGATGATCTTTGGACACATTACCTTTAGCTTTGTAATAATATTAAGAGCAATCTAATCATATGGGGAGAGTTTACCATCCAGAATAAAAGTTCATTCTTCTATTCAATCTATTTATGATTAATATGCAATAACACTAGATTCTCTTTGTTTAAATTAGCTTTAGTGATGATTTTATAATTACATCTTTGTGTCTGTCACATTAAATGCTACAGACAAAAAGAAAATGTAAAAACTAAAATTTTGATACACTGCTTCCCATTCCTATTTCATCCTTATCCTGGTTGCTGAATTTAATATAAGTAAAGGCAACTACAAGCAAAGACAAGAGAATGTAATACATGGAGAAAATGCAAAACTGCTATGTTAATGGAAAATACATTCTCTATTAAATTTATTTGTAATCTAATGATATGAATATACTTTTTCTTATGGCCTGTGACAAATTTAGACATCATATATATTGACTACATTTGAATAAGCATTCAATGAAATATAATAATCTTATTTAGTTAGAATTGATCAAAGCTATTGTCATTTAAAAATTGCAGGTTATTTTTATGCCTTTATTTGTTGTACTCAATTGCTATGTTTGGCATGCTTCCTGACATGGTTGTATTTAGCACATTGACATTTGAAAACTCCATTGTGAGCATACTAAAATTTCAGAGATTGGTACTAGTGGTTGTTTGAAATACATGTGTCAGTTTTTTGAAAGCAATGAATAATAATATGAAAACTATTCAATATGCTGTAGCTTGGAAGCAAGTATTTGCTTTTGTGCTGATAACACTAGTATATACCATTCAAAGAACTTATTTTATCTAAAAATACATTTTTTGCCTCCACAAATAGCTTTTGTAACCATCACATTGGAATGACAGCCAGGAACTGAGAGAATTAAAAAAGAAAATAAGAAATTGAAAACAACTTTTGAAACATAATAGATGATTATATGAAGGGTACCAAAGATTTTTGTTCCACTTAGATTCAAGACAGAGCAAGACTTTCCTAAGGTAATAACCAATAAGCAAAAAAGAGAGGACTAAATATAATGATTAAAAAAAAAAAACAGAAAGGAAGGTTTGAGCAGAACATACCAGAAAATGTAAATAACAGGAAAGAAGGGATTGAGGTCTCTCAGGGATTTGGTTGTTAAACCAAAGAAAGACACTATGTTAACCACAATACACAATTAAAATATAATAATCATGACTATATATACACTGAATAACTAATGATTTACATAAACAGAAAGTTATGGAGATAAAGGAGTCCTATAAAATATGTTGATGATTAGTGAATGTAACACACTGCTCTCAGTTCAAGAGAGGTCAAGTGGATAAACAGGCATAGCTAGTTTGCTACAGGTCCTTTTTTTCAGGTGCAATCTGGCAGTAGAGCATGCTTATGCACATGAGCTGTGGAAACATGAGGGTCTAGATTCAAATTCTGTCATTTTTAGCAAAATAGTTTGGGAGGTAACTGAAATCTTTAAGCTTTTTTTCTTCTCATATAAAAGGAAACCATAAAAGAATCCATTTTATGATGCACTATAAAGAATACTTGTGATAATCCCAGTAAAGGAGACTGTGGCACACAGGAATTTTTCAGAACTTTAGCTGTTATTTTTCAAATAGGAGTATTTTTTTAAGTTTTTATTACAGAAATTTTCAAACATATTCAAGAGGAGGAAATTTTTCCTATGCCTCAAAACTCCAAAGACAACTAGGAATTTTAAAATTATTTTTAAAAAGCCATGTCCAAAAGCCAACCAAAGGGAACAACAACAACAACAACAATGAAAAACCAGCTATAGGTAATATATAAAAACAAATGTCAAACTTTAAGAAATATGTGCAATACATACAGTCTATGCACTTAAAATTTATTTAAGAGAAATATCCCTTTAGGTGGCTCATTTTAATTAGTTCTTCCTATAAAGCTCACATAAGCCTAATTTTTTTAAAACCTTGTATTTACCACATCTCTCAAACATGCCAGTTCTCATTTTTTAACAAATTACAACTAATTCTGAGGTTTAACTATTAACAAACGGCACAATATATTTCTCTTATGTTCTCAAATATTCTGCTTAATTGGAATTTCTTCCCATCAAGGGGAAAAATAATCAGTAATTCAGGTTTTGCTGAGAAACAGATTAAAAAGATACAGTTGAAAGAGCGAAACTGGGGACAGATAATGGAGCAATGTGTGAAAGAATCATACGTTCTAGTACCAGAACAGTTGTCTGTTTTTACCAACTTGATTCCGACAATAGAGTTGCCTAAATTCCTTATTTTTACTGTTAATCAATATGAACTCACTTCAAATTTAAAAATGCTGCCATTGACAGAATGTTGTAAATCATTTGGAAACTTCACTGCAAGCCTACTACTCTGCTGTCTAGTCGACAGTCATCATTATTAATATCTTTATATTATCTATTCAGTATGAGTTAATTAACATGAACTACTTTTGTTCTGACTTAACAAAATGGCAATTGAAATTCTGCAAACATACTGACTAATCATTAAAATCAAGATAAGACTATTTTATGTTGTGCTTTTCCTTTCGATAACAGTTAATAAAATCTATTTATTCTGAGCACAAGCAATTGCAAGCTGGATGTATGGATACGAAGTTTTAGATTTTTAAAACATCAAACCCTACAAGTTGGAAATTAAGAACGTTGTTCACTAATAAAATTACTGAAAAATGGACTTTAAATACTCTGACTGGATTTAGACAAAATTAAAATATTGTTTAGATATTTATCAGTAGAAAAGTAATTAATAAAAAATGTCCTGCTTCCTCATAGATGGAAAGCTTATGTTTCTTATTATCTTTCCACACATCTAAATGGAAAATACTCAAGTAATTCAGTTTTTCTTTCCAATTAAAATCACTTTTAAGAACAAGAGTATTCAGAGTATTGGGTGGCTCAGTTGGTTAAGTGACTGACTCTTGGTTTCCGCTTAGGTCACGATGTCACAGTTCCGTGAGTTCCTGAGTTTGAGCCTCATGTCTGTGCCGTGAGCCCAGAGCCTGTTTGGAATTCTCTCTGCCTCTCCCTCACTTGTGCTGTCTCTGGCTCTCTCAAAATAAATAAATAAACTCAAAAAAAAAGAACAAGAGTATTAAAATGAATGTATTGACATTACCAACTAAAAGGCAAATTGAAAAGAAAATTCCCAATTATATTCAGAATCTCTAAACCTACTTTATAAAATTATTACATGAATTAATTACCATAAAGTTTTTAAATTTATTTTACTGTTTTCATTTGTATATTTCACTTAAATATTTGTGTACATGTTTATGTATGTTTTTCAAAGTCATAACATTTTTCTATTTTTTTAAATTTTTTTAATGTTTATTTATTTCTCAAAGAGAGACAGAAAAAGAGTAGGAGCAGCAGGGGAGGGGCAGAGAGACAGGGAGACAGAATCCAAAGCAGGCTCTAGGCTCTGAGCTGTCAGCACAGAGCCGGATACAGGGCTCAAAGTTAGGAACTCTGAGATCATGACCTGAGCCAAACTGGATGCTTAACCAACTGAGCCACCCAGGGGCCCCGGTCATAAGATTTTTCACTGTAGAATTCACAGCTTTCTAAATGTGATAAATCTATGATTGTAGTAAGAGCTCAATAAATATTTGGTGATTTAATACATCTCCATAAAATGTAAGGAAATAGGAATTGTTATAGTGCCTTTTGCCACTCATCTTACAATTACTAAACTGTATATTCATTAGCCCTTGGGATAGTATGACTGTAAATCTCACAGGATCTTCATCAACATAAGAACATACTGGGGAATTACAAAGACTCATTTAGACCTAGAACTCAGTTTGGAAACTACTAAAGATACCTTCTTTTGTGCCAAAAGTGTCTATTTAGCTAAATGTCCTTACTTCCGGCAAGAATGTGACAATTTTACATTACAATTGTTGACATGTTCACCAGCTATGATTATCAGATGCAGGGATTATAAAGGCAGGATGTGAGACATAGAAGACAAAAGGAGCAACATCAAAAGGTGATAGGGATGCGATTAAACCAATAAAAGGCATCTTTAACTACAATCCTTTGTGAGTTTTAAGTGTCCTGTTAATTAAGACTGCTTTCAATAAGAACAAATTTTCAAGATGATTGTGTTTATTTGCACCCCTTACTCACAATACTTCAAATTTACAAATTTAAAGCTGGGTTTTTAAATAATGTTTGTGTCAAAAAGCTCTTTATATATTTATGTTATATTAATAAACAAAATATGAGGTAAAATGGTGTACTTTTAAATGTTTATTTATTTTTGAGAGAAATAGAGTGTGAGCAGGAGAGGGGCAGAGACAGAAGGAGACAAAGAATCCAAAGCAGGTTCCAGACTCTAAGCTGTCAGCACAGAGACGACATGGGACTAAAACTCATGAACTGCAAGAGCATAACCGGAGCCAAAGTCAGACACTTAACAGACAGAGCCAACCAGGCGGCCCAAAATGGTGTAATTTTAATATTATTTTGTTGAGATGAAAATATCAATATGTATTATTTGTATTTAACATCATAATCATGTGAAAAATAATAGCAAATAATGTAAATTGTCCACAAACTATTACTTACATACATACAACTTGTTATTCATGTTAGTTAGCTGTTATATGCATAAAATAAGCAATATTAGTTAACATTTCTGTTACTATTAAGTTACTTCATTTCATAAATTCCATGCTATGTTTTAAGTGTATATGGAGAGTTGAATAAAAATTATATGGTCACATTGTACTAATAAAATAATTATGAATAACTTCTTTTCTTTTTTAATATTGTTTAAAGTTTATGTATTTATTTTGGGAAAGAGAGAGAGAGCAGGTGGGGGAAGCACAGAGAGAGTGGGGGAGAGAGAGAATTCCAAGCAGGCTCTACAGTGTCAGCACAGAGCCCAAAACTAGGCTCGAGCCCATAAACCATTAGATCCTGTCCTGAACAGAAATGAAGAGTTAGCACAGAGCTCAAAGCAGGACTCAAACCCGTGAACCATTAGATCATGACCTGAGCTGAAATCAAGAGTAGGCAGCTCAACCCACTGAGCCACCCAGGCACCCTTATTTTCAACCACATTAGGCAACTTAAAAGTCAATAAAACAAATCCACATAAAAGGCAAGAACTTAACATGACTTTAAAATAGTGCAAAATTCAATGGATTCTGTGAACTTTAACAGATTGCTAAATTAGTCACATACTAAGTAGCAGTTTCCTTAGTATTGAATTATCTAGATTAGTCTGTCTATGTGGTTTTCTCAATATATCATCAGAAGCATTAATTAAGCCTGGTCAGTATCCTTCATAATGTAATAGTTTTACCTTTGACAAAGATAAATACATTTGTTCAATATATAATCATAACAACAATAATAATACAACTAGTTATGATAATAATGACAGGAATGATATATGAAGTCATAGCATAGATAGTTGATTAAGCTATCAAATTGATAGAATTATGAAGTGCCTTGCAAATTCCTTAGACTCCTTTTTTATTAGGAGAAATGTCTTTCTTCTTCTTTTTTTTTAAATTTATTAATTTTTGAGAGACAGAGAGAAGACAGAGCACAAGTGGGTAAGGGGCAGAGAGAGAGGGAGACACAGAATTCGAAGCAGGCTCCAGGCTCTGAGCCGTCAGCACAGAGCCTGACATGGGGCTCTAACTCATAACTGCGAGATCATGGCCTGAGCTGAAGTCTGACGCTTAACTGACTGAGCCACCCAGGTGCCCCTCTTTATTTCTAAAAATAACATTTTATGGGCTATATTCTGTTTGGAAAACTAGATTTGATTTTATACTGCTTCTAATTAAGTACACCAAATAAAGAGTTAAGTGGAACAGTCAGTGAACATTAACATTAATCACGTAATTGAGCCCATCTAATTTGTTTATGTATGTATTCAACATAGGATTACAAAAGTTTATCAAGATAAAATATGTTGACTTTAATTTTGGTGCCATTCCTATACTGAAAATCATGTCTATTGTACATATTTTCCATTAAATACATGTATTGTTTCAGAGCAGCATATCTAGGGATGATCAAAACCTATTTAAATAATGGAAAGGTAAAGGAAAGCAATTGGGCCTCCATGTGTTCTATTAGTCTCTTTTCTTATTTGCGTACCTCCTATCCAGCCAAATGACCACATCATGAGTCTTACTCAGAATCACATTAACTAAAGCAAATGCCCATATATTTATCTCTGGACATTTATACATTTTATTTAGTGTGTCCTTATCAAAGTCAGTAAGAGAGACAATAATCTATAAAAACCCAGAAGCTGTCAAACACAAATCCAAGTGTTGGACAGAGGTTATGTTTTTACCACTTTGAAATAGCATATAATTTCAATGCAGAGAATCATATAATAATTGGGAATACATAGTGTTCTGCAGGATTATTGGTCAGGATCCCCAAGATAGATTTCTTTTCATGACAATTTTATAAACACAAAGTATATATCTGCTATGGTGAAATATGAAAGCTTATTCTTTAGACATGATAAGAAACATAAATTTCTTAATTTATAAATATTATTTTAAAAGAGAATGAAAAATTATTAATACTGATATTTTATATATGAAATAATGTAGCACTTATACCAATATTCCCAGATAGTAAAAATAGCTTTTTATTAGTACAATCCAGTAGATCTAGACATTATGAAGTAATGAAGTAATTTTTGTTACTGAATTCATTTTTGTAAATGTAAGAATTAAGTAATATGATTCTTTCTGTGAAGATTTAGCAGCTTACCAAATAGTTTTCTAAATATTCCTGATACATATTGAAGGAAATATACTTAAGGCAAATATTAATTTTACTGTATTCCTATATTGCTAAGTGATACTTCTAAAAATGATCATTTAAAAACAATATTTTCTCATGATTCTAAGAAAGTATTTTATTTTAGTAATTTCTATAGGATAATTATACAGAACCTGAATGGAAAAAAAAATCATCTCAACATTGTGTTCAAAGAGGTAGAAAAGAAAATAGGCAATAAATAAAAATGAGGGAAGAGAATGTGGTGATTTTAGTTGTATTTTTTTGTCTTAACCATTTTGGCACTCCTTTTCCCAGAATTCCTTTCTCTGTCATACACGTTTTAAATTAGCCACAAGATAATTTTGCATGGTATTTGGAAAGTAGGAGTAAAGCAGTTTTATGCTCTGTAGGTCAATTTATAGCATTAAGCAGCACTGAAATTCATGTACATTGTTACTATCTGGTGATTCACTTTATTAATGAGGGCAGCAACCACACCTTTACTTATCCTGCTCTCCTCCCTATACAAAATGTACAAACTCCACAAGATGTTCTATTTTGTCCTAATGGGCTCCAATTTTCCCTCATGTTCCAGATTTTTAGGCGCAGCTTTTTTTTTTCTGACTACCAGGTGTCTTTTAGAGATCCAGGCCTGTCACCAGAGTCAAAAGCAACAGCCCTTCATATATATTTTAACCAATTCCTCAGATTAATTAAAGTCCAACCCCAATAATATAACCATACTCTATAGCACTGTTAGTAGTTCTACTTCCCTAACTGAACCTTAACTATGGGTATTGCTTTTCTTTCAAACCCCAGTTTTCTCACCTGCTATATGTAGAAATTAACTCCTATGTCTCAAATCTCAAATAAACAATCTAACTTTACAGGTAAAGGAGTTATAAAAAAAAACAAAAACAAATCCAGAAGAAGTAAGGAAATAGCAGAGATTAGAGCATAAATAAATGAAGTAGAAACTAAACAACAACAAAAACAATAGAATGGATCAGTGAAACCAGAGCTGGTTCTTTGAAAAGATCAATAAAATTGATAAATCTCTAGCAAGACTCATAAAAAAATAAAAAGAAAGAAAAAGGAAAAAAAACAAGGAGAGAGAGAGAGAGAGTGAGAGAGAGAGAGAGAGAGAGAGAGAAAGGATCCAAATAAACAAAATCACATATGAAACAGGAGTAATAACAACCAATACCACAGAAATACAATAATAATAGAATATTATGAAAAATTATATGCTAACAAATTGGACAACCTACAAGAAATAAATTCCTAGAAACATAACCAACCAAATTGAGAACAGAAATAGGAAATTTGAACAGACCAGTTACAAGTGAAGAGATTAAATCAGTAATCAAAAAAATCCCAGCAAACAAAAGTCCACCACCAGATGGATTCACATGCAAATTATCTCAAATATTTGAAGATTTAATACCTATCTTCTCAAACTATTCCAAAAAATAGAAGAAAAAAGAAAACTTCCAAATTCATTCTATGAGGACAGTATCCTCTTGATACCAAAACCACACAAAAAAGAGAATTACAGGCCAAAATCTCTTAATAACATAGATGGAAAAACACTCAACAAAACACTAGCAAACTGAATCCAATAATACATTTAAGAAATCATACACCATGATCAGTGGGATTTATTCTTGGGACACAAGGGTCGTTCAGTATTTGCAAAACAATCAACATGATGTGTCACATCAATAAGAGAAAGTATAAAAACCGTACGATCTTTTCAGTAGATGCAGAAAGAAAACATTTGACAAAGTACAACATCCATTCATGATACATACCCTCAACAAAGTAGGTCTAAAGGGAACATACCTCAGCATAATAAAGGCCATATATAAAAAAGCCACAGTAAATATCATACTCAACAGGAAATAAATGAGAGCTTTCCCTAAGGTCACGAACAAGACAATGGAGAGATGTCCATTCTCACTATTTTAATCAACATGGTACTGGAAATCTTAATCACTTAGAAAATATTAGAAAAAATAGAATTATTTTCTATTAGAAAATTAGAAAAATTAGAATTAGCAATTAGAAATTAGCAATTAGAAAAAATAAAGAAAGAAAGAAAATAAAGACAAGCAAAGAAAGGAAGAAAAGGAAAGAAAAGAAATAAAAGCATCCAAATTGATAAAGAAGTAAAACTTTCATTATTTGCAGATGACATGATACTATATATAGAAAACTCTAAAGACTCTGCCAAAAAACTACCAGAACTGATAAACGAATTCAGTAAAGTTGCAGAATACAAAATCAATGGACAGAAATATGTTGCTTTCCTATACACTAATAATGAAGCAGCAAAAAAAAAAAAAAAGAAAAAATATAAAAATAATCCCATTTATAATTGCACCAAAACTAATAAAATATCTAAGAATGAACTTAACTAGAGAGGTAAAATCCTATACTCTGAAAGCTATAAAACATTGATGAAAAAAATTGAAGACAACAGAAAGAAATGAAAAAACATTCCATGCTTATATAAGAATTGGAAGAAACAGTATTATTAAAATGCCTGTATAACTCAATATAATCTACAGATTTATTGCAACCCATATCAAAATACAACAGTATTTTTCACAGAACCAGAACAAACAATCCTAAAATTTGTATGGAACTACAAAAGACCCCAACTACAAAAAGAGTACAAAAGCCAAAGCAATCTTGAAAAATAAAAACAAAACTGGAGGTATCATAATTCCAGGCTTCAATTTATATTACAAAATTAAGGTGATCAAAGCAGTTTGGTCCTGGCACAAAAATAGACACATAGATCAATGGAACAGAATAGAAAATCCAGAAATGAATCCACCACTATATGGTCAATTAATCTTCAACAGAGGAAGAAAGAATACACAATACAAAAAAAAAAAAAAAATACAGTCTTTTCAACAAATGATGTTGGGAAAACTGGATAGCAACATGCCAAAGTATAAAACTGAACTGCTTTCTTTCACCATATATAAAAATAAACTCAAAATGAATTAAATACCTAAATGTGGGACCTAAAACCATAGAACTCCTAGAAGAGAGCAGAGCTAGTAATATCTCAGACATCAGCTGTAGCAATATTTTCCTAGATATGTCTCCTGAGGCGAGGGAAATAAAAGCAAAAATAAACGATTGGGGCTTCATCAAAATAAAATCCTTCTGCACAACAAAGGAAACCGTCAACAAAACTAAAGGACAACGTACTGAATGGGAGTAGATAGTTGCAAATGACACCTGATAAAAGGTTAGTATCCAAAATATATAAAGAACTGATACAATTCAACATCCCCCCCCCAATAATCCAATTAAAAAAATGAACAGAAGACATGAATGGACATTTCTCCAAAGAGGACATGCAAATAGACAACAGATACATGAAAAAATGCTCAACAACACTCATTATCAGGGAAATGCAAATCAACACTACATTGAGATATCACCTCACTCCTGTCAGCATAGCTAAAATAAAAAACACGAGAAGCAACAAGTGTTGGCAAGGATGTGGAGAAAAAAGAACACTCTTGCACAGTTGGTGGGAATACAAAATGGTGCAGCCACCAGGGAAAACAGTATGGAAGTTCCTCAAAAAATTAAAAGTAGAACTACCCTTTGATCGAGTAATCACACTACTGGGTGATTTACCCAAAGAATAGAAAAATAGTAATTCAAAAGGATACAGGCACCCCTATGTTTATCACAGCATTATTTACAATAGCCAAGATAGGAAAGCAACCCAGTGTCCACCAATAGATGGATATAGAAGAAATAGTATGTGTATATACAATGGAATATTATTCAGCCACAAAAAAGAATGAAATCTTGCCATTTTCAAGAACATGGATGGGGCTAGAGTGAGAAATGCTAACTGAAACAAGTCAGAGAAAAACAAATGCAATATGATTTCTCTCAGAGGGGAGGTAGGTAGGGGGATGGGTGAGATTGGTAAAGGGGATTAAGGGTACACTTATCTTGATGAGCACTGAGTAATGTACAGAGTTGTTGAATCACTATATTGTACATCTGAAACTAATATAACACTGTATGTTAACTCTACTAGAAATAAAATTAAAAAAATTTAATTAAAAAGTTCTCACATTCTCATAGATGTGTTATATTAAATGCAATAAAATATGTATAGTACTAAGGATGGTATCTGCCAGAATAAGTGCTATATATATGCTCTATAATAAGAACAATAACAATAAACATATACTTGGCCAGCTGAATTTCATATTACTTTTTTTCCTTAAAATTAATACCATCTTTTGCATATTGAAGCACAAGTATCTCATTTCTATCACTTCTTTATTATGCTTCTATTATAGTAGTGATAAGTCTGTTACATTTCGTTTTAATAAATCCACTTCCATTCATATAGAGAGCAATTTTGAAGTGGAGGAATAGCACATTTATAATCATAATTAAAGAAATACAAAACAATATTTATACATTTTAGATGAAATAACTCAGTTATGTTTTTTTAAAAGGTTTATAAATACTTAAAATAGAATTATTTATGTAACCAAATAGCATTTGACATAAATGTTATAGGTTTATAGAGTTGAACATATTTTATTTTCTGTTTCCTGGACATAAAAATAAATAGAAATATTCATGTAAAGTTATAGTTTCTGCTTTATGAAATATAAAATAATTATTGTTTTGAAATTTAAATTGCATGTCTGGAAATATAATACTTGACTTCTATTGTTATATTTAATCAGTGAAATAGTCATCATGACAAGTACCTTATTCATAGAAAATTTTCTCTCTGTTAAGTTTTAATAATCCAAATTTTTAATAGATGGAGTTTCTCTTTTCCTTTGTTGAAAAAAAAATCCTTCAAGAAAAGCTTCAGATCCAGCACCCCACAAAGAACTGGCAGAATTCCAAGATTCCTACAGAGAACATTCATATTTGCTTTTTCGATTTTACACGTTAAAATCTCATTAGCTTCAGATTCATTAAATTTTGCTCTAAAGAAATAAATCCTAATTTCCATATTAGATGCAAAAAATATAATAAGATAAAACTCTTGATGAAAAGATGACTGCCCAACAAGAGACCATTAGCGATCCCATCTTCATGTTCTACAATAAAACATGCTGTGTAGAAGTGATTGCATTTGAAGTTATTGGTACATCTGAATGCAAACTACCCAACCATGAAAAATGAAGTTTCCATTGGCTATAAAAATAGATTAGGAGGCGATGTTTTGCTGGGAAAGCCATTTGAACACCTCAGTTCATAACTATTCATACTAATATAAACACGTCTTTGCTCACACTATGAACTGCTGTATGATATTGTTTTATTCAACATTACTTTATACCTAAAGTGAATGTTGGTGACTTATGTTAGGATTTAATAAAACAAATGCTATTGTAGAGATCCTGTGGGAAATTATACAATAATGTTACCTACATAACTAATTTTCTTCTTATGAAATCATGATCCCAGTACAATTTTAGAGCTATAGAATGTATTGTTTAACATCACCATTTCTGTGTTAATATCTAAGTATATCAAAATATTATGTTTTTTAAAAAAGATACTCTATATAAAGGCAGTCCTTTGGGAAAATAAGTTTTCATTTCTAAATTAAAGGTGTTATGAATACTGAACATGTCACCTACTGCTCTTGAAACTAAAATGACTATTTTTATTTAGAAAACTATTTTCTTCTGAGAAAATATCATGATGTTAGTGCTCAGTACATTTTAAATAAGAGAGTTTACTCTAGAAAAAAGTCAAAGATCAATTCTAATTATGGGCTTGTTTGAAATACCTGAGATACATTTAATAATGCATAGATATTATCTGAAATATAGCAGTCTTATCTGATCAAATACATGTACTCACATTCATATATTAACTTGTCCATTGGAAACAGTATTACATAATGGTAAGATAAAAAATTTGCAGTTAAAAAATAAACTTATTTCTGATCTGAGTTCAAGTGGATGTATGAGCTTTTCATTTAGCCCTCAACATCTGTTTCCTCATCTATAAAATGGGAGTAATAATAACCACCCCGTACTTTTGTGAGGATTGCATTTTAAAAAATTGATTTAGAGAAGGATTATGAAATTTTTGATTCAGTGCTATACACGTTGCATTATTAAGTTTGCATTTTAAGTGTTTCTTGGTATTTAATAGCACTTGAGTCAATCCTGTGCCTTTACATTGGGCCCGCCAAAAATAAGACCCTCAGTTAAATAATCCTGAAGACATCTCCCAAAATACTGACTTATGAAAATAAAACTATAAAATGATTATAAATGTCCTGGCTTCCTTTTGCCTCAATGATATATTAATAGGGGAAGTTAATGACAGTTGTTTGGTGGTAAGTGCTTCTACGATTTGTTTTTCTCCAGAAGGAAAGATAATTTGTGAAAAATATTAAATGGATTTTGGACATGAGGAAAAACGTAGCCTTCTTCCCATTATATTGTGCAAGATACTAAAGCCTTTCTGTGTGATTTTAGTTCACTTATACTAAATGCTATCAATAATCTACTTCTTTGACAAATTATCTTATACAGCTTAAATTTTTATCTCTTTTAAAGATGCCATTTAATATTGTTGTCCAGGTTAACTCTCTTTGACATTTCATGATAATGTTTTAAATGATGCATCATGTATATTTATTCTATGTAACTATCAAGATTCTGTCTATCTAGCTACATAGAGGTGTAGAAAAATTTCAGTGCCCTCAAGGATCATATAATTTAGCTACTGAATTAAGAGAGGTTCACATAGAGTAATTACCTAATAGTACGAGTATATACTACCTGCGTGATGGGAGTCATGAGTGGTAAAATGTGTAAATTTACATTGCATCCCTGGATGAATAAAAGATAAAATTAATTGAAAAGATAAAAATAATAACAGAGAACTTTTCTGAAATGCTGAAGAAATGTAAGAAAGCTGAACGTAGTTTGCTATCATGACAATTTAAAATATGAGAATATCTATGTATTTATTTTTATTACATTGCCTTATAATTATATTTTTCTATGTATCATAATATAGTTGAGAAGTAACCCTGTATTATTTCTAAATAGAATGCATTTCTTCCTTAAAAATATTGATTGATGTGATAACACTTTCCTTGACTTAGAATATAGATCAAAACTAATGATGATTAGTGCCATTTAAATTCTGATGGAACAAATAAATATAAATAACAAATCATGAAATATATTAGAAGACAATAAATATGCAAAAGAAATTATCAAAAGATGAATAATGTGTGTCTGTTAGGTTAACAGCAGGGAGGCCAGATGCTAGTTTCCTCCTCTTGCTCCTCCTTCTCCTCCTGTTCCTTCCTTCCTCCTCTTCCTCTCCTTCTTCTTCTCCTTCCTCTTCTTCCTCTTTCTCTTGTCTTGTTTTCATCTTATTCCTCTTTTTAAACTTTATTTATTTTGAGAGAGAGAGAGAGAGAGAGAGAGTGCAGAAATGAGGGGAGGAGGGGCAGAGAGAAGGAGAGAGAGAACCCCAAGCAGGCTCCATGTTGTCAGTGCAGAGTCCGACATGGGGCTCAATCTTACAAACCATGAGATCATGACCTGAGCTGAAGTCAAGAGTCTGACACCCAACTGACTAAGCCACCCAGACACTCCTGGTTGTTTTTAATTACTTTATTGAGGTAAATTTTATGTTAAAATTCAATCATTTTAGTAGTCAATTCAACAACTTTTAGTAAATTTATAGTTTTGCCCAAACATCACAAAAATCCAATTTTAGAACAATTTGTGACCTCAAAAGAACTATTGGGCCTATAGGTAGCCATTTCCTTTTCCTACTATCTTGCCAAGGCATCCACAGATCTTTTTGTCTCTATGGGATTTCTTTTTTTAGAAATTTCATATAAAGGAATCATACAAACTATAACATATTTTATTTGACTTCTTTCATTAGGATAACTTCTCAGGGTTCATCAATGACATTGCATGTATAATTATATCATTATTCATTCTTTTTACAGTATGGGTATACCACATTTGGCTTATTCACCATTAATAAATGTTTATTTTTTTCTATTTTTTTACTATATAAATAATGCTTCTATAAATATTTATGCATGAGTCTTTGTATGAAATATTTCTTTTTTTTTCTCCTTGAGTAGAAACTTAGGAGTAAAATTACTTAGTCATGTGATAAATTTTTGTTCTACTTTTTAAGAAACTACCCAACTGTTTTCCAAAGAGGCTGTCATATTAAATATCCACCACTTAGGTGAGAGGCATGGGACATATCCTTCCTTAGAGACTTCAGGGCCATCATAGCCCTGTGACACCAGGAATTTGAACTTCCATCTCCAAAACTGTGAGAAATAAATTTCTACAGTTTTAAGTGACTCAGTCCTGTAGTTATTAAGTAAGCCTTAGGAAACTAACACAAAAGGGTAGAACAAAATGGGTCAGGAGAAAGGTGTATTAAATTGTAGAATCAAGAGCATATTTGTATGCTAAAGGAAGTGCCACAGGAGAAAGGGAAAAATGATGATATATAAAAAAGGGATATCAGGTTCAGCTCTGCCACATAGAGAGCCTGGAGATCTTCACCCTTCTTCTTATCCAAAAAAGAAAAAAAAAGATGAACAAACTGAAAATCAAAAACTTTCTTGGAATTGTTATAGAGAATTGAGGTCACAGAACAAAGGACCACTCTGACACCTGGAGAGATGGGCTAGTCAAGTGATGACAAGATCTGCTTACCTGGACCAGAAACCCCTGGAGGCATAAGCTGGTAGGAGCACTAACTGGTAATGCTTATGAATCATGGAAGGCTGAATATGGACTACAATGTGAGTTAGAAACTCATGGGTACCATAGTCCTAGGGGGTGACCCTATTGTTACATTCAAGAACATGGATGATTGAGGCTGGGGGGAGGCACAGAGAGAGAGAGAGAGAGAGAGAGAGAGAGAGAGAGAGAGAATTCTGAGTGAAAAAAAAACAGGCAGAAAAGAGTATAGACAATATAAGTCCATATAAAATTTGAGCATATGTGAATTAATCTATGAGGAAAGAAAACAAATATATCACTGCCTGGGAATGAAGGTGGAAGAATTAATGGATCGCAAAGAAGCACAAGGAAACTTTTGCAGGTGAGGGAAATTTTTGTTATGTGAGTTGGTGATGGTTTCACGAGTATAGACGTGTCACATATCGTGGGGGACTCGATCCCAAGACCCTGGGATCACGACCTGAGCTGAAACCCAAAGTCTGATGCTCAACCAACTGAGCCACCCAGGTGTCACTCAAATTATACACTTTAAACATTACTATTTTGTTGTGTAGAAGAGGTTTTTTTTTTTCATGTCCAACCTCTTTTTAAAACAAAATAAGCAGCATAGTATGAAATTTATAATCTATGTAGAAATAAAGTATGATGTATACAGAAATAAAATGTAAGACAAGAACCAAAGGACAGGAGAGAAAAATGGAAATTTTTTGTTAGCCATATCACGCTATTGACTCTAACAGAATTTATAGCCATCAAGCTTTCCTCATACAAAGTGTTATGGAGTTGGTATTTGTAAGTAGTTACAATTGTAATTATTCTCTATATTTTTTCTTTAACAAGAAAATAATTACATGAACCTATAGGGAGATTATATGTAAAGTATGACAAACAGTTGTGCTGTATGATATTTAAATAGGTGTCCATAAAAATCAACTGAGAAAGTAAGATGGGGGAAAGAGAGAGGTTACTGATAATTAACATGTGTACTATGTGTATCTGTCTGTGTGGTGAGTGTGTGTGTAATCATAGTTTTGTGTGTTAAACATTCATTCTCAGTCTTGAAAACTCTTGCGGGGAGATAGCTAATTTTGACTATAATAATAATTACCTTTTTAGTTTATATTAATTCCCACGAAGTGTCTTTATTTGCATCTCCGTGGCTCAAAGCAGTCTAGTTTAACGTCAATTTTATTTTTATTTCATTCTCATTAAAAATATAGCTACACATTGTAGAGATATTTAATTACACATTATGATATATTTAATGTTGACATAATTAAAATATTTGGCTGATAGTGTCTATAGCAGTTGGTTACAAAGAAATATTATAGAATCATTTGTAATTTGTTAGGGATTATGATTATTCTCCCTTTGTGAAGTGTTCCATGATTGTGTCCACTTGCAGAAAAGTGACCTTTTAGTATCTTTATAAAAGCAACTCCATCCCTACTGTTTAGTAACTTGTGAACATTTGTGATTGATTTGTAATCCATGGATTTCACAAAATATGTAAAGTAGTAATATTTAACATCACTGAGGACTAAGAATCCTGCATTCATTATTATTTCATTAGTCATTAAAAATAACTTGCTGAGGAAGACAGCATGCTCATTTTGTCGAGGAGAATGCAGATGCTGGGTGTGGGTAAGTTATTTTACCAAGTCCTTCTCTAGTAAGGGTATGGATGGCTTGAAAGCTTGTGTTTTTACTCATTGAGCTATACTACTGCCCTACATTGATACGTTATTTTTCTAGTTTTTTCACAAATTTTAATTTTGTAGCTCCTAGGACTTAATAAATATCTCACTTTCTCTCTTTTTATAAACTTGGAATTGCAGTTGAAAACAAAAAACAATTTATTAAAATCTATTGCTAGAATAGTAAATTTAAAAAAAAGAACACACAACTTCTGTTTTGATACTATTTACAACTTACTCTAGGTTGAAACAAACTGGTTCACATGAAATCAGTGTAAATAATATTTCATTTCATTTTCACCACAACTAGTCTGTTGCTTTGAAGACTGAATTTAAATATGTACCTTCTTGGAAAATTGCAAGACATATGTACAAATTTATATACATTGTACTTTTAATAAAAGACAGTTATTGGCAATATAATTAATGCTATATCAGTAATCAGCAAACCGATGAAGACACTAATTGATTGACAATTGAAACATTTGCACCAAATAGTCATAGATTGATTTTCATTCCCTCTCTTTTTAAAAACTTAATGCCCAAGTCAGCTTATTTCTGGGTTTCCTAAAATTCCTTAACCATCTGAAACATAGTTTCATTATTCTTCAGGAATCCTTTGCATTCCAGTTTATATTTTCAGCAACAATTTTCAGCAACTCATTTATCACATCAAGACTTTGCATTTAAGTTCAGTAAATAGAACTGCAGAGGAAAGAAGACGGTACTTAAATAGAGCTATTACAGATTTCTGTATTTGTCAGAGTCCAGCTCCAGCAGGTCTAGGGGTTCCCGAAGGATGAACGGCGTTGGCGAAAAAGTGAAAATAAAACAAAACTAAAATAAAAAACTAAAATAAAAAACAAAAATAAAAATGGATACAGACAACAGCAGTGTGTTGAACTGGCCGCTTTATTGTGGTAAGCGTGGCATTATATTTGCTAGCAATTTCCTTGTAGCGTACGTCATCTATGTTTTCTAGCATTACCTAATTATAAAAATGTGCCTACGTGTAACCACCCTTTAAGGAATAACATGGTTATTTTCTCATAACGTTCCCTCCTGCCCTTTGCTTATTGATTAATTTCTTACATTATTTTCATTATGTATCTACATTTATCTATAATCTATAGAGCATTTGCTTTGCTGTTTTCATGAAAGGCCATCTCTCAACACCTCAAGTGGAACAGTTACAGGGACATGAGCTCTTAGTTGTTTCCCAGAACCATTTGTGGTTTGAGGAACAAGTGTTCGCCTGGGTTCAAGGTGCCAGGAGGGGGCCAAAAGAGCCCTTAGAAACCCATGCCTCATACATTCCCAGAGAGAAACAATGCACCTAGGAACTAATGAACCATTTTGTACTTTAACCCACTAGGTTCAATCATCTGTAATGCCTCCTGGGGGCCAAGTGGGCCTAGGGGTTGGAGTAACTTGTGCCCATAGATATACTCCTTAGTTGCCGGAGTGGGGCTTTCAAATCCATTTGTCCCTCTGGGCTTGCGAAGGTATGAGCCTATCCTTCCTTTAGGTAGAGGAGTCTTTATAGGGGGTGGCAAGGGCTAACTGTAGGGCCGCACAATTTCCTTGCAGAACCTTATTTCTTTTCCCAATAGTTCCTTGCCCAGGGGGCCTGTCGAGGGCAATTCCCCAACAGACAATTCCCCAGGTACTTTATTAAGGTCAATTTACCTAAAAGCAGGAGTACAAGAAGCTCCGCTGTGGGTGGGCCACCTTGCAGTCACCAATCCGTCCACAGCAAGGGCCTTGCCATCAGGCTGGGATAGCTCGGCTTCCTGCATATATTGTCATTTCAGTAACTGATAGTGTTAATTAATTTGATACTGTTTTATTCTCAGGAAACGTAGAGTGCTCAGATACTCTGTAATATAACATCGTCTGGTATAGTTTTTAGTCATTTCTTCCATTTCAGACCTAAATCTTGATTATTTTTGGAAGACTTGATAAAGATATATCAGCATGAATACAGCTCATTATTCAGATGTGAGTATCTTGACATTCATTATGCAGTATTTAAGGGGGTTATGGAGGTGGAAGGAGCCAAGAAATACAAAGTTTTAGTTGAAAAAACTATTAACCTTAATGTAGATTTTAGAGTTTTGCCTTGTAATGATTTTTCCCAACTGACAATCTACTTATCCCCAGGAGGCTTGATTAGATCTTTAATTAACTCAATCTGGAAGTGCAATGACCTCTAATTAAATTAAATTTTGTTTCTTCTCGCAGCAAAATAATGAACTTATTCAAATGAGTTTCACAGCTATGCAAAATCAAAACCAATTAGAAGCTAATAGTGAAGTATGTCAATAGCTGTACAACAAACTCCCAAAAGAGAGGGAAGTCGTGTTTACTAAAATTATAAGGGCTAAACATTTGATTATTATAAATGAAGAAAATGTAAGCATGCATATGTAGTGAATATGAATAACTAAAATATATCTTTGCTAAAGTACATCAGGAAAACATTAAAAAATCTTACTTATTTTTCTGAATGGTTTCCCTCAGTATTAATTTAGTTTGCTGTTACTTGAAACACTTGAATAAGTGCTAATTTTGAACTGCCTGAAAAATCAGTATGAGTCACATTTGAAACTCAACTACCCTTGTTACTGTAGGATTTAAAAACAAATGTGTAAGGTAAAAATGAAATGCTATGTTCTCTGGTGGATCTATTACGCAAAATTGTTAGTCATATAAGGTCCATTAATCAACCTGTATGTAAAATTACATCAATGGAAATACAAAGGTCTGCTGGTCTCCAATCATTAAACAAAACATTTTGTCCTATGGTTTATGAACTTAAAATATTAACTAATACTTTATTATATATACATTTTATTCATACTAATCTAATAAATAAGAACTTTCTGGGAGTAGTTTATTATTTCCTCAATATTTTCAATATTTTAATATGTTTTGTTTGGTCTTTGATTGCAAAAATCACTTTGAACATTTAATGAGATACAAAACAAAGAGTCTTTTAATGTCACAACCAGATACACTCTGTCTTTTTATTTAATACTTTTTTATGCTTAGTTTTATTTACAGAACTTTTTCTTTTGGTAAAATCCACATGAGGGGAAATGCACATACTTTACATGTACACTTCAGTGAGTTTTGAAAAAAGCATACATCCATGTCTCTTCTATCAAATGAGAACATTTGCATCATCCAGAATTTTCTCTAGCTCTTCTTTTCTATCCAATCCCACAATGCCATCTACTGACAACCACTCCATACTTTTTTTTAAGACATTGTTTTACTGATTCTAGAACTTCATGTAAATGTATGTATATATTGTATGTAAGTATGTATATTATATATTCATGTAAATGTATATATACTTCATGAAAATGAAAACGTACTGTTCTGTGAGGGCAATTCATTTATATTACTGTGTGCATCAGTATTTAAAAAGATTTCTGATTAATGGCTCATTCTATATGTATAGCAAAATTTGCTTATATATTGTCAAATTGATAAACATTTAAATTTTTTCCTGGTTTTAATTATGAATAAAGCTGTGATAGACATTCTTATGCAAATTGGTTAAGTGAATATATATTTTATGTCTCTTAAATATCTAGGCAAATAATATATGAATTATTCCATAAGTAGAGATATTTTTCTAAAGTGGATGTACCATTTTATACTCTGACCAACAATTTAATTGTCCCAATTTCTCAAAGTCCTCATCAATATTCACAGTTGATGATCTTTACATTTTAGCCTTTCTCATTAATCATTAATCATTGTTAATTTATTGTATATTACTCTGATAAATAGTAATTCAGTATTCTTTTTCATGAGATTATTTCCTCTATATTTAAGACATATGTTATACATACTTATACATGAAAGTTTAACTTTTTCAGATAATACCGAGTTTTCCCTTTCTCTTAACATAAGCATAGTTTACTTTGATATATTTGTTTTATTTTACATGATTATTGATAAGGCATTTGGTATATTAATTTTTTATTTTTATTTCTTTTCTTTTTTTTTTTGAGAGAGAGAATGAGTTGGGGGGTGGGCAGAGGGACAGGGAAAGACAGAGAGAATCCCAAGTAGACTCCACTCCCAGTGCAGAGGCTGACTCAGGGCTCAATACCACAACCATGAGATCATAACCTGAGCTGACATCAAGAATCAGACATTTAATCAACTGAGCCACCCAGGTGCCCTGGCATTTGGTATATTAAATAACAAGTTGTTATCTTCAGATATTTGGCATATTAGCAAATACATTACTTGTCCTTAAGAAAAAAAATACAAAAATAAAGAAATCAAATAAATCATGGTATAGGAATTCCTGTGCAAGCCAAAAAGTTATATTTATCATTAAGTATCAGGTTTTAAAAAGGATAAAGATAAATTTCAATTTGAATCTTAGTAAGTTTGTTACATGTACATCACAATCCCTATAAAGTGGACTGAAAAAGTTCTACTTCCCTTCTTAAACATAATGATATTTAAAAAATTATGAACTGTAGAAGATTTTTTCTAAAACTTATTTCTTTGAACGTTAACTATCCATCATGCTAACATACTGACCAGAAGCCTTATACTTGTGTGAAATGATAACTCTCTTAAGCAGAAGTAAGCATACTAAAAAGATTCATTCTGCTGAATTTCAAAGCAAAATCCATGCAGTGTATAAAGACCTCATACACTTTAGGATGCATTAAAAATCCATTTTACCTAAAACCTACCTATTTAAGAATGATCATGGTGTCTGAACACACCATCACTAGCAATTCCCCCACACGGTGCTCTGAACAGATTTCCCATTTTATGAGTTATATATAGCTTTCTTATCTAAGAACACTAAACATCGCATTGACTAACAGCATTAAGAGCTCCCTAGTAAATATCATATGCATTTGATTCTTATGTAGCTCAGACTAGATCTAAAGACATGATTAGTATTTGAGAAAACTATGAGGAAAAAAAAACCCACAAAGTTTCAGAAATAAAAATACCCGGGGAAAGTTAAATTAAGTGAAAAATATAATGTGGGCACAAGATCATTCCTACTAAATGTTAACACTAAAGACCATTAGGCAGGCTTGAGGGATCTTTGCCAGAAACATTTTTGAGCATGTTTTCGTATGTAATTGTGTAATTGAGTGAACATGATTGATTTGGGCACCCTACAGAGACATAAGAATACCTACTGAGATGAAACTTTACAAGTGATTTCTTAAAAGATAAAAACTAGATAAACATTTTAAAATATTGTTATTCCTTCAGTTTTTCTGTTCTTAGAAAATGGGCATAATCAGATTTTTAAACTTAAAAAGAAAAAGAAATATGTAAAAAATAAATATTCTATGATACTTGCTTGGTCAAGTCCACTTAAAGCATTAGAGCGATTTTAAAAATAGTAAGAGAAACTACCTTAATGTTTTCTACTTTACTAGTTTGCCGTCTTAAGAATAGGGTGTCTAACTACAGTCAGTGGAAGGATTTGCCAATATGTCATGGAAATCTCGATTCCAGTTTTCTTTGGAGCTCTACCTTCCGGGTGTCAGTAGATGACCTTGATTAAGGCTGGAGATACAGGTTTCAGGCAAACGACAATCCTAAAGACCTTGAATTTTATTTTGAAGGGTGAGTCCAGGAGACGCCCTTAATTTTTCTGATTGCTTAATTACTCAAATTGTCAATCAAGAACTGTCAAGTTTTGTTTCAAACACATCCCTTATTTGTTCACCTCTGCCCAGCTACAGTTTTCTAAGGCAAAATTCTAGACACATAAAGACATGAAAAATCAGCAATTAGTAAGGTCACTTTCTTTTAGTTTTTGAAATTTTGTTGTATCACATTTATTATTTTCTTCAACAAATATTGATCAAGTGTGTAATATTGTAACAGCACTCTAGCTGGTCTTGTTAACTTGAACAAGTTAACACACTCCTTGTTTGATGACTTAAGGCCCTTGATCTGTAACAGAATTATTTGCTTTCTTTGAGATTTGCAGACCACTGGCCTCGGGAAATAAGGGACCAGAACTTTCCCAGGCCACAGAGGTTAACTAGTCTGCTTGAAGCCACCTCAGCTTTCTGATTAGCCCAGCAATCTTTCAGCAAGATGTTTTTTTTTTTCTTGATGATTTATTGGGGGAATAACCTTGGTTAGAGGTTCTCTGAAATCTAGCACTTTAATATTTTTTAATCTATAAAATGTGGGCCATTCCTGTCTGATCTATCTCATATGTTTATAAAGACCCAACATGATGATACAGGAAAGAGCCTTAAAAATTGTAAGGTGTTACAGAATTTAAAATGTTATTAAGGCATTGGTTGAAGTTAGAGTAGGTAGAGATTGTGACATAAAGATATTTAAATGTTGTAAGGAGAAAATGAGAAAGGCCATAGAGATTATAGAATTGATCTCTCAAAAATTTCAAAATCCAGATGAATGACTTCTGATCTTTGAGTTTCTAGTGCCATTTAAAAAAAATGTTTATTTTTTGAGAGAAAGAGAGAGAACGTCATCAGGGGAGGGGCAGAGAGAGAAAGAGACTAAGGATCCAAACCAGGCTCTGCACTGACAGCAGAGACCCTGCTGAGGGGCTAGAATCCACAAACCATGAGGTCAGACACCTACTGAAGTGAACCACCAGGGCACCCCAAGTTTCTAGTGTCATTTCACACCATACCATTCACAAGGTAGGCACCGGCATTTCTCTTGGGTAGATACCTAGCAGTGAAATAGCCAGATCTTGTGGTAACTTCATGTTTAACGTTTTAAGAAACTGCCAAAATATTTTCCAAAGAGCCTGTACCATTTTATACTTCCTCTAGCATCATATGACTTTTCCGTTTCTCCACACATTGGCCAGTACTGGTTATTATCTTTCTTTTTAAGATGACCATTCTAGTGTAAGTAGTATCTCATTGTGATTTTAATCTGTACTTAATTACTAAGAATGCTGAGCATTTTCCATATGCTTAGTCATTCAACTTGCTTTAAAGAAATGTCAATTCGGGGCGCCTGGGTGGCTCAGTGGATTGGGCGTCCAGCTTCGGCTCAGGTCATGATCTCACGGTTTGTGGGTTCGGAGCCCCACGTTGGGCTCTGTGCTGACAGCTCAGAGCCTGGAGCCTACTTCAGATTCTGTGTCTCCCTCACTCTCTGCCCCTCCCCCGCTTTTTGATACTATTGTGCACTGACAGATTGTTTTACTGCTCAGTGCTAGTACAGTTGACTCTTGAACAAGAATTTGAACTGTGCAGGTTCACTTATACCTGGGTCCACTTACAGGTGGACCTCAATAAAAATGGTATTGTAAATGTATTATTTCTTCCTTATGATTTTCTTAATAATGTTTTCTTTTCTCTAACTTAATTATAAAAATACAGT
This sequence comes from Acinonyx jubatus, assembly GCF_027475565.1. Classification (NCBI taxonomy): domain Eukaryota; kingdom Metazoa; phylum Chordata; class Mammalia; order Carnivora; family Felidae; genus Acinonyx; species Acinonyx jubatus. The sequence goes on from NC_069382.1 coordinate 104,980,560, forward strand.
ATGTAACACATATAACATACAAAATGTGCATTAATCAACTGCTTATGTTATTGGTAAGTCTTCTGGTCACCAGTAGGCTACAAATAGTTAAGTTTTGGGGGAGTCGAAAGTTATACTTGGATATTTTACTGTGCAGGGTGGGTGGGGTCAGTGCTCCTCACTCCAGCATTGTTCAAGGGTCAAGTGTATAAACTAATGCAATTGATCTTGTATATGGATACTATATCCTGCAACTTTGGTCAGGTTGTTTGTTTTAGTAGACTTTTATTATTTTCTTGTGGGAGAGGGGAGTTGTTTCCTTACTATATTCCTTACTATATATATCCTTACTATAAGGTTGTCTGCAAATAAGAAATTTCTTTCTAACATGAATGACTTTTTTTTTTTTTTGCCTTTTTGTTTCTTTGTTTTTCTTTACTGAACTGAATAGAACTTTCACTGTTGAACTGAAGTGGAGAGAGAAAGTATCTTTGCCTTTATCTCTATTGTAAGAGAAAGTATTTAATCTTTCACCAATTAGTACGCTATTATCTGCAGGCTTTTTGCTGACGCTCATTATCAGATATTGGGAACATATGCTTACTTAGAAGTCCTTGCTTATTCTAATATCTGGGCTTCTTTGAAATAGTCTCTACCCTCTGCTGCACATGGATAACCTTTTATTTTTCCTACATTTTAATATTTTGTCTAAAATTGAACATTTTAGATAATAAAGCAACTATGGATCCAGATATCCCCTAGGCTTATTATTGCTGTTTTGTGTGTTTGTGTTTTTTAGGGAATTTCCTTGTTTGATTCTCTAATATCTATCTCCACCACAGGGTGCTCTGCTGATTTCTCTGCTTATTTGTCTGTCTTCCCTCCTTCTTCCTTCCTTCTCTTCCTCCCTTTCTTTCTTTCATCTTTATTTCTATGCCAGTTATATCGTGTCTGGGGCAGCACAGCTTACAGTCAGCCAGTGACTGATCAATGTTTGTGCTCAAACACTGTGAGCCAGTAAGATTTTCACTCATTTCTGATAGATCTGTGCATGTATTGGGGAATGCATTCAAAGTTCAGGCTGTTTGAAGAGACATCTGGGCAGTTCAGTTGGTTAAGCATCCGATGTTGACTCAGGTCATGATTTCACACTTGGTGGGTTTGAGCCCCGTGTTGGACTCTGTGCTGACAGCTTGGAGCCTGGAGCCTGCTTTGGATTCTGTGTCTCCCTCTCTCTCTGCCCCTCACCTGTGTGCACTCTCTCTCTTTCTCAAAAATAAATAAACGTTAAAAAAAATCAAAGTTTAGGCTGTTGGCAAATCTTTACAAACCTTTACTCTCTGCTGAGAACCTTCTTGCACTAAAAACTCTGCCTGCACAGGCTTCACATTCCATCATTATGTATTGATTTGGGCAGACATATATTTAGCTAGATGGTTTTAAGATAATTAAATTCTTTTCTGACTATTGTGATATGAACATATTTTGGCTGTCGTAATTGTCTTAGTCCATTTGGGCTTTTATAACACAATGCCATAGATTTGGTTTATACAAAACACATTCATTTCTCACAGTTCTGCAGGCTGGGAAGTCCAAAGGCACCAGCAAATTTAGAGTCTGAGGAGGGCCTGTTGTAACCTCCATAGTAAAGGGGCAGGGACCTCTTTGGAGTCTCTTGAAAAGGGCACTAATTCCACTTATGAGGGCTCTGCCCTCATAACTTAATCACCTCCTCAAAACTGCTTCGAGATACTATCACACTGTAGAGTAGGTTTCAACATATGAATTTTGGGGAAACACAAGTATTTCGTCTGTAGCAGTAATTTCTCAAATTGTCTTTATATGCCCATGTAGCTAAAACATAGTGCAGTGCCAATATATTAAAATAAAATCATCTCTCTTCCAAAGTACCAAATAGTTAAGCAAAAATTTTTACTGATTTTTTTAAGCAATATAATCCAACTTCTTTTTCTGTGTATAGATTTATTAATGATATGGTCCATAGATATGACATCTAGAAAATTAAAAAATTATAAAAAGTGATATTGTAAAAAATTATGGATTACATATAAATATGCACTGTTTAATATGGGAGAAATTGTACTTTTAACTCTTCAAATGTGTTACATTTGTGAATGAATAGACATAGTGAGGAAAAGTTCTATCTTAGTAAAAGAATTCAATTTTTGTAATTAAGACTGTGAGAGATTTAGAAAAATTGTTTACATTAAGACTTACTTGGTGTACAACAAAAGAAGCCATCTAATGGTCAAACTGTGAGATTAAGAAAGGCAGAGAGGAGTGAAAAATATTTAACAGCAAAAAGCTTGTATTTTTGTCATCAAATTTTCCTATAAAAATGTAGAAGTGGACCACTTTTCTTTTGTATTTATTGTCTTTCCCTAGGTTAAATTATTTAACCACAGGGTTTTAACATCAGTGTCATACTGGCTCCTAAATTAATTTCCAGCCCAACTTTTCTGATGTTTTAATCAAACTATCAAGGTCATTCATGTAGGTAGATGCCCATGGTAGTATTCTTTGGTGAAACCAACTGGAATCAAAATGCTAATCCAGTCTGCATCATCTAGTGAATGCATACTTTATGTTTGGGAAGCAAAAGCTACTACTGCATGCCAGACTCGGGACTCCTGACAAGATCTAACGTGTTTCTCTCTCATGTGTGAATATACAATATGTATGACATTGCCCCAAACCAAATCTAGAAGATAAACTATGCTGGACTTTTGCCCTCTTGAGTCCCAAATGGACTAAGAAAATTACTATAGCCAAAATATGCCCATATCACAACAGTCAGAAAAGAATTTAACTACCTTAAAATAATGTCGATAAATATATGTCTGCCAAAACCAATACATAAATACCAATACCTGCCAATTTCTTTCACTTAAATATGACCACTGAAACAAATCCCTGTCACCTGTTTGGTTTCTCAGACCATTTTCCATCTGACATGTATGCCTAATGTCACACACAAAAAAACACTCAACAATCGACTATTAGTCAAGATATAACATGAACACACTACAGTCCCATTCAGAAGGAAGCACCTGACATTTCTGAGAGTTGGTATGGCCTCCTCAAAATTCTACTCAAAAGGACCTCTAGCCCTTCTGTCCTCACTTCTTTCTATTCCACACACCTTAGTCATGTCCAATTGTATTTCACTTCATGTTGCTGTCCCAGAAAGAGATTATTACCTCTCAGGTAATGATAGGATGAAAGAGGTAGGGGCTTATACGGACTATTTTGAAAATTCAGGGTTTCATCCTGGCTATTACTAGACATGATGCATTTTTGTTTCTTCTGACTTAAACCACTGGCCATCCTGCTGAGCCAAAAGGAAGCATAGAGGATTCAAACTTCATCTGGATACATTTTCTAAAAATCCAGCTACAACTCTTACACTTCCCTCATCTCTATGAAAAGTCTGAGTGTGAACAGAGGATGACTGAAAGGCAGGTGTAATTTATAGGTAATAAATAAGAAGCAGGCTTTCTGGTGGTTGAATGGTGTAAAGGAAAATATGAGTTAAAGATGGCAAAGAAATAATTCTCCTTGTTGAAAATAAGAGATCTTTCTCCTTAAGGCAGCTAGTTAGAAAACTTGCCATTGCAAGTTCTTTCTCTCTGAAATGTTTGTAAATCTTTTCAAAAGGTACAAAGGATTCTTGCTGGCTTTATGACTCAGGTGTGTCTTTTTCTAGGGTTCCATCTCTTTGAAATACAATCAGCAAGGAAGATACGGTCCCTATCTCCCAGTCTGTGGGAGGGTAGGAGCCTATCTTTAAGTGCCTTGTTCCAATTTGCAAAACAAATTTTCTGACAGCAATGAAGTGTATTTTTCCTTTGGATAAAGTCAACTAGCTAACACAATGGTCACCCCTAATTACCAACTGGATTTAAGATCAATGTGTTCTGTCAATTCCTCTTATAGATACATTCTCAAGATCAGCAATAACTGGTCATCAAGTAAGTGGACTTGTATCCTTTACAAAAGGGTGAGAGGTATTTGTCATTGCAATTTCTCTGTGGATTGACTGTGATGTGCATCCCATTCTGGTTTAACACTTACTCAACAATAAAACAATTTTATTTCAATTCTACCTTTGAAGAGAGGTTTTCCAGTTTGGAAGGAGATTTTAATCTTTATTATATTTACCGAATGGCAGAGGTCAAAATCCTGGCATGCAGGGAAGAAATAATATGTTACGTATGTCCTGGGTCCTAAGGGAGGAGGAGGGACGTTAACTACCTCTTTCTTTCAGAACAGCTCCTGGAGCCTTCCTCACAAAGGAAAACACTCTGGCGTGGCTCTGTCAAATCACTACAGGAATCTTAACTTTAATGGAGTGCTGGTCTGTTATTCCTTCCAATTGGCTTTGACAATGATTTGCTCACTATTTGCCTTAACTTTATCAAGAATTCTGTTGGAAATAGCAGCAAACTCTGAACCTCTCACACAAAGCACTTGTCGACACCACCAGGTGTCTTCCCTACTCCTGTCTGTCAGTCTGTTTCTCAGTAACTTTGTGGAATAGATGAGTGCCCTTTAATTGGTGGCATGGACGCACAGGACAAATTTAACTGACTGAAATTAAGTAGTTCCAAAACAAGAAAAAGATTCAATAGTTTAAAGTAAATTGTGGCTACTAAGACTTACCAGCAGCTAGGAAGTCACACTGGATATATTGGCATAATATGCTCCCCAACAAATATTGACCTCATTGTGGTTCCCCGTGATCTATAAATAACTACTGATTCCTATGGCATGATGTATGTATATGGAACTCTACGCTATTATTTAAGCCATATGTTAACTTGTTTCCTCCTCAAAACACTAAGACTGACACTGTCGGGGAGCCATAAAAGAACTTGTGGGTTTTTTTTTTTAACGTTTATCTGTTTTTGAGACACAGAGAGACATAGCATGAATGGGGGAGGGTCAGAGAGAAGGAGACACAGAATCTGAAACAGGCTCCAGGCTCCGAAGTGTCAGCACAGAGACTAATGCAGGGCTCAAACTCACGAACTGCGAGATCATGACCTGAGCCAAAGAGGGCCGCTTAACCGACTGAGCCACCCAGGCGCCCCAAGAACTTGTGTTTAACAAAACCAGTGGATCATGTAACCCTTAGGTTATAATGACATCATCTCTAAAATTAGGCCACCCTTGATATTTGGGAAGATTAATGAAGAGATAATGATTGTGCTATATGTCCACCCTGAGGGCAGTTTTACCTAAAATAAGAATCATCCATTTAGAAAAGAGAATTAAAGTTCATTCTGACTTTACCTAAAGTCATTAATGACAGCAGTTCAGCACTAGATGGCATCCAGATCAACCTGAATTCATTGGCTAGTATCATTAGGAATGAAGTAATTGATCTAGATTTTCTCCACTGGGCCAAAATTTTATTTGTTCAATTGACAATACATCCTTCTGTACCTGAATTAACATCTCAAGCCTAAGATAAGAGTTAACCAAGAAATTTAAGGTTAAAGCTATGTGGCTTTCTCAGGTAAATCCTAATGGCTTATGGCATTTGTTCTGTGACATTGGGATGCACTGTTATAGTCAAAACTGGAAGCTGGCTTGGAGTACTATTGAGAGAAGCTTTAATTAAATTTTGTGGGTCAGATGAATCAAAGTGGCCAAGAGAGGAGCATACTCATGGGAAAATGTGTCATAAACAAGATACTACAGAAATGAAAGTAAATATTATTGGGAGAAAATCCTATGGATCTCCTGCATGCTGATATATTTTGCAAATGAGGCACTCCTGTCCTTTTGTTTTGGATTCTTTTAAAAATATAATTATAGGGGACATGTTTTTTTTTGTTTTTTGTTTGTTTGTTTGTTTTTTTACTATCTAGTGTAATAAGGATAACGTCTCCTTCTGGGAAAATGGCCAATTTGCTTGCAGCACATTAGAAAATATTTGCATTTTTTCAGCTCATATTTCCTCAATTGTGATGCAAGCCCATTGCATGTATAGCATCTACTTGGGCTGCTCCCCATTGCTACCTGTAGAACTTTGGGGCAAGGGTACCCTGAATGAGCGGGAAGCTCATACTCCTTGCTATGCCATAAGTGGTAAAGTTCTTGGTCTACAACCTAAGTCTCCCAGCCTTCACCAACAGTTGCAAATTTACTCTTTAGATTGAAGTAGGGCAAAAGCTCAGATGCTTCACAATTTTCACCAACTATCTGATGTTAAGATTAGAAATGAGTATTGAATAGATTAAATTTTAAAATTAAATTTTAAATGCCATATCGAAATATTATATTCCATTACTTAGGCAGGAAATCATCATTGCCTGTTTCTGAATGGGAACCAATCAACCTGGAATTCTGCTTTCAGAAGATTTATGTAATAATGGTAACTCAAAGGGTGTGAGAGTAAAGAGACTCACATCGTGGATAACTCTTAGAGAAGATCGTTTCTATAATCCAGGATAGAGTTAACAATGGTCAGTAAAAATCTTTATCCTAGACAAAGTAAGCTCCCCTTCTATTTACTATACCTTTTGTTATATTATATACAGCATGCTGTAATAAGATGATAATTGATTTTAAAATGAACTCTTAGTTTTCTTATTCATACTTAGTTCAAATTCCTAATAAAAGGTGGTGTCTTTTTATGTACATTAGAATGATTGATAGGGGGGCGCCTGGGTGGCTCCGTCAGTTAAGCGGCCGACTTCAGCTCAGGTCACGATCTCGAGGTCCGAGAGTTCGAGCCCCGCGTCGGGCTCTGGGCTGATGGCTCAGAGCCTGGAGCCTGCTTCCGATTCTGTGTCTCCCTCTCTCTCTGCCCCTCCCCCGTTCATGCTCTGTCTCTCTCTGTCTCAAAAATAAATAAAAAACGTTAAAAAAATTAAAAAAAATAAGAATGATTGATATAGTTTATTAAATTAAACTAAAACATTTCATCACAAAATAAAAATTTGGTGAAGTAATATTATATCTGTTGTTGTGGATACTTTATGTCCCTTGTGATAAATTTATACTATCAGATAGTGACTTTTTTTGTTTGTTTGTTTCAGTTGACCATCAATTTTATTAAGTCCAAACTATGTTTAAGTATTGAAAGATATGACATGCCCAAACTAACAAATAAGTACAATTATTCACAGCAAAAAAGAACACATATATTTTAATGTCTATGAGTAGTGGCCTAGTTTCAACTTATTGGTAAAAGGAATAAAATAAAATGTGTTTTGTGTAAGAAAAACTGGGCATGTCAAAAATAGGTAAAACACAGCTATGATTTATTTTTATTTTATTTTTTTATTTTTGAGAGAGAGACAGAGTGTAAGCAGGGGAGGGGCAGAGAGAGAGAGAGGGAGACACAAAATCTGAAGTAGTCTCCAGGCTCTGAGCTGTCAGTACAGAGCCCGATGCGGGGCTCAAACCCACAAGCTGTGAGATCATGACCTGAGCCGAGGTCGGACGTCCAACCAGCTGAGTCACCCAGGTACCCCAAAACACAGCTATGACTAAAGAATAATAAACTTTAACAGCAACATTTATGGCATCACTAATTTAATTATTTCTCATGCATTTGCACTACATGAAAAACATTATACATTAGTAAAGATATATTTAAAATCCCTAATCTGTTAGTATTAGTTTTTAATGTATTTTGCTAGGCTTTTAGAAAAATAATTTGAGTCCTGGTAAGCATATTTTTGCTCTTTAAATTCTCTGTAATTTTTAATTATAAAAAATAATGCTTTCTTGGGGGATTCCTGGGTGACTCAGTCAGTTGAGCATCCAACTTCAGCTGGGGTCATGATCTTATGGTTCTAAGTCTGAGTCCCACATCCCCACACTGGGCTCACTGTTGTCAGCATGGAGCTAGCTTCCGATTTTCTATGCCCCCCTCTCCCAACCTCTCCCCACCTCATGCTCTCTCTCTCAATTTGTATTTAATATTTAAATATTTAAAAAAATAAGTGATATCTCATATATCCTATCATTAAAAAAATACTAATAATGCTTGAGGCACCTGAGTGACTCAGTCAGTTAAGCCTCAGACTCTTGATTTCAGTTCAGGTCATGATCTCATGGTTTGAGAGTTGGAGCCCTGCGTTGGACTCTGTGCTGGTAGTGCAGAGACTACTTGGATTTCTTTCTCTCTCTCTCCCTCCCTCTCTGCCACTCCCCTGCTCTCACTCTCTCTCTCTCTCTCTCTCTCTCTCTCTCTCTCTCAAAAAAAAAAAAGATAAACATTAAAACAATAAACATAAAATTAAGTAATGTTTTTTTAGTTCCTAACATATAGTGTCGAATGGTATGCTTCATATATGTAAAACAAAATAAGTAAACTAGGAATAGAGGACTACTTTTTCAACTTAATAAAGACTATCAACACAAAAACCCTCTATTTAACTTCTTTCTTAATGTGAGAAACAAAAGGCTATTCCACTTAAATCAAGTACACGACAAGGATTCCACTCTGACCCATTCCTTTTTAACAACAAAATGGAAGTCCTTCCTAATGTAATTATGTAAAAAGGAAATAAAAGTTACACAAATTGGGAATAATGAACTAAAATGTCTTTGCTCACAGATGACTCAACTGTCTATGTAGAACATCACAAGAAAAAAGAAAGTGATTCCCCCCCTCACCCGCCAAAAAATAGCCATAACCTTCCAGGAACCAATAAGTAATTATACTAAGTTTGCAGTATGTAAGGTTCATATACAAAAATCAATCATCTTCCTATATGCCAGCAGTGAATAAATGGATTTTGAAATTAAAACACAGTACCATTTACATTAACACACCCAAAAATGAAATAGGTATAAATTTAACAAATTATGTACAAAATCTATATAAGGAAAACTACAAAATTCTGATGAAAAAAGTCAAAGAAGATCTAAATGAAGAAGAGATATCCCATTTTCAAGAATAGAAAGACTCAATATTGTCAAGATGAAAGTTCTTTCCAACTTTATCTATAGATTCAATACAATCCCAATCAAAATCCCAGCATGTTATTTTATGAATACCAACAAACTGATTCTAAAAGCTTTTTTGGACAATCACATGACCCTAAATAGCCAAGACAACACTGAAGGGGAAGAACAAAATAAGAGGTATCATTTTACCCAGATTCAAGACTTATTATAAAGCTATAATAATTAAGACATTATGATATTATTATGAAAGAATAAGAGATCAGTGGAATAGAATAGAGGACCCAGAAATAGAATACCACATATATAATTAACTGATCTCCAACAAAGGAGTAAAGTCAATCTAATGGAGCAAAGATAATACTTTCAACAATTTACACTAGAACAACTGGACATTTGTATGTAAAAGAAAATGAATCTAGATATCTTACATGCTTTACAAAAATTAACACAAAATGGATCACAGACCTAAATGTAAATGGAAAACTATAAAATCTCTAGAAGATAACAGGAGAAATTCTAGATGCCCTTGGGTATGACAATGACTCTTTAGATAGAACACCAAAGACATGATCCATAAAGGAAATAATTGATAAACTGCAATCCATAATTAAAAACTTCTTCTCTGCCAAAAAGAAAACAAACCAAAAAACAAAACAAAACAAAAAGACCCCCAAAAATAAAAAAAACAAACAAAAAAACAATGTCAGGAAAATAAGACAAGCCAACAAGCCACAGACTGGGAGAAAATATTTTCAAAAGACACATATGATAAAGAACAGTTATGTCACATATACTAAAAACAAAACAAAAAGCAAAACAAAACTGTTAAAACTCAACAGTGAAAAAGCAAATAACCCAATTAAAAATGGGACAAAGACCTTAATAGATACCTCTTCAAAGAAGATATACAAATGGCTAATAATCCCATGAAAAGATGCCCAACGTCTCATGTCATCCAGGAAATGCAAATTAAAACAATGAGATACCACTACACACGTATTAAAATGGCCAAACTTTGGAACATTTACACCAATAAGTACTGGTGAGGATGTGAAGCAATGGGAACTCTTTCTTACACATTGCTAATGGGAATGAAAAATAGTATAACTACCTTGAAAGACAGTTTGGCAGTTTCTTACAAGAGCAAACATACTCTACCTTATGATCCAGCAATTGTCCTCCTTGATATTTACTAAAAGCAGTTGAAAACTTCAGTTCACAGAAAAAAATGGACACTGATGTTTCTAGCAGGTTTAATTAGAATTGCTTAAACTTGAGGGGCGCCTGGGTGGCTCAGTTGGTTAAGCGTCCAGCTTCAGCTCAGGTCATGATTTTGCAGTTTGTGAATTCAAGCCCCATGTTGGTCTCTGTGCTGAAAGTTCAGGGCCTGGAGCCTGCTTCAGATTCTGTGTCTCCCTCTCTCTCTGCCCCTCCCTTGCTTGCTCTCTCTCTCTCTCTCTCTCAAAAATAAATAAACATTAAAAACAATTTTTAAATAAAAAAAATTGCTAAAACTTGAAAGCAACCAACCTGTCCTGTAGTTGTGTGGATTAACTATGGTACATTTAAACAAAATAATATTATTCAGTGCTAAAAAGAAGTAAACAATCAAGCCACAAAAAACACGAAGCAACCTTAGATGCATATGATGAAGTGAAGGAAGCCAATCATATTACATTATTCCAACTTTATGACATTTTACAAAGGCAAAACTACAGAGAAAAGAAAAACCTCAATGGTTGCCAATCCTGCTATATATATGGACTTTGGGTGATCATGATGTACAAGTGTGGCTTTACCAATTGCATCAAATATGGCATTCCACTGTGAAGTGTTAAGGACAGGGAAGACTCTTCGAGTGTGCAGGAAGGGGGTGTATTAGAAATCTCTGTACCTTCCTCTCAAATTTATTGTAAACCTAAAAAATCCTCTACAAAAATAAAGGCTTAGGGAAAAAATAATTTCTTCACTAAAGAAAATAAATTCAAAAATAACCTATTTAATCTTTTGTGCAATGCTTGGTGCCTCACATTCAGTGTCCTCAGAGAAGGGCTATAGTAATATTTACATCACCAGGGCTTACCCGATCTCAAACAGCAGAATATAAACTTGATGTGTGTATGTGTTTGTGTCTGTAGGAATCACACATAGGACGGTCATTTTATATCAGAAATAGTACTTAATAGCCCTCTACAAAGATGCATGTTTGAATCCTTAAGTTGAATTTTTTTTTTCCAAACTAGGAAGAAGAAAAAACTTGATTATGTGATAGGGTATCTACAAAAAGAAAAAAAAGAAAAAAAAGAAATTGGCAGACATCATAAAACATGGTCATTCAAATAAAAATATTAAAATATTCACTTCTAAATTTAGGAACAAGAACAAAATGCCAAACTATTGTATTTCAATTAATAATATTAGAGGTCCCTGTTACAACATTAAAAGAAAATAATTATAATTTTTGAAGATTAAAAATATAACTATCATTTTAATGAATATGCTTATTTACATTGAAACCAAAAGGTAGCCATGGAAATATTATTGAAATGAATAAGATATTTAGCAATATTATGGTTAAAATAATATAAAAATTTTAATTGCATTTCTATATATGAGATAGTTTAAAATGAAATGAAAAAGAATCTTTGAAAAAACAGCAACACAAAATACAGTTGATTGAGAAAAAGTTTAATGAAAGTATTAAAAAAATAAATATGGAAAAATATAAAAATATTATTCAATGAAGTTAAAAATAAGAGAGTAATGATTTCTTATTCATGGATAAGAAAACTATGATAAGAAAAGATAGGTTCAGTAGGCAGAGAGAGAAAGGTTAGGACCTGAGGTCCTTGGGTGGGGAAAACACATTTTGGAACAATGTTGAGAGGGTCTGACAGCAAAGCCCCTCAGGCATAAAGTTGCTCTTAAGAATATAACCAGACACCACCTACTGCTCCTCAGGATTGGCTCAGGAATTGGATAAAAGACCTAACCAAAAATAAGGACTTGACCATAACACTGTATGACCCACAAGGAATGATACGGCCATAGACCACCCCTCATACAATGGAATCAAGCCATCAGGAATGGACAACTCAGGACCTACAGCTATCAAGCGAGTAAGGGTTAGACCTGAGAAGGAACAAGGGGGAAGGAGGCAAGGGTGGACCAGAACCTTACAAAACAAGAACACTTGCCTACGGTCATGGCATTCACTTCTGAATGCCCCAACTCTGTAAAGAGAGCTTTCATACTATTCTTCCTTTCTGATCTTACTCTAATAAACTTTTGCCTCCTGCTCATTTTGTGTCCACCTCTTCATTCTTCAAAGCAGCAGGACACAAACCTCTGACAACAAAAAATCTGACAACAAAACACTGTATCATAAAAATATAAATTGTCCCTAAATTAAATAGTAAATTCAATACAATTCTCCATCATACTTCAGATAGTTTTTTTTTCTTTTTTGTAGAACTCACAATATTTTCAATTTTAAATAAAAATGATGGGACAACATATATAAAGTCAGAATTAAAGTTGGTTTAATGTTTGCTTCAAAAGGGCAAATCTAAAATCTGGCTTTTGTCCAGACTTTCAGAAGATAACCTCTAAACCCTTGAAGGGTTGAAGTTTCCCTAGTGATATGTGTCTTTGTTATTCACAATGAATCCTTCAGGCTCAGCTGATAGCTGATAGCTGCCCTAATGAGAGGGCTTACTGTTAATGAAGGCCTGTTTCATCATTTCAGAAATTGGCATGAATTAAATAAGACTAAGCTATCTGTTAAAACTTTTAGACACGTAAGGATGCTGCTCTACAATATGCACCCACATTGTAAGATTCATTAAGGCAGGTGGTTATGATGACAATGAAATATTTAATGTTGATTAAAATATCTTATTGGAAGGCAGCCTTATTAAGATCTTGTATGATAAAAGACAGAAGATTGTGAAGTGGCATAAAGGAGTTAAAGATATATTAACTCTTACTAGGAGGCACCGCGGAAGGTGACTTTAAATTAAAACCTGTGCTCATCTTTCAATCTTTCTGAGAATCCCAGGGCATTAACAAATGATGACAAAGCATCCCTAGGCTTGCAAATAATTGTATAAATTATATAATAGGTCTTCAACACTGGTTTCAATTGGATTTTTGTCCAGAGGTAGAGAGATACATAGATGAATACTTAAAATTTTTAGGATACACATAAAATAATAATTTTATTATATTTATTCATAGTTTTTGAATATGTACTTTTTCTAGAGATTCTTCTTTTTATGGAAATCAAAGAATTTTGCTCATCTTGAACTTTCTCTGATTTCTGAGGCAATGTTGGAAAGTATTTATGTAAAAGAGCTAATTTTTCACTAATGACTTGATCCTCATTGATTTCCTCTTTCAAAGGTTCCTTTTGTAACTTTTATCTGAACCATAAAATTAGCAACTGATTACACATTTTCTGTTCAAAGATAGCTCAAAGCAAAACTGTGGGTTTAAAAAGATTGAGATCTTCCTCACCTTTGTTTTGGTATATTTCCCTCATTTATAGGAACTTCTGACTCAGAAATACTAAAATTTCAAGAAAATGGTTCATCATGAGTGAGAATATAAAACAGTGGTCTTCTTCTTCTGTATTTAGTTTTAACTTTTCTGCTTTATTTGGGTAAAAAAAACCTTTGTTGTCTGTTACTGCTACATAAACCAGACACGTCAATAAGTTTATTCATATCAAAGTTTAGGTGTTGGTTGTACAAATCACCTCCATAAATTTACTTAAGAGTACCTTTTTTTTTTTTTAACGTTTATTTATTTTTGGGACAGAGAGAGACAGAGCATGAATGGGGGAGGGGCAGAAAGAGAGGGAGACACAGAACCGGAAGCAGGCTCCAGGCTCTGAGCCATCAGCCCAGAGCCTGCCGCGGGGCTGGAACTCACGGACCACGAGATGGTGACCTGAGCTGAAGTCGGAAGCTTAACCGACTGAGCCACCCAGGAGCCCCTACTTAGCAGTACCTTTTGTTAGAGTACTATTCATAGTGTGTTCTGAGAACGAACACTGATCTAAATATTACCATAAGTTTTGCAATAGACAGAGCTGATGGCTAAAATTTTGGGCTGGGGATGGTACTAATAACCCCAAATGGGATTTGTTAAAGACTGGTAAACTACCATGAGGATTCATTTCTCTGTGACCTCAGTGACCTTTGAAGGGAAGCAGGAGATCTGTTGGAAGTTTCCTGAAGAGATTCCACATATTAATAACTTTGAGGCCAAGCCTCTGACCTTTAGTGTACTGTAGTATATATATTCTGAACCAGAAAGTAACTGAGAGGAATTTATTCTACCGACTGTGATCAGAGTTTCTCCTCTAACATCCCTTATCCTAATACACTTGCGTGGCAAGTTCTGAAGGACCTCTGAAGTCCAGGTCAGTGTGACTCAGGTAGTTACGGTCTCCAGATCTCAAACATTAAAATCAAGGTTTCTTCAGGGCTGTGCTCCTTTCTACTGTTTAGGGCAGAATCTGCTTCCAAGATTCTAATTTGTGGTTAAATTTGGTTCTTTCACACTGTAAGAATGAGATTCCTGTTCCCTCACGGATTATTAGCCTAGGATTCTGGTCAGCTTCCAGAGGCAATCCTCATTTTATTAAATATAATCTATTGTCAAATTGGCTAACATACAGTGTATAAAGTGTGCTCTTGGTTTTGGGGGTAGCTTCCCATGGTCCATCGCTTATACAACACCCAGTGCTTATCCCAACAAGGCCCTCCTCAATGCCCATCACCTATTTCCCCCTCTACCCCACCCCCATCAACCCTCAGTTTGTTTTCTGTATTTAAGAGTCTCTTATGGTTTTCCTCCCTCCCTCTCTGTTTGTAACTTTTTTTTCCCCTTCCCTCCCCCCATGGTCTTCTGTTAAGTTTCTCAAGATCCACATATGAGTGAAAACATATGATATCTGTCCTTCTCTGACTGACTTATTTCACTCAGTATAATACTCTTCAGTTCCATCCATGTTGCTGCACATGACATGATTTCATTCTTTCTCAGTCAATCCTCATTTTTTAGTCTGGTACTCCTTCCAGATTCAGACCCAGTAAGGAAGGACTGAGTTCTCTAATTTCTTCCTTCCCACATCTTTATCATTCCAACCATTTCAAGTTTAAAGCACTACTACTGTGAGGTAATGTTTTGTGTCACCCTGATTCCCCTCAGGCCTTGAATGAAAATATGAAAATGTGTTTTTTACATCAAGTACAACTCTTAACCTTGCCAATGGACCAAGGAGTTATTTCAACTTTTGAAAGCATTCATCTTAGACATTCACATAGGTTATTGATATCACAACTGAAGATCATGCAATTTCTTTCACCAAATTTTGGAAAATATATGATATAAAGCATGCAACTGAAAACACTTCACCTTCATACAATAAGTAAAAGGGAATTTATACATGAAGTACGGCAGAAACATTAACTGCACTGTTCAAAGAATTTTACAGGATTCAACTGAACATAAAAGAAGTTATAAGAAGAAATACACGTGAGAATCCTAACACTATCCTCATTGAGAGACTCTGGATGTGCACCTAGAGAAATTTAGCAAAGATAAACTTACAGAAGTAAATAAAGGTAATTGTGACAAAAATAATAAAGATTCCCCAGAAAAATTGATGCTGGGCAAAACTTTACAATGAAGGAGCTCACAGTAATACTTCATGACATTGGAATTTCAAAAGATAAAATGTTGGAAATTGATGTAAGTTTAGAAAAGATTATTACAATTCATTAGGACTCACTATCAAAATATGTGGCAAGAAAATGAAGGTAAGAACTGTGAAAGAGTAATAGCAAATTCACAAAATTTTTGTTTTTTGTTTTTTTTTGTTTTTTTGTTTTGTTTTGTTTTGCTTTGCTTTTTGATAAGAAGTAAAACACAAATTTCTCAAGGTTTCTAGTGTTTAAAGTGTAATAAATACTTTTTCATTTCTCCAACGTGTGAAAGCAATGGCAACAGAGTTTTAATTTGCAGAGGTCATGGAACAATCATAGTTTTTCCAGTTGGTTATGAAGATCGTTTGCCCAGTTGCAGCTAGCATGGTTATTTTTCTCATTCCACACTGGTTTGGAGTGATGCCTGCCTGCACCTTCCCAATCCCTTTCTCCCATCCCTTCTGCCATAATTGGCATAATTTTCATTTTTGTATATGCTATGGGCACAAAATACATTGTTTCTATTTTTGTTTTAAACTACTGGTTATATTTTGGGGTATTTAAAAATAAGAAAAAGCGATTTTACTTCCATATTCCACTTTAGACACTTCATTTATTTGTGTAGATACAAGTTTTACTCCATATCATATTTCTGTGTGAAAAATGACCTTTAATATTTCTTATTCAATAGGGCTACTGATGATGAATTTTCTTAGTTTTTGTTTTTCTGAGGAAGTATTTTCACCTTTATTTTAAAACATATTTATATTGGAAACAGATTTCTGGCTTGACATTTTTTTCTTCTCACAACAATGTAAACACGTCTTCTTACTTGTGTGGATTCTGATGAGGGTCTGCTATAATTTTTATCCTTTTTCCTTTTGTAGGTAATTTGAATAGGTAATTTCCTTTTATAGGTAAGCCTCCATCAAGGTTTTCTCTATGTCTTTGGTTTTCAAGAGTTTCTATATGATTTGTCTAGGTCTTGGGCTTTAGGTGTTTTTGTGTTTTGTTTGTTCTGATATTTTTCCTGCTTGCTGTTCTCTGAGCTTGTTGTATCTGATTTGATGTCTGTCATTAGCTGGAAATGCTTAGCTATTATTCTTTAAGTAATTCTTTTGCCCTGTTTTCTCCCTTTTCCTCCTTCTGTGATTCCAATTTATGCATATGTTAGGTTGTTTGATTTTGTCTCACAACTCTTAGATCTATTGTTTTACTATTTTTACCTTTTTTTTTTCTCTTTGATTTTTTTATTTAATTAAAAATTATTTATTCCCCTCCTGCAAATCAAATGATTCTTTCCTGGATTCATTGTATAAATTGATTTACATAATGATGACATTCTTCATCTGTTAACTTTGTTTTTAATGTATACCAGTTCCATTTTATTTATTTATTTCACTTTTCTGCTAAAATTACCTATACAATATTGCATGTCACCTATCTTTTCAATTAGAGATTTTTACACACCATAATTTATTATAGTATCATATTAACAAATATGATCATAGTTGTTTTAAATTCCTTGTATCATAATTTCACCATATTTATCATATCTGACTTTCTGGTGATGGCTTGGCCTTTTCAGACTGTGCTTCTCCTTCCCGTTTTGTATCCTTTTTTGTGTGAAAATAAGACATTTTATGTAGGATGGTAGATAATAAGATAATAAGAGTGAATGCAGGATTGAAAACGAGAGATGGCTAATGTCTGGGAAAAGACAAGAGCTCCGAATAAGGGTCCTTGCCCCATTTTTATTAGGATCAGAAGGCTTACAAACATGGCGATGGATGTGCACAAAGGGACAATGTATCTGTGAACATTAACTTGTGGACATGAGGGAAAGGGGGTCTTGAGGATATCTGTGGTTGGGGGTTTGGGTTAATACAAAACAAAAGCCAGGTGCCGGGCAGTCGGGGGAAGGGTTGTTTACAGGGGACATGACGCAGCATCTCTGTTTATCTCAGCCTAGGGGGTGAAACAGATAGGGGGAGTAACCTCAGGGTTGACAAGATACCTTTTCTTTCGTTAATCATCTCCAATCTGGGCTGCTTTGCCTGAAGTGCAATCCATAGTTCAATTCACCAGTTCACCTAACCTGAGCCTATTCTCCTATAAAAGCAGCTTTTTGCTATAGTACTAAATTTGGGGTGCTTCCACCCTGAACATCTAATCTTGTGTATTTCATATACCTGCATATTGGGCACCTTTGTGCCATACCTATTTTAGGCCTTTGCCTCTCCCTATTTTGGGGGCTCTTCACCCTCTTTTTTGGGGTGCATTTGCACCTCCTTAAACCTGGCACCTTTGTGCCTCCCTATTGTCAGGGTGTCTTTGCACCCTCCTATTCTCTGGGTGCCAATCTGGTTTACCCAAACTCGGGTGTGAGCATTTTATGATCTTGTATTTCTTTATGCCTTGTCAACCCATTGGTGTAAGCCCAGGGGATTCCTAAACTTATCCCCCATAATAAGATTTTTGTTTTTGTTTTGTAATGATTAGCGATGAACGTGTCCTTTCTTCTCCTAGGCTTTGGGTGTTAAATCAGAATTTGAGCTTGGTTAAATTTTGTTGTTTTATTTGCTCCCCCGAGTGCACCACCTCTTCAATTTCTTCAGAAAATAACTTGTGCTGAAGAGAAACATACTTCGCGGGAGTATTTCTCAGTGTCTGCTTCTCTCTTGGCTTTGGATCCTAGCTTGTACAGCTCGCAGAGAGACTCTAGTAGTTCTCCTTGGCACTTGGGGCAAGGCGGGGTGTCAGTGGTTTGGACAGGCATTCTCTGACACTCTGATTAAGTCACTGTCTTAAGCAGGCATGGTGATACTGGGTTTTGAGAGTGTGGACTTCACAAACATCCTGTCCTTCCTTAAGCAGTAAAAGGGGTCTATCATCTTTTGCTGCCATCCTCCAGGAGTGGACCTGTTTTCCCCTTGTTCTCCTCCCCAAGCTGTAGCAGGTTTCCCCCGGAACCTCAGAGAATTCTTTCTGCTGCTTCTCCTCTGTAGGTTCAGCCTCTTGATTCTTAAGGAGGCAGGGAAAATGGGTAAGGGTGGAGTTCCTATGGTGGCGGGTGTTTCTCTCACCCCAGGCACTGAATGGGGCAAGTGGCATTCTCAGGATGCTACCTACTTTCCTGTGAAAACCTGAAGGAAAATCCTGCAAATAGATGTGAGAGCCCCTATAGCTATGATCTCCAGCAGTTTCAGACTATCATACTAGTGTATAGCTGGCATTTTGCAATTTATTAAAAATTTCATGCTGAGGGCACCTCGGTTGCTCAGTCAGTTGAGCAACCGAGGTGCCCTCAGCATGAAATTTGCTTGATTTGAGCTCAGGTCATGATTTCATGGTTCTGAGAATAAGTCCTACATTGGGTCTCTGCTAACAGCATGGAGCCTGCTTGGGAAACTTTCTCCCTTTCTCTTTGTCCCTGAGAGTGCTCGCTCTCTCTCTCTCTCTCAAAATAAAAAAATGAACTCAAAATAAATAAATATATTCCATATATTATATATGTAATCATCTCTCACAATTATGTGGTATTCTTTGAATCTTCTCCAGGTAATCAAATCCATAGATTCTGTTTTTTCCTGAACTGGACTGTTATTCTCATGATAGCAAGTTAGTCATTTGTCTTATACCCCCAAAGAGTCAAGAGTCATTATAAGTTGCAATTTCTCCAAGCAATTTCTCTTACAAATATGATAGGATGCTTGCTTTTGCTTTCTACATTACTAAGCTTGCATAGCTTTTTAAATGAAAACTAATATTCTTTTCAATTCCAAAACTGATCACTTTTTCCTATTTCTCAATCTAGTTTTTAACCATCAATAAGTAAAAATTAAATAAGGTAATTTAAACTTATTATCTTACCATGTGAGAATGTGAAACAGTAACAAACACCTAATGTTAAAGCATTACAGTTTGAATCAAGTGTAATCTAGTAGGAAAAATCATGGATTTTAAAGAGCAACGAAAACTACTTTTCAGTTTTCTCATAGGAATGATACAGTGGCATAATCCCAAATAGACATAGTTGGACTTTTAAAAGCATAAATTAAGAAAATAATTAGTAAAAATAATCTCTTCATTGGTTTGATATTACTAAATTATTAGTAAATATTAAAATTATTAAAGTAACATACAATTATTAAAATTATTAAAGTAACATACAATTTTGATCAGAAACCCAAATTTTTAGAATTTGTGCATTTCACTTAGTGTTGTTTTTTCCTCTCATGACTTGGTAAGAAATAGGCTATAGTTCATATAAATAATACTTGAAATATTTTTAACATTTCATTTAATACCCGTTTTAAAATGCACCAGTTATCACTAAAAACTGAATGCTTTTAGCAAATGAAAGAGGGATAGTTGAAAGTCAATGTTCTTGAAAAGACACATTTCTCATTAAAGAATTCTGCAGTCAGAAAATGCACATAATGTTACTGGTCCTGGTAAATCTGTAGTAAAAATAATGAATTAATCACTTAGTAATCTGGTATGAAGGGTGAGAAAAGTAGTGAAAATAGCTATGATAATTAGCTAAGGGAAATATAAGATGAAAATAGATAAAATATGATATAAAACATGAGAAGAGAGGGTAAAAATGTCAAGCTTTATAATGCATTCAAATTTAAATTGTTATCAATTTAAAATATACTGTCATAAGTAAAGATTGTCATGTGTAAGCCTCATGGTAACCGCAAAGCAAAAACCTATATTAGATATACCAAAGATGATGAGAAAGGAATTTACAAACG
Organism: Acinonyx jubatus; assembly: GCF_027475565.1. Classification (NCBI taxonomy): domain Eukaryota; kingdom Metazoa; phylum Chordata; class Mammalia; order Carnivora; family Felidae; genus Acinonyx; species Acinonyx jubatus. The sequence goes on from NC_069382.1 coordinate 105,000,970, forward strand.
CCACTAAAGAAAGTCATCCAACCACACAGGAAGAGAGAAAGAAAAGAAGAAAAGAGTTGAACTACAAAACAGCCAGAGAACAGTTAACAAAAGAGTAATAATACATACCAATCAGTAATTATTTTAAGTGTAGATGGTCTAAGGTCTCCAAGCAAAATACATAGAATGAATAAATAAAAAAATAAAGAAACATACAACAATGACAAAACAAAACCCCTCCATAGGCAGACTACAAGAGAGTCACTATAGGTATAAGCACACACAGACTGAAGGTAAAGATAGGGAAAAATATGGTCCATGCAGATAGAAACCAAAAGAATGCTGGGGTAGCTATACTTACATAAGACAAAGTGTACTTTAAAACAAAGGCTATAATAAGAGACAAAGAATGGCATTACTGATACAGTATGGAAGTTTCTCAAAAAGTTATAACTACCATATGATCTGGCAACACCACTTCTAATTACTTACCTGAAGAAAACAGAAACACTAAATTGGGGGAAAAAAATCTGCAGTGCCAAGTTCATTGCAGCAGTATTTACAATAGCAAGCCTGGAAACAACCTAAATGCCTATCGATGAATGAATGGAAAAAGAAATTCTGGTATATATATGCAATGGGATACTATTCCCATAAAAAAAGAATAAAAAAAAGAATGAAATCTTGCCATTTGCAACAACATACATGGGCCTTCAGGTCATTATACTAAGTGAAATAAGTAAGGCAGAGAAAAACAAATACCATATTGTTTTATTTATATGCGGAATTAAAAAATCAAGCAAGCAAGCAGGCAAACAAAAATTCACAGATAACAGAGAACAACGGATTGATAGTTGGCAGAAGCAGAAGGTGGAAGGTGGGTGAAATGGAGAAGGGGTCAAAAAGTATAAAATGCCAGTTGTAAAGTAAATAAGTTATGGGAATAAAATGTATAGCATTGTAAGTATAGTTAATATTATATGAAAAAAAGAAAATGCACACTGTTATTAAGAACCACACCTAAAATTTCCTGCAGTTTAGCTCCACAAAGTAAAAGGTTTTGCATGAAATAACATATATTTCTTTTTTGTTGAAGCAATACAAATAAAATAACTCCTGTATTCCTTCTAACTCATAAGAGTGGAATGAATCTTTTTTTCTTTGTTTATTTATTTTTGACAGAGAGAGACAGAGCCTGAGTGGGGGAGGGGCAGAAAGGGAGGGAGATACAGAATCCAAAGCCAGCTCCAGGCTCTGAGCTGTCAGCACAGAGTCCAACTGGGCTCAAACCCACAGATCTTGAGATCATGACCTGATCTGAAATTGTAGGCTTAACTGACTGAGCCACCCAGGAGCCTTGATGAATGAATCTTAATCATCATTTCTCATGTAAATTAACATCAGAGAACCCTGAAAATGTCTTACAGTTCAACAAATTTACATGTAAATACAGATATGAGTTTAGAAAAACAGCAACTCAAGGACTGTCCATTGCAAAAGACAGAAACTGCTTAATGATAAATTTGCATCTCTGTAATTAAAACAATTCTAACATATCAAAGTATTCTTCACTTAGCGTAAAATACCAATACAAACATTAAACAATGTGAAAGAATGAATGAATAATTTTCAATCTCTTCTCCTTTATTGTTTTCATCATGATGTGTGTTATTTTTTTTCCCAACTTTCCATTATGCACACTTAAAATATATTTAACTATAAATCTGCTTGTCTCTCTCTGGCTATAATTCATTGTGTGTACTTACAGCCTCAAAAAACTTCCTCCTGCTTGTTACAAACTTTCATTGGCAGAAATTAGAGAAAATAATTATTTTGCCTAATATGAAGATCATGTAAGTCTTCTGCTCTTCTGACTCCCTACAACTTCTGTTTTTGTTTATTTGTTGTTTTACAGATTGTAAAAGTTCTACTTAAATCCTAAGGTTTATTATCACTTCCTTTATTTGACAAATGAGAAGACTTTGGAGACTTAGTGATATTCTTTTAGAATTATACAACCAATAGAAGTCTCAAAATTGTCAAAATACACTATATCCTCTCCTCTTTGACACCAAAAAGTGTAGTTGCAGTAACATTAGTGATCCCAGGAACTGAAACTGGGTGCATATTTTACTTATAGCTTCATACTGACAGTATTATACGATGATATATATGTTTGAATATACAATAAAGTTCCTACATGTATGATAAATGACGGAGAATAGCAGACATTTTAAAAAGATCTACTTTTTAGAATGGTTATAAAAGGACACTTTGATAATGTGAGAAAAATTTAATTGTACTGGTTCCCATCACTCTATTAGCCCACAATATCACAAAAATTATTGTTAAATTACTAGAGTACAGATTAAAGACAGTAGACTAAAGATGTAGAGAGATATGATGAATTTTTAAAAACCAAGCTTTTTAATGTATAAAAATTCTTATCTTCCCAGTTTGTTCATCACAAAAAAATATTCATTCTATATTTTATTCTCAAATATGCAATATATACTTTGAAATGGAAATAATACCTTGGGGTAAGTGATAATGAACTCCTTTCAATTACATTTTATGGTTATGACCTTTATTCTGACAATAATTTAACATTTTAATTAAATCTGAAGTCATTATCTTTTCTAAAAATTTGTCCTTCATCCCTCTTGATATAATTTAATGAAGTAATTTTCCATCCCAATCTGCAATATCTGGTTATGAATCTTAATACCATTTTTCAATGAAATACTTCTCTGTTATTTATCTTAAGACAATCTTTGAATGACTGGAAAATTAAGAAATACTTTGACTTATCAAATAGTTGAATAATATAAAGTTGTGGTAAATGTATATAATTTGTCCATAAGTGTAAATGTGTTTTAAACTGACCTGACATGCAAATAAATTATGCGCAAGTAAAATTCTTTAAACTTTATGACTCCAGAACTTCACATCATCTTAGAGAAAAAAAATGGTGAGAGAGAGAGAGAGAGAGAACGAGGGACCAAGAATCAGACTCTTTAACTATAGGGAACAAACTGATGGTGATGGCAGGGGAGGTGAGTGGGGGGGGAAGGGGGAAATAAGTGACTGGGATGAAACAGTACACTTACCATGATGAGCACTGAGTAATGTATAGATTGCTGAATCAGTATATTATGCACCTGAAACTAATATAACACTACATGTATACACTAATTTTAAAACTAAAAAACTTAATAAAAATAATATCTAAGGTCAAAAAACTGAATTATTTGAAGTAAAAATGGAAATTTATTTATTCATGTATTTACTTGAATTAATTACCCACTAGGTACAAGAGTACATTTTATCAAAAAAAAAAAAATTCATTGAAAAAAATCTGTGACTCTATGTATGAGTACTATAGTGGTTGTTTGGATTGTAGCATTCATTTTATAATGCAAAGATGTGCTTGAAAGTGTAACACTGAATAGAGACAGTAAAAAAAAATCTTTCTCTAGTCACATAATAGGGAAACCACAGAAAAATTCGTGTCTTATTTTCTATTCTTTTACTTTCAACTTTATGCCCTATGTCCCCTGTACATAGCATAAGATTATTGATAATATATGGTAATGGATAAATTCATAGGCTTTGTAGTTAAATGCTAGAACTTAAATTATAGCTTTACTGTCTTATAAAATTTAACTTTTTCCTACCAGTTTTCTCTCTATAACTTTAGACATATATTAATATAATTCACATTAATATATTAAAGGTGAAAAGTATATGATTATCTCAATAAAAATAGAAATACATTTATTATAAATCAAAATCTATTTGAGATTAAAATTAAAAAATTATCAAATACTATCTTATTAAAAAAACCCGAAAGCTAATATCATACATTATGCTGAAATAGGACAATCATATCACTTAAAATCAGGAATGAGATTAGAATGCCTGCTATCTCCAATTTTATTAAATAATGTGTTGAAGGAACTTATCAAAGAAATAGGACAGAAAAAGAATTTGATTATTTAAGGATACACAACACATATTCCAAGCAATCCTTTTCTGCAAGATAAGATCATTTAAAGACATTATTCAAATATTAGATTGCATCATATTCTCTATTTATAAGCAATATTTTAAAAGTAGAATCCATTATAATAGACATAGTTTAATAAATTGTTTGACAATATCAACAGTTATTTCTTATGTAGTGGTCTGTGTGAAAATTTTGGAGTAGTTTTAAGAGATCATGGAGACCTTATGGTGGGTTTGCTGTAGAAGATCACTGGCCTTGTGTGTTTGGCTATATGTGAGGGTCCACACAAATGGCTAAGCATAATGTACCCAAAGATTCTTGATGTTCTTGAACAAATTCCTAAAAATGCAGCATATCAAGAGTATACAAAACAGATTATGAATGAGAAACTGAACATGGGTAAATGGAATCAGATGTTAAGAGATTAGAAGACCATCTTCAGGGTGGCCAATTAGGAGAGGTGATTCTTCAGGCTGAAAATGAACTAAATCTGGCAAGAAAAATGATTCAGTGGAAATTTTAACTGGAAGAGCCTCCTGCCAACCAATGGAAATGGCCAATATAATAATCATTAAATGACTAATGTGTTCATGGGAAACTGATGCAATTAAATGTACTTTTATGTTAAAGATGTTTCTATATTATTGTCAACTTATAACCAAGAAAACTAATGCAGAACATATTTAGGAAACTTGTTAATATTGATGAGTATGGTAATGGGGACTTGTGAATCCAATTTTGATGTGTAAAGCATTCATTTAAGTTATTTAAAAAATAGAGAGATGATGGAATAAAAGGAATAGAGAAAATAACAGTAACTCATAAGACAGCAGAGTTTTCAAGCAAAAGGGAACACTTATTTTTGCTTTATCTTGTTTGGTTTGCTCTATGCTGATGGAAAAGACATAGATTTAAACATATTTTAATTAATTTGAGAGAGAGAGAGAGAGAGAGAGAGCAGGGAAGAAGGTCAGAGGGAGGGAGAGAGAATCTCAAACAGTCTCCATACTCAGCATAGAGCCCAACGTGGGCTCCATCCCACAACCCTGAGAGCATGACCTGAAGCTAAAATCAAGAGTCAGACGCTCAACCAACTGAGCCACCCAGTAACCCCTAGAAATGATGTAGTCTTGAATGAAAACCTTTTAGTGTAGAAAAGACAAGGGAGAGTTGGTAGAATGATGTTCTGAAGTAGAGAAGCAGAATGGACCCCACTGCACAAGTGAATGAATTGGTTTCATATAGGATAGTGGAAAGTGCATCTCTGCTCAAAGTGGAAAGGGAAAACATGTACTGAGAATGTACAGTGATACTGGGTATGAGAAGAACTGCCCAGGTTTTTGTACTGCTGTCATTTATAAGAAAAAAAAAAAGTATTCTCTGGTTTACATTTAGATATTGGTCCTAAGAAAGAAAGAAGAACCAAGAATAATACCAGAGTTATTATCTTGGACTCAAGGGCAAATCAACTAATATAACTAGAAAATCGGGTGGAGAGGTTTGTGCAGGGGTTGGGGATGAAGAAAACCAATTCTATCAGCTTTGGCTTTTTGTGTGAGAATTTATTTTATGAACTCAGAGTAAAAACGTTTAGTTGCTTATAGGATATAAGTGTTTGGAGTTTAATAAATCCTTGTAGGGGTGCCTGGGTGGCTCACTCGGTTGAGCGACCAACTTTGGTTCAGGTCATGATCTCATGATTCATTAGTTCAAGTCCCACGTCAATCTCTGCACTGACAGTGTGGAGCTTGACTAAGGTTCTCTCTCCCTTTCCACCCCCCTCTTTTTCTCTCTTAAAATAAATAAGTAAACTTAAAAAAAAAACTAAAATAAGCAGAAGGAATTACATCAAACTAAAAACTTATGTCCAATGAAGGATACCATCAACAAAACAAAAATGCAGTCTACTAAATGGGAGCTAGACTGGAAAATTGTTTACCTCATGGTAGTTAATATCCAAAATATATAAAACACTTGAATGAGTTCATGTCAAGAGAATAAATCACCTGATTTAAAAATGAGCAGAGGATTTGAATAGACATTTTTTCAAAGAAGATATACAGATGGCCAACAGGCACATGAAAAGATGCTTGACATCACTAATCTTTATGGAAATAGAAATCAGAACCACAATGAGATATCACCTCACACAAGTCTGATTGGCTATTATCAAAAAGACAAAAAAATAACAAGCATGTGAAGAAAAGAGAACTTTCATTCACTGTTGGTGAGAATGTAAATCAGTGCAAAGTGTAGAGATTTTGCAAAAAAAAAACGCACAAAAAATAGACAAACAAACAAACAAAAAACAGAATTGTCATATGATCCAGTAATTCCACTTATGGGTATTTAACTAAACCAAAACAAACCAAACCAAACAAAACAACAACAACAACAACAACAACAAAGTAAAACACCAGTCCAAAGAGATATAGACACCCCTATGTTCATTGTAGGATTATAATAGCCAAGATATGGAAGCAACATAAGTGTCCATCAATAGATGAGTTAATAAAGAAAATGTGGTACACACACACACACACACACACACACACACACACACACAAACACAATAGAATATTAGCCATAAAAAAAGAAGAAAATATTGCCTTTGGCAACCACATGGATGGACGTGAAGGGGGTCATGCTAAGTGAACTAAGACAGAAAAAGACAAATATGATTTCACTTGTATGTGTAATGTAAAAACAAGTGAATAAACATAAAACAGAAACAAACTCAGATACATGAATCAAACTTTTGGTTAAGAGAGTGGGGAGGGACTGGTGCCCAGGCAAAATAAGAAAAGGCAATGAACAGGTATAATCTTCTATTTATGAAATAAATAAGTCATAGGGATGTAATGTAGAGCACAGGTAATATAGTCAGTAATACTGTAATAACTTTGTGCAGTGACAAATGAGAACTATGGTGGGAATCATTTTATAATACATAAACATATTAAATCACTATTATGTACACCTGAAACTAATAGGATATTGTGTGTCAATTACACTTCAATTGATTCAGTGTCTCTCAGGTGATTACATGTCTGTCCACTGAATTTCAATAAAAATTTTTTAATGTTTATTTATTTCTGAGACAGAGAGAGAGCATGAGTGGGGGAAGGGCAGAGAGAGAGGGAGACACAGAATCAGAAGCAGGCTCCAGGCTCTGAGCTGTCAGCACAGAGCCCTACGCGGGGCTCAAATTCACAAACCGTGAGATCATGACCTGAGCCTAAGTCGCTCAACTGACTTAGCCACCCAGGTGCCCCACCACTGAATTTAAATAAAAAAAACATCTCTTAAAATGGTAGGAATAAATGCAGGAGAGACTGGAGGAGGAGGGGGAGGAGGAGGGGGGGGAAATTTCACGAACTCCCTCTAACTTCTTCTCCAACATCAATATTACATGCCATTTTACCTAGAGTTAACTCCAAGTAACTCAAAACATGAAAAATGCTTATATTACTTGTTCCAAATCAAACTATAACCATTAAGTTTAAGTTTGAGCAGCATTATTTATTAAGTAAACATTACAATTTTATGATAAGTTAAAAGATACATAGGAAAAAGTTATCACATTGGGGTCTATCTTCAAAATGTAGCTAATTAATGCTGAAGTTTTAGAGTTATTTTAGATGTTTCTGACTTCCTACTACATGTTTATTAAAATTATAATATTTCTATAAATATAAAAGCAGTTAAATGTACACAAGAATAATTTCAGAGTATTTTTCTGACAGATTTGGGGATTAAAAAAGCAGGTTCTATAAGAAGAAAGTAGTGGTTATGAAGAATCTGTAACGGATCTTAGTTCATAACAGTAATATCAGAGGAACGAAACTTTTATTCACATTGTTGCCCTCATTCTAATCCAACATGATTTTTGTTTTTGTTTTCTGTTTTAACTCTAGAATCTCAATTTGAAAAATTGTGTCATAAATCAAGATGAAGAGGAGGATTTAGGAACATTAGACTCTTTTATAATGACTTGTGACATTTAAAGGGCCAGGGTTTTTTTTGTTGTTGTTTGTTTGTTTAAGAAGCTAATATTTTAATTTAATATTTTTTCAAGAATTAGTCCTATCTAGGATGCTAATTAAAATGTGGTAGAAATAATTGGAAAATCTCCTTTCTCCAACAGTAAAATGTTAGTATAACAAAAATAACACCACAATAATATCTACCTACTATATTTAAAATATGTTTTTGAAAGCATGGAAACTCATTCATTCCAGACATGAAAAGAGATTTCAAAACAGTATTATTGATTTTTTTCTTTTATTTGTATTTATGATAAATAAGGTAGATCTATTGCTTGAAGCTACAGTTAATACTAAATATTTGATGAATTATATTAAGCTAACCCTTTCTGAATTTAATCATTCCTCCTTTAAGTAGTGTAGCAATGACTTGACAGTATATTCTTAGAAAAGGAACTAAAATCAACATGCAACTTGAGCTCATTTTTAAGGAAAAAAATTCCATTTGTGGGTGAACGCAGGTGTCCCTGTATTTTTCCCTCAAGATTTTATTGGCTATTACTTTGCTTGGAACTTAAGCATATGAATAGACACAATTGTTGAAAAGGCATAAATAAATGGATATGCCTGTGAGAGGCAGTGTTTAATTACCTTTTTTTTTAAATTGTCTCTTTACATATGTTTTATCAAAAGTGTTTTACTCTTTAAATACCTATCACTTTTCTTCTGATTTTTAAATTATGCACATTATATATAATATGGGGAAAGAAAAAATCCCAAGAACTATGTTTTTAAATGATGCAAATTTAGAAGAGATTCAAACTATCTTCTTAGTCTTTTTGATGTTTACACATGCAATTATATTGCATATGTATAATATATATTTGATTTTTACATACAGCTTTACATATAAATATATATACCTCATGTTCATCTATCTATGATCACCTAGTTCATATTCTTCATAATATTTCCTTCAAAAAAAGGTAAAATGGACTATATCAGAAATAAATATAATGTAAAGATAAACTCACTGGGGAGAATATTTAAAACATATTGGGCCTCCTGGGTGGCTCAGTCAGTTAAGTGTCCAACTTCGGCTCAGGTCATGATTTCATGTCGTGAGTTCCTGCCCTGTATCAGGCTCTGTGTTGACAGCTCAGAGCCTGGAACCTGCTTCACATTCTGTCTCCCTCTCTCTGCCCTTCCCCAGCTCATGCTCTGTCTGTCTCTCTCTCTCAGAAATAAACATTAAAAAACAAAAGTAAAAAAAAAAAGTAAATAGCAGCCAGAAAATTAACGAAGAAGATTGAAACTGCAATGAGTCTACACCTGCGGAATTTGAAGTATCACAGAAACTTCAGTAAATTTACCATTTACCCCTACTGGATTTTTCAGACTGAACTTAATGGGAATGAGGAAATAATTTATTTAAAAAGTACAAAATTATATAATAACAAGGATAGAAGGATATTTAATATGAATGAAAGAGGACATTAAAAATTCATAAAATGATACTGAAGTTTATAAAATCTTTTTGAACAAATGGGAAGAATGCTGTGTTCTTAAGTGGAATATTTAACAACATTAACAATTTCAAAACTTATCCCCAGTTTTTTTTAATTTGATAAACTGATTTCATTTTTATTTATTTATTTATTTTATTTAAATCCAAGTTTGTTAACATATGGTGTGGTAATGGTTTCAGGAGTAGAATTCAGTGATTCATCACTTACATGTAACTCCTGGTGCTCATCCCAAGTGCCCTCCTTGACACCCATCCCTCCCACCTGCCTTCCTTCCAGCAGCCCTCAGTTTGCTCTCCTTATTTAAGAGTGGTTATCTTATGGTTTGCCTCCCTCTCTTTTTATCTGGGTTTTCCTTCCCTTCCCCTATGTTCATCTCTTGTGTTTCTTAAAGTTTCTGTGAAAGAGTAAATATTTCATTGAAACAAAACAAAAACCCATGAAAAACTCTCAGGAAACAGGAAAGGGAAGGAAAATTTCCTCAGAAAATACCACATTACTGTAAACAACTTAATATCATTGTAGGGTAAAAGTAGTAATTAGATACATGCAGAAAAATAAAGACTCCAGAAGTAGTTTTGTAATATATTACTCTGAATTTCCATTTTTCCAATATCCTCAGGGTTTGTATATACGCATCTAACTCTTTTAAATAACATAAAATGCCAGAATGTGGATGTATTTTCATTGTGATAAATATTTCCAGATTATTTTTAAAACTTTTGTAGCAATGTACAGTTCTGCAATAGTGTTTTGTTTTAAGAAGTTAGATTCTAAAAGCAGAATACTTGAGTTTGAATTCTAACTCTACCATATACTTGCTGCCTGAACTTGTACAGATTAGTTTACCTAATTATGCCTCAATTTTATCATCTGTAAAGTTAATAGTAGCCAGCTTTGGGGTTATTTTGAGGATTAAATGACTCAATATTTATAAATACATTTACATAAGTGCCTGACAAATAAAAGCACAATATAAAACAATACTAAATTAAGAATAGTGATGTGATGGGATGCCATGATAAGGCTATATGAATTAAACAAAATACAAAATAATTAGCTTATTAAAATTATACATTTTTCCTGGGCTCCTGAGTGGTTCAGTCTGTTAAGGGAACGACTTTTGCTCTCAGTCAGATCCTAGTCTCACTTACAATTTGTGATTTCAAGCCACACACTGGGCTCTGTGCTAGCAGCATGGGGCCTGCTTGGGATTCTCTCTATCCTTCTCTCTTTTTCCCTCCCCACTTTGCACATTCTCCTACTCTCTAAGTAAATAAATAAATTAATTAATTAAATCAACATGTTGTACACCTTATACCTACATAATGTTATATGTTGATTATATCTCAATGAAGCTAGAGAAAAGTAAAATTGCACATTTAAGAACATAACACAAACCACAATAGTAATAACTCCATAATTTGTATATTTTACCCAAAGATGCGAAGGATATGCTTCAACCTTATAATATTGCTTTTTTTTTTTTCTATTTTGTCCTTTGTTTCATTTAATCATTTGCTTAAGTTACCATAGTGGGTAAAATGACATTAAAATGAAAGGAAAGTATTAAAATTTTTCTTCATCAATCATTGTGGTATGTTTTTGTAGTTAGCATATTAATCGTACAATATGGGAAGTGCTGTCATGCTGAAATTATACATTATTTATATCGCTTTTTTGTGTTTTATGCTCTTATTTTGATGAGTATTATTATTTACATGTTAAAATACAATATTTTTAAGTTACCCATACTAATTATAGAATTTCACATATATTCTAGGCTATTCCCTTGCTTTATTGAAGCTTTGGAAACATTTGTCTTTATCCACTACTAAAAGCTTACTATTCATTCACCTCAAAATGCCTCCTGGTAATTGGGAGTACATTCAGGGACTTTACCAGTAGAACTTGATACTCCCAAACTCTAGATGCTAATTTCACCAGCACTTGAGACATGACTCAGCCCCAACTTGGGTATTAGAATCTTTATTTGCAATGCAATTTTATTTGATAGAAATTATTTTAAAGTTCCTGGGAGTCTTCTTTACTGGTCTTTAATGCTTGCTTAATATAGAAGGAAACTTTGCTTTTAAACCCTGTTGATGTCTTTATAGGGAAATAATACACAGAAATAGCCGATAGGCTAGTTTATATGAGCTTATGTACTTTCAGCAAATAATTCCCTTGCTTCTCTTTCTAGTTATGCTTCTGTGGTAATTTATAAGTTTAGCAACTTTGTTGAACATAATAGAACATATAATATACCTTGGCATCTTATGACGTTGCCCGTCCCGCTTGATTTTTTTAATTTTTATTTTTTACATTTTGTTCTACTCCATTATTCTGCATAAACTACAAAGAGAAATTTCTTTGCAATCCCTCCTTTCATTGTCCATTTGATTTATACTTAATTCAATTAGATTCATTTAAACCAATATATGCCATACAAGTGTTATGTGGCAAAATTATAATTGGCATAAGGGATGCATTGATGAACAAAATAGAAAAGCTGTCTACACATAGTGTGAATCACAAAATAATGAAACAATTCAGTATCACTTGGCACCCACTGAGTTCTTAATGAGTATTTATGTAATGTGTATATACGAGGCCTCATATAAGCCACCCATTTTTTAACATTTAAAACCAAGTTGAAGAATAAAACTTGCCATTTAAAATGAACAGTTTTCAATCAGAGAAGTAATGTTTGCAATTCCCTAGGAGAGCGTAGTAGTATACCCTGAATCAAGGAGAGGAGGCAAAAGTCACCAACAGGACTTCACAATTTCTGCCTTTCACTTTTTATCATTTATTTCTCTGAAGTTAGCCTACAATTATATATCATTGAAAATAGCAGCAAATGTTCGTAAACCATCCTAATTTTGTATATTTGTATTGAATACTGACTGAGAATTTACAGATTTCTAACTGCAGACTTCTTCCAGCATCATTTTTAGAAGCCCAATCAATAAATGTATGTTGGAATGTTAAATGTTACAATTTATTTTAAGGAAGATCTACATCCAACATGGGGCTTGACTCAAGGCCCCAAGATCAGGAGTCACATGCTCTACCAACTGAGACAGCCAAGAGCTCCACTACTGAAAACCCTTAAAGAATATGATATATACTTTCAAGAGTATTTCAGAGTATGCTGTTTGCAGTATCAAAAAATTCTAAAGAGAGGCACTGACAAACAGTTTTCTACTTCAGTCTTTATTTGTCTCTTTATTGTTACTTCATTAATAAACTGTGGCAATATTTAGACATATTTGTTTAAATAAGCCCCAATACCATGAAGTTATCTTTCTTAAGATAAAGGTAAAATCATCTAGTATGGAGAAAAAATTGAATTTGGTTTTGAATTGAATTTGAATTGAACTATTTGAACCATTACACATAATAATGTCTTAAGAAATTATGTATCTTATTTTCAACAATGATATAATTTTGACATGAAAGCTATACATTTCCTACCATGAGTGCTCAAATCCTGATTATATACCAATATGTACTATTTTAGCAAATAATTAAAAGGATATGCCTATACTGGCAATATCCTTGGCAGAAAGGGATACTTGTGTCTTATTTAATGAGGGTATTCTCTACCACTTTAGTCTTTGTGAATAAAGTTTCCAAAACATGATTAATGCATACTGAATCCCCCAAATCCTGAAAATATTCTATCATGCCAAATAAAATAGTTATTAATAATTGCAATAAATCTGAAACATGGTATTTCAGGAATAATTAGAATTATCATCTATCATGTTGCCTTCACCTATGTCAAAATCTGTTTCTTAGAATTCAGGTTATTGGTTTAATTCTTTATAAAATTATACATCTTTTAGACTATTCACTTGATGCTCATTAACAGTGTATACCCTTGACAATATGTGATACCCAAAAATGTGATAAAAAATGTGTTGCTAATAAATCAGCTTTCTAAGCTATCATATTTACTATTAATTTTATAGCTGAATTTATATGTCAAATAACAGAACACCAAAATATAAGAAGCAAAAACTGTTAATAGTACAGGACATACATGAGATAAACAATTGAAATTGGAAACTTTACTGTCATTTTAGGAAAGATTAATTATACCTTAGACTGCTTCCTTTTAGACGTATGGTTCACCTGTGACTGACTTTCCATTTTATTTTCAAACAGTTTTATACAAATGAGGGAATCTAATGATCTTATACTTAAAATTTCATGACCTAAAGTTTAATTCTCTTGAATTTAAATGGGGTCATTGTATTCCTGTTTGCTAGTACTCAGCTATGAAACCATGAAGACATCCCCCACTTTCTAAACCCTGGATGCTGCTCTATACTTGTGCTACATATATATTTTCATTACTTAAAAAATTTCTTAATTTCAGCTTTAAGCACCCCAGACTACCCTGTATTATTGCTAGTAGAGTTCTACTGTTACTGAGAAAGACTGAGATATTCAGTAAAATGAAGTTTCTTTTAAAATCACATTCAGTAGTACTAATAGAAATTACTAAATTCAATAAAGTAATCACTTTATATAGTTTTATTAGAAAATTGAAAACTAACAACATTTCACATTTAAGCCTTTTCTACTCATTAGTTCAATTACTTCAAAAGGCACATGAAAAATAAAGGTCAACATTTTCACTAATTAACAGTTTTTATAAGTCAGAGTGTAAATTAAAAAAAAAAAAAAAATATATATATATATATATATATATATATATATATATATATATATGCTTGGGATGTTCTGTTTTGTAAGCATATTTGTGATGACCTTGAAAATAAAGTGAAATTTTCAAATACACTTTGTCTAATATATTTTCTTGGTTTGGTGAAAGTAACACTGTGCTTGGAATGCAGTGCAGAATAATCATTCATTATGTTCTTTTACAATGTTAGGTTTTCTTTAAATTCAGCTTAACATATCTTTTTAATTGAGACAGTCCAACATGTATTGCTATTTGGGGCTTTTCCTTCCCTGTAGAATAAGAAATGTTATATTAAAAAATAATTTTTTAATACAGAGAACAGTTTTATGTTGCCAGAGGGAAAGGAGGTTGCAGTAGGGCAAAATGAGTAAAGGGAATTAAAAAGTAGAAACTTACAATTATAAAGTAAATAAGTAATGGGCATGAAATGTATAACTTAGGGATTATAGTCAATAATATTGTATTAACTTTGTAAGAGGACAGATGGTAAATAGACTTACTGTGATTACAATTTTATGATGTATAGAAATGTGAATCACTAAGCTGTATACCTGAAAACTAATGTAATATTGTATGTCAATTACACCTAAATAAAGAAAAATTATTTAAAAATCAGAAAATTTTAATTCTTTAATTTCAGGATTCTTTAAATGTCCATTTTGAGCTCAATAACACATCTATAGACTTCATGGTTTTTGAGCCTTAAAGAAATAATTTATATCTATAAGTATTAAAAACCCTAAATATCCTAAGAGAGTTACAATTCCAACATCCACTGGACAGAATAATACCAGCATCATGATTAACCAATTAAAATATAGCATATTTTTTATCTATCTTAATGTCTGCGTCAGGACATACATTTAATATTGTTTGTTTGTATAAAAAAATATAAACAATTTCCTTTAACCAATAAGGAAACAGAGGACTTAGAGTTTACAGCATTTATCCAAATTCTCTGGTAAATGACAGCGCTGGAATAAGAATGTAAGCAATTGACCACTGAGTCTGCTGTCTTATCTACTATCTACATGCAGACCCTATTCTAAGTCTCAGTTACTTTATCTATAATATGGGGAATGATAATGGCCACATCAGAGTTTTGCGAAGATTAAATGAAAAGCAAAGCATTTGGAACAGTGTTCCATAAATGTCAACTTCTATAAATACTGTTTGTAATCATATGCTACATTGTCAGTGATAATGAAGAGGTTAGCATTAAGACGAAAATATAATGATCAACAAAACAGATTAGGCAATAGGTGATATATTTCTATGAAGGTCTATTTCATCAAATACGTCAAATAATTCTTTATGAATAAGCATAAAGAATTTGTTTTTTTACACATATGATTTAATTGAAGAGTTACTGCTCATAGTTTAAAAAATAACAAATTTCCAGCTTATTAGCTTTGAAGATCTATTTTATCAAACACGTCAGAGAATTTTTTATGAAAAGGATAAGGAAATTTTTTTGCACATATGATTTAACTGATGTTACCATTCATAGATAAAAATAACAAATTTCTAGCACACTG
This sequence comes from Acinonyx jubatus, assembly GCF_027475565.1. Lineage (NCBI taxonomy): Eukaryota > Metazoa > Chordata > Mammalia > Carnivora > Felidae > Acinonyx > Acinonyx jubatus. The sequence goes on from NC_069382.1 coordinate 105,016,728, forward strand.
CTTATTATCATTTAAATATTCTCAGAAGTCCTTCCATAATATTTAGAAAAAACAATAAGGTAGGGAGAAAAAGATTTTACTTTATATGTTTTTAGCAATATTAAACTATGAACTCTTACTTTAATATTTGATTTTCATGACAATCTTATGTAGTAACCCCCATAATGCATAATACCTTGGAAAGTTAGTTTTGAGGTGGTCAGGTTTGAATACACTAAAACCACTTTATGGGAAAGAGAATTAAAAGCCTGTCTTATAACGCATTTTCATTTATGCTTCCAAGAAAAACAAAGCACTGAGGACATAATTATTATTATGTGTGTGTGTGTGTGTGTACATGTGTGTGTATATATATATATATGATATGATAGAGATAGACATATTAATATAAATACTATATTTTTTATAAAAATAGATTCCTTTGCAATTAAAATTCATGAAATTTTGACCTATCTTTAAAAACAAATAAATTTTAATATTTGATATATTGTTTTCCATCTCTCCACCAACTTTATGGAAAATGCAAATTTTATATTGGCATTTATTTATTTGCAAGTGTTTATAAAAAACCAAACTAATCACCACCCTTATTTACAGATATGAAAACTGGGCAGTTTGCAATTACATACACACATGTAAAAGCTTATTATATATTATATATAAAGTATAAATAAATATATATATTTATAACATGTAGTCCCAAAATTTGAGGATTCAGATTCAACAATTTACATTTAATAGAAAGATTAAAAGCAGTTTTTGGAGTTCTTAGTGCTTACTTAATATTTGCCCAATAGATGTATAGCATTTTAGGCTGATGAACATTGGTAATGCCAGTCACATGTGTATTTAGACTCATGAGGAAGCTTTTTATCTACAGTAACATTAAGAAATACATATTTTCTCATCATAGTCCAACAGTTTTTCAGAAAATGATTATAATGCAAATTAACACTGCTGAATCACTAATTTCTTCATCATATCATAGTCACTAATTTGTTTTATTTACCCTAGACTCCAAGATCTGCATTCCAAATGATTAACAATTACAATTGTGCATTACAAATTAATGCTATATATGTGTAATTGTAAAAGATGGTATTTCACAATTGGTTTACTCCTCAAACGTCTTAAAAATTTAGATACCCAGTATTAGCAGGTTTTTGTTTTTGTTTTTGTTTTTTTGCTATACACAGACACATTTACACTCACACCCCCATTACAAATAAAGACTTACAGGAAGAAAGTCAATATATTTTTATAAAATATGTTCCCTGAGGAAATGATTTAAAAACAAAAGAAAATTCAAAGTTTTAAATGCATATAACTATTACAGAGCCTATTGATGGGAATCTCATGTTTTATTTAGGTCCTTAAAGACAGCTATTTTCTGGACCATATCCCTCAATCTTTGCTAATGCTTCAATGAAGACAGAAAGAAGGACTCAAGATTGCTGTTGGTAAAATATCACTGAACAATTATAAAGGCTGAAGTTTTATAGTTTAGGGTTTCATGAAGGGAAAAAGAAATAATCAATAGACTTTGAAGTGTGGATTACAGTTACTTGGAGTGATGTAAGTTCAACATCTCTATATTTTCTAATAACGGTTGTGCATTAAACTAAATTTGAACTTTTTCATTGAGATATACAAAACACATAACAGAAGAATATGTGTATGTGCTGACTACATATTTATATTGGACACTATTGAGCAAACAATTATTTTTAAAAAGAAAGCTAAAAAGTGGTGCCTGGGTAGCTCAGTCAGTTAAGCATCTGACTTTGGCTCAGGTCATGATCTAGTTTGTGAGTTTGAGCCCCAGGTCAGGTCTATAATGACAGCTCAGAGCCTGGAGCCTGCTTCAGATTCTGTGTGTCCATCTCTCTGTGTCCCTCCCCTGCTCATGCTCTTTCTCTGTCTCTCCCTCAAAAATAAATAACATTTAAAAAAATTTTAAAAAGCTAAATGGAAAGTCAGGAATACGCATGCAATTCATTCTCCTGTCTCATGCAAACATTTGGTCTTAAATCATAAGACATACAGTTAAAGTGTATTATACACAAGCTTGGTAGGTTTAAATTATCATTTCTAAACTATAAATTAACAAAACAATATTATTATATAGTTAAATTATTACTTGATTATTTACCAATAAAACTGACCAATTCATAAAGGTAATTCTCAGTTATCTTTATATGTAGTCTCATACAAAATTAATCAGTATTTCTATAGCTTAATTCTTAGCCTTGATTGTGTACCTGAAAGAATTGCTTATAGCATAATGTAAGACTGCTAGTGATATTGAGAATCAGTCTAGGCACTAATCAGGTTAAAAGATTGTAATAATTAAGGTCAAACAGGAAACTGGTTAGAGTAGATCATCCCCAGGGCATACAGATCTTCTTCAACTCAGGATGGGGTTCTATACCAATAAACCCATCAGAGGTTGAAAATATCACAACTCACAAGTGAATTTAATACAGACATACCTTGGAGATACTGTGTCTTTGGTTCCAGACCACTACAAAAAAATGAGTATTGCGATAAAGTAAATCACATGATATTTTTAATTTCCCAGTGCATATAAAGTTATGTTTACACTATATTGTAATCTATTAGCATTAGGTATATGAAAAACAATGCATATACCTTAATTAAAAAATACTTTATTGCTAAAAAATACTAACCATCATCTGAGCTTTCAGCAAGTCCTCTGTTTGCTGGTGGAGGTTCTTGGCATGATGTTCATGGCTACTGACTGATCAGGGTAATGTTTGCTGAAGGTTGGGTTGGCTGTGGCAATTTCTTATAATGAGACAATGAAGTTTGCCACATTGATTGACTCTTCCTTTCATGAATGATTTCTCTGTAACATATTTGTAACATATAATATACATTTCTCTGTAACATATTTGATAGCATTTAATCACAGTAGACCTTTCAAAATTGGAAACAATCCTCTTGCTTCTGCTTTCTCCACTAAGTTAGTGTAATATTCTAAATCCTTTGCCATCATTTCAATAGTCTTCACAGTATCTTCACCAGGAGTAGATCTTATCTCAAGAAGCCATTTTCATTAATCATTCTTAAGAAGCATCTCCTAATCCATTGAAGTTTTACGTGAGATTGCAGAAATTCAGTTACATCATCAGGTTCTACTTCTAATTCTAGTTCTCCTGCTATTTCTACCATGTCCGCAGTTACTTCCTCCACTGAAGTCTTGAACCCCTCAAAGTCATCCATGAGGGTTGGAATCAACTTTCAGCCTTGTTAATGTTGCTATTTTGACCTTTTCACATGAATCATGACTATTCTTAATGGCATCTAGAATGGTGAATATTTTTCAGAAGATTTTCAATTTACTATGCCCACATCCATCAGAGGAATCACTATCTACGAAAGCTATAGCCTTATAAAATATATTTTTCCAATAATAATCTTTAAAGTCAAAATTACTCCTAATCCATGGGCTGCAGAATGGATATTGTGTTAGCAGGCATGAAAACAATATGAATTACATTGTACATCATCAGAGGACTTGGGTGACCAGATGGATTGTGAATGAGTTATTTTTATAACTTGGTTATAACTTTGGTTCCAATAAAGTTATTTGTCAATAACTTCCTCACCTTTGTCAGCATTCATAGAATTGAAGAGAGTTTGGACTTTCCTCTGGATGAAGCCCTAGCTTGAGGGAATGTTGTGGCTGGTTTGATCTTCTACCCAGACCACTAAAACATTCTCCATAACAGCAATTAGGCTGTTTCACTTTCTTGTCCTTTGTGTGTTCGTTGGAGTAACACTTTTAATTTCCTGCAAGAATTTTTCCTTTGATTCCACAACTTCACTGTTTGGTACAAGAGGCCTATATTTTAGCCTATCTTGGCTTTCAATATGCCTTCTGCATTAAGCTTAATTATTTCTAGCTTTTGATTTAAAGTGAGAAATGTGCAACCCTTCCTTTTACTTGAATACTTGGAGGCCTAGCGTTATTAATTGGCCTACTTTTACAATCATTGTTTCTCACGGAATATGGAGGCTTGAGGAGAGGAAAGAGATGAGGGAATAGCTAGTGGGTAGAGCAGTCAGAACACACACAGAATTTATTAAGTTTGCTGATTTATATGGATGTGGTTTGTGGTACCCCCCACCATTACAACAGTAACCTCAATGATTACTGATCACAGATCATAACAAACATAATGAAAATGAAAGAGTTTGAAATGTTGCTAGAATTACCAAATGTGACACAGAGACACAAAGTGAGCAAATAATATTGGGAAAATGTACAGAAAGATTTCTTCAACACAGGATACCATAAACCTTAAATTTGTTAAAAACACAACATCTATGAAGCTCAATAAAGCAAAGGGCAGTAAAAGGATGTCTTTCCATTTACCTAATCTACAAAACATTATAGTTTAGTCTAGCCTATCTTATAAGTGCTGAAATACTTTTAAAGATAGGCTAGACTAAAACCATGACATTAGCCTATACTTGGCCAATAAAGTTTTGAATATTTCATGTAATTTATTCAATACTATTCTGAAAGTGAAAAACAGAATGGTTGTATGGGGATAGAATGGTTGTAAGTATATTAGTGGTTTATCCTTGTGATCATGTGGCTGACTGGTAGCTGTCCTCGTTGTCCCTTCCCAGCATCATGACAGAGTAACATACCCCATATTGTAGCCTAAGAAATGATCCAAATTTAAAATCTGAAGTATGGTTTCCACTGAATGTGTATCACTTTTGCACCATCATAAAGTCAAAAAATCGTTAAGTCAAATCATTATAAGTTAGGTACCACCCATACTTGAAGATTTGTTTTAAGAATGTATTAATCCAATTTTCAGGAGAAGTTATCCTAGTGTCGAAATAGTAAAATCAAACCCAAATTCCTAGTTTGCGGGAAGGGATATGCAATACGTGTAATATGTAATATACATATGTGTATATGTAATGTATGCAATCGACACAGGGAACTTGAGAAAGTTTTTGCTGTTATGAATGCAACACTGAAGAAGTATCAGAATCAAACAAAAAGAAACAAGACTTGCAAATTCCCTGAGCAGATAAAACCAATTGAGTCATATAAACAGAGCTTAATTTAGCTTATTTTGCAAGGCAAGCCAGACTAACTTGACTGGGTCACTTTTCACTTGTGTCTCTGAAAATCACCAGTAAAACTTAAACTTTTCTCTTAAATTGATATAAGGTGACCACTAACTAATTTCTTATCATGTAAGAAAATTCTAATATTGTAAACAACACTGTGAAGAAAAAACAACCACTGTTTCCTCATGTAAGCTGTTTATAACAGTATACCTTCAAGTCTCATTCCATGTTTGCTTTGAGTGCTCCTGGTTGGCAAACTGTCTTTTTGGTATGTGCACAATAAAATTTTACTAATTACTACTTGGGTGATTCATTGGTTTTACTTCTACTATTTCTGAAATTTTGACAGGAAAAAGGAGAAGGGAGAGAAGCAGAATGTATTTCAGTATGACTCCACTTTTAATATCATTTATATTCATTGGAAAAAAGTAAGTTGGACAAAGAGAAATAAGAGAAAGAAAAAGAATTCCAATGAGAGAAATGAAATGTAAATATATTGTTTAAAGTTTAATAAAAGTTAAACTTTAAAAAAAACGTTTAATTTTAGAATGAAATGATCCACAAATATGCAAGTAATGGTAATGAATTGTTAAGCTCTAATTATTTACTAAGAATGAAAAATTTTCTCCGAATGGCCCTGAGATCTCTCTCATTGTCTTTTCTAATGATGTATAAAATCTCTGGACTGGCCAGCTCTTTGCTTATCTCCAGGGACATGTCAAAGATTCTGTTGTTGACTTGTGGCTAAAATGAGGCTAAATATAACAGTAAAACTTGAACAATTAAAGTCAAAACTCCACTGCTGCATAGCTGGTTTTAGGATGTGTACACTGATGATGGAAGCCACAAAGAAATACTCAGAAGCACTTATCTTTGAAAGAGGACAGGGAGATTTCATTTATTCTTTCAAGCTATAGAGATTGATCAGTAACTAGCCAACAGTCAAGAGATGCAAGGGAAAACGTGAGGTTTCTGTAACAGAGGCAGATAGAAGTACTAGGAAGGCTTGTAAGTAGGAATGGTTTACAATTGTATTAGACTAGTGAACTTCACATTGAAATCTTAGCAAATCCCAACTTTTAATAATTATGGATTCATTCTCTAATAAGAAAGTTTGCAAGATCAATGAGCACAGGGTAATTATATTCAGAAAACAGAACAATACTAGAGATGAGGTGGTTTGCAACATTTAAATTCTCTAATATTGATTTGTTTATTCAGGATTTCATCTAGACCTCTCTGGTCGACAAAAAATATTTAACTCCTTATGAAATGACAACTTTCAGTATTTGTTCCTAAGATAATATTTGCCAACTTAAAAATGCTATTAGGAAAATCTCAATCCTATTCTTTCTTACATATACCAAATATCTAAAAATCATCAATGGATAATGTATTATGTTAGGTGATACAAGTGTCATTATTATTACTAATTTAAATACTATATCATATACCATTAGTTTACACAATGATAATATTAAATTGCAATTAAATATTTGATCAGAATTAAATGAAAGGCACAATTTTTGATTCATTGGTTAAATCAAAAATAGTCATTGAGTTGAACAGATCCTATTTACCTAATGTCCAAACAAAATTCACTACGTTAACTACAGAGAAATAGAATTTATCTTGAAAAGCCAATTGACATTTAATTAACTAAAACTAACTGTTTACATGTAAATTACTTATCTGAGCAACCTAATTGGAAGTGTTTCTCTGGTGCTTTTATTGATTTGACTAACAACTCTAATTTAGTATTTCATCAGATTTAGCTCTCTAGAGTAACACCAACAAGCTTTATTATAACCAAATCACATAGCAAGTGCCTCAAATAATACTTTCTGCATAGGCAAATATTAGTCTTATCCAAATTCACAAATGGTTTCATATTATACTAGTACTATCCCTCTAGTTTAACTCATTCAAAAACATTGACTAAGGCTAGAAAAATGTTAATTTTTAAAGACTTATAAATAATAATTAGCAGTATTAAATTTTGGGCACGGAAGTAGGGTTACTAACTGTATTTTATATTTCAAATCTACTGAAAAGCCAGTATATTTTTTTCTCAGTGCCCAAACATTGAAGCTATTTAAACTGTAAATTTTAAGCTCAATTATTATAAAGAATGGCAACATACAGCTAAAATATAGTTTAGCACAGAAACAGCTATTGGGATTAAAAGTTTTACCATCCATCTTTGTGTGACATTTCATAAAGAGCAGAGTCTAGTCAGCTAATCGTTCATATATCATCAGAATTTGAAATTAAATACTTCGATTATAGAAATAAAGATTTTTTTAAAAAAGAGAAAGAAAGCATAAACTTTGTTGGACATCTTTAAACCCCTTACTTACTATTAAACATGTATTTTCCACATTTTTACTGCTAAGTTAAAAAATGATCTTCACCTAGCTGTAATTGTTCAATTTCTTCCAAGTTTATTATGTACCTACTGTTAGAATACATCATTCCTCTGGTTAAAGATTCTTGCTTTCCTGCCTATGAAAATGTTACTTAAACACATTAAACTGATGTAATGAATTAATTTAATATGTACATATGCACCATTATTTCAGGTAGCCTATTATAACTTCATTAGAATCGATTACGGAATGAATGTGTGTCCCCCCCTCCAAATTCATATGTTGAAATCCTAACACTTAACATGATGATATTTAGGAGGCAAGGCCTTTGGAAGGTCATTATATGATGAGGATGGAGCCCTCCTGAATGGGATTATTACTATAAGTGTTCTCTAGCCCTCTTTCTGCTGTGTGAGCATACAGAGAGACGGCAGTCTGCAGGTGGGAAGAGGGACATCACCACGACCCAATCATTCAAGTGCCTTGATCATGGATTTCACAACCTGAAAACTATTTTTTTGTTTGTTTATGAGATACTCAGTCTATGGTACTTTCTTATAGCTAAGATAGGGATGAAGCATTCATTTTAAAAAAAGGTAAGCTTATCTTTCATTTCATAAATGGGAATCAAATGAAAGAAAAAGTTATTCCACTTGATTTATTTTCAATATTATTTGATACCATATAGTACATACATTTTTTTCCTACCAGACAAGTAAATGTTGCTTATTTTCATTCATTGAACTCAGGTGTAAAATTATATTTACTGGTAATCCTGGCAATATGAAAACCCTCACAAGTTTAGTCAAATAAGGAAATATAAGTCTGCTTATTCAGGGTTGTTAATTATAGGATTCATAAAAGAAATGCCAGGAGTTTAACAAACAAAAAGCAAAATCAGATCTATGAATACAGAGAATAAACTGATGGTTGTCAAGAGGGAAGGGGTTGGGGGATGGACAAAATGGGTGAAGGATAGTGGGAGAAACAGGCTCTCAGTTATAGAATGAATAATTTGATATTTATGGGAATTAAGGACACAGTACAGAGAATGTAGTCAATGATATTATAATAGATATGGTGACATAGTAGCTACATTTGAGGTGAGCATAGCATAAAGTATAGAGAAGTTGAATAATTATGTTGTACACTTGACACTCAGGTAATATTATGTGTTGACTGTACTCAAAATAATAACAATAATAATTAAAATAATAATTAATAATGATAATAATAATAGAAGAAAAGCTAGGAGCCTGGATTCGATGCAAATACATATTGAATTCACTTTCATCTCTTCAAACCTTTCTAAAATAAAATAATTTTCACATGAAATAGGATTTGGAAGTTAATGTCTATGATGATTAATTCTATTTGTCACCTTGGCTAGGCTAAGGTGCCCAGATGTTTGGGCAAGCAGGAATCTGTTGCTGTGAAGGTATTTTTTATTTGTTTTAAATGTTTATTTGTTTTGAGAGAGAGAGACAGCGAGTGTGCGTGAGCTCATGAGTGGGGGAGGAGGAGAGAGAGACAGACAGAGAGAGAGAGAAAGAGAGAGAGAGAGAATCCCAAGCAGGCTCTGTGCTGTCAGCACAAAGCCCCACGTGGGCTTTGTGGGGCTCGGACCCACAAATAATGAGATTATGTCCTGAGCAGAAACCAAGAGTTGGACGCTTAACCAACTGAGCCACCCAGGCACCGTGAAGGTATTTTTCTTAGATATGAATCAACAGTTCAATCAATAGACTTTGAGTAAAGCAAATGACCCTCCATAATGTGGGTGGGCCTAGTCCTCATCCTTAAGTTTAACGCCTTAAGAGAAAAAGACTATAGTCCTCTGAGGAAGAAGCAATTATGCCTCTAGACTGCCACTGGACTTGAGACCACATATCAACTCTTTCTTAGTCTCCGGACTGTGAGCCTGCCCCGCAGATTCTTTCTCCCTCAATAAATAGAAACACACACACACACATATATACACATCCTGTTGGTTCTGTTTCTCTGGAGAATCCTGACTAATATAGATTTCTTCAGCTATATCATACCATTACAGAATAAAATAAAATAAAATAAAAATATATAATATAATATAATAAATAAAATAATATAATTACATAATATAATCATATAATATAATATAATCATAAATAAAATAAAATAAACATGCTTTCCTCATGGCTGAAGTTGCAAAACTGGAATTTCACCACTTCTTATCCAATCTGTTCTTATAATCAACCTGTAGATTGGATAAGAATCAAAACAATCTACATCAATAAGGAAAGGATTGCTAAATTTCAGTGGACCCCTGGGGTTGGAATCTATATTATAATGACAGTGAGAAGGACAAGGAGAAGTAAGTATTAAATAAGGAATGTAGATAAACCTCTTATTATGTCTGACTGTGATGGAGAAGAGAAAAAACAGGGGTCAAGAGCATATTTCACACATTTTTATTTTTAAATAATATAAAATGTATACGGGACTGTTAAAAATGGTCAGAATATCTTTATAACCTTCATCCAGATTTATCAATTATTAGCATCTTCAGCCATAAAAACTTCAGTGTATTTTGCCTAATAAAAAGGACACTCTCCTAAATAACTGCCATGCAATCATCAAACTCATATGGCCCAGATTCCTAAATATGTAATCTTGAGCAAATTAATTAATCTCATCAATATTTAAGTTTCTCACCTTTAAACTTACCCTAAAAAAAATTAGATTCTTTGGCTTTAAGATTATAGTAAAAATCTATACAAATATAAAGAATTTTCATATGACTAAGCTAATATAAACCCTGGAGTACCTCCAAAATCAATAATGCTTAATTAAACATAGATGAAGATAGTAATGACATAAGACAAAAGTAATTTTTAGAAAGAAAGAAAGAAAGAAAGAAAGACAGAAATAAAGAAAGGAGAATAGAAAGAAAGAGAAAAGAGCTGACATCCTTGATGATGAAGAAATTTTTTGATAGGACGGGTTCGGCAAAACTTAGTAGCTATTACCTATTCTCAGACAGCCAGAAGAACTGGCCACCAGATTTCTCAATTATGGCTGCTAGCACTGAGTCTAACTAATTTCTCAGTAGCACTTTTCCACATGGAGAAGTTCAAATAGCATCAACAAATCCTTTTATCAAAATCAAGACCTTGTAACGTTGAGAAAATTACAAGCGTTGTAATAAAAAGCAAGCAAACAAACAAGACAGAAAAATGCAGGGATCTTATTTCTGATATTAACTGATATACAGTCCATAAGCAAATTTCCCTAACGGTCTCAAACATGTCTTTCATGCCATTTTTTTTTTCCCAATCTGGAATTTAATCCAGAAGCATGGATTGCATTTAGTTGCAATGGAGAACAATTTGTGTGTGTGCTCACGCTTACATCGTAAGAGGTGGTAACTTAAAACAAAAGAAAGAAATGGGGGAATTAAACATTAGAATTCCTTAAATTGCTAGAAGGATGGCATCTAGCACCTGTATGCATGATCAGCAACATAAAGTAGATTTACCCAGTGCCAATACAAGTAAGTTTGAGTCCTCCTTACAGGAAACTGGTGCCTATTTTCTCAGTAAGTAGAATGTGTATTTATATACTGAATGTTACGGGAGAGTTTGTAGGGTCATATGTTTAAAAGTGTTTGGAAGATTTTGACAAAGAAGGAAAGAATATCCAATGGGAAAAGGACAGTCTCTTCGACAAATGGTGTTGGGAAAACTAGACAGCAACGTGCAAAAGAAAGAAACCGGACCACTTAATTAAACCGTACACAAAAATAAATTCAAAGTGGATTAAATACCTAAATATGAGACTTGAAACCATAAAAATCCTAGAGGAGCAGACAGACAATAACCACTTTGGTGCCAGCCATAGCAACTGTTTTTTAGATATGTCTCCATGAGTGAAACAAAAGCAAAAATAAACTACTGGGACTTCATCAAAATAAAAAGCTTCTGCACAGTAAAGGAAACAATCAACAAAACTAAAAGGCAGCCTGCAGAATGGGAGAAGATATTTGCAAATGACATATACAGTAAAGGACTAGTATCCAATATATACAAAGAATTTACAAAAACCTCAAAAATGAATAATACAATTAAAAATGAGCAGAGGACATGAACAGACATTTCTCTAAATCAGACATCTAGATGACCGACAGACACATATAAAGATGTTCATCTTCACTTACCATCAAAGAAATGCATACAAAAACTACAGTGAGATACCACCTTACACCTGTCAGAATGGCTAAAACCAAAAACACAAAAATATCAGGTGTTGGTGAGGATGTGGAAGAAAAGGAACCCTCTTGCACTGTTGGTGGGAATGGAAACTGGTGCAGCAACTGTGGAAAACAGTATGGAGTTTCCTCAAAAAGTTAAAAATAGAACAACCCTGTGTTCCAGCAATTAGATTACTGGATATGAACCCAAAGAATCAAAAAAGATACATGCACTCCTATATTTATAACAGCAGTAATAACAATAGCCAAGATATGGAAGCATCCCAAGTGTCCACCAACTGATGAATGGATAAAGAAGATCTGGTGTGTGTGTGTGTGTGTGTGTGTGTGTGTGTGTGTGTGTAATGGAATATTATTCAGTCATAAAAAAACAAGTGACATGTTGTCATGTGAAATAGCATGGATGGAGCTAAGAAGTGTAATGCTAAATGAAATAAGTCAGTAAGAGAAAGACAAATACCATGTGATTTCACTTATATGCAGAATTTAAGAAACAGAACAATTAAGGGGAAAAAAATAAGAGAGAAAGAGAGAGACAAACCAAGAAACAGACTCTTAATTATAGAAAACAAACTGGTGGTTACCAGAAGGGAGGGGAGTGGGGGGATAAGTGAAATAGGTGATGGAAATTAAAAAGGGCACTTGTCATAATGAGCACAGGGTGATGTATGGAAGTTGAGTTACTATATTGTATACTTGAAACTAATATGGCACTGTATATTAACTAACTGGAATTAAAATAAAAACTTAAAAAAAATAAAGTGCTTGGAAACTTTTGAAATAGTTGTGAAAAAATGAGAAAGATAGCTAGTGAGGAAAATGAAAGTCTGTCCTATAATATTGGGGAAAACATAAAGTTGAATATTTCAAATTTCATGGTGGCAACAGTCTTTTAAGGTTGTATGGTTTATAGTGATAGAGATAGACTAAATACATAAAGGGTGGGAACTAAGGTATAAAGCTAGAAAAGAAGTGTGGAATACATTTAAAAAATAATAGTCTAAGATGTCAAAGTTAGAACTGAAATTATCCATAGGCCAAATCAAATATACAGTGAGGTAACTGAACAAGAAAGGTGGGATGCAAAGAGAACAAGATATTGCAGAGATATGATACAGAGGCTTGTGTTATCAAAATAAGAACAGATGTAGCTGTGAGAATGGACATGAGTGACATTCAGTGAATATGATGCTGACCAGTCACTATGTAGCTGTGTGTTACTGGAAATTCCACATGGAATTTGAAGTCAGCCAAATGATAGCAAGTATTTAAGTACAAAGAGACATAATATGATTTCCAAATTCTGCAATCATGAAAGCAGTTCACTTGGCAATAATGAGAAGGTAAAGAAGTGTGCTCTAACTTCAGATGTGAATCTTAAAGAAACAATGCTACTTTACAAAAGACGGATGAGGCTAGATGTAAAAGGCAGCATTTGGACATCAAGTACATCTGAAACTCCAATTTGCATCTAAAGGAGCATGTGAAAAAAAAAATAGCCTTTCCCTGAGGATGCAGGAAAGGAAGAACCTAATTTCCATTATCACAATGAGATGAAGAGTATGTAGAGGAAAAAAATAGGAATGAGAGTTTGTTTATCAAGGGATAGAGGGTCCAAAATGTGTAGTGAAATGAATCAGGAAAGAAGACATGGTGGGGAGCTGGGTTAGCAAAAAATAAAAACAAAAACAAACATAAACAAAAAACACAACCATGTTTAGAAAAAAGTATGATTGTGGAAAAGACAACAATGGTAACTGGTAGTATGATTTTCCAAAGCATTAGCTAAGACAGGTGGATTAGCATTCACTTAGTTTTTAGAAGAGTCAGCAGGGCTGTTTATGAGCTGTAGTCCTGATGGTGTTATATTCTCTACTTAGTGACAGGACACCAACATAATTTGAAAGAAAGTAGTTGAGGTTCAGATCTATTCTATGTTTTGTTTTGTTTTTTAATTGAAGTATAATTAATGTACAGTGCTATATTAGTTTCAGGTGTACGATACAATGATTTAAAATTTCTATATATATATTCATCAAGATAAGTATCCTCTTGATTCTCTTCATCTATTTCACCCATCCCCCCCAACCACTTTCCCTTTGGTAACCACCTGTTTGTTCTCTGTTATTTAAGAGTCTGGTTTTGGTTTTTGTTTTTTGTCCTTTTTCTTTGTTTGCTCATTTGTTTTGTTTCTAGATTCTACATATGAGTGAAATCATGTGGTATTTGTCTTTGAATCCACTCTAAGTCTCATATGTGTTCTGAGCTTCTAGATCCAGGCTCAGAGTTTACTGCTACTTGCATTTACACTCATAGTTTCAGAATATTGAAAATGTGACTTTCAGAAAAGTTAGAAGTTATGTAAAAAGAAAATGGAGGCCTCTGTCTGCTCAGTGTGACATGTTATAGTCTAAGTGATGGGGTAAGGGGCATGGTGAGGATATTCACAAAGACTGAGGATGGATGTAATAGGGGCAGCCCAGAAAAGGTTTTCAGAGCCTGAACACAGATATTCAGAACCTCGAAATAGAAAGAGGGAAGCAGAAGTGATAGGACATTGCTTATACACAGTGGGATGGATCAAACACCTAAACTTATAATAGTCAAACAATAATAATAAATAGATTTCTCACTGTCAGAGAATGGAGTTGCAGATAAGTTTCTACTACATGTGGTTTCTGTGTAAATTTATGTTTTCATTTCTCTGAGATAAATACTCAAGAGTGTAATTGCTTGATCTTCTGATAAGTGCATGTTTAGTTTAATAAGAAATTATCATTTTACAGAATAGCTATAACACTATACATTCCCACAATCAATGTATGAATTATCAGTTTCTCCATATCCTTGCCAGTATTTGTTATTACAATTATTCTTCTTCCTTAATTTCAGTTGTTTCAATAGATTTAGTGATATCTTACTATGGTTTTAATTTATATTTTCCTAGCAACTAATGACATAAAATACATTTTATGTTTATTTGCGATCTGATGTCCTACTGGGAAAAACCTGTTGATTGCCTTTTGCCTGCTTAGTTTTATTTCAGTTTTTCTCATTATTGCCAAGTGAACTGCTTTCATGATTGCAGAATTTGGAAATCATATTTGGAAATCAGAGTTTCAGGAGTTTTTCAGATATCCTAGTAACAATACTTTTCTCCAATATTTGGTTTGCCAATATAGTGGAATATATTTACATTTTACATTTAAATTCATGATCCATTTTCAATTAATTTTTGTATACAGGGTGAATGATAGGGTAAGGTTTTTGTTTCGGTTTTTTTTGTTTGTTTTTGTTTTTGTTTTTGTTTTTGTTTTTGCCTAAGTGTGCCTAATACTCGTGAATCACTTATGTGGTTGATATTTGCCAAAACTCTTTGGGAAAAGAGTACACATTTTTCAAATGAAATAAACTTGACATTAAAAAATTATATAATTGTATCTCTAATCTGTGTATCATCAGTTTATTTTTTCCTCATTTATTCACCCTAAAGATATTTGTTACTTTATACTACTTAGTTTGAAAGTTGTTTTTCTTTTTTCTTTTTTCGTTCTTTATTTAGTTTTTTTCAAGAGAGAGAGAGACAGAGCTTCAGCGGGGAAGGGACAGAGAGAGAGGGAGACACAGATTCAAAAGCAGGCTCTAGGCTCTGAGCTGTCAGCACAGAACCTGATGCAGGACTCGAATCCACAAACCATGAGATCATGACCTGAGCTGAAGTCAGACGGTTAACCGACTGAGCTATCCAGGTGCCCCGAAAGTTTTAAGGACACAGAAATTTTTAAAAACTGGATCTACCAAAAAATGTCACTGTCAAGTTAATTTGACAAAAAGTAATCAATAATTTAATTATTGTTTAAAAATCGATATACATAATTATTAGGGATCTACAATCCTTGACAGTTGAAGAATACCAACCAAGAAAGGGCTTCTAGAGAACTTTAGCTTTTTGGTTTTAGCCTTTCATTCTAAAAAGGTGTATGTACTTTTTGTTAACTAATTAAGACTCTCACACTAAACCAGATTTCACATCATTATTATCGCAGGCAGCCTTTATTTTCAAAGAGGAATTTTTTCCCTATTATAGTTATTACAATCCACTCACAAAGTCCAATTTTGTTCCATTATATATTTCAATTCTCCCCCTTCCCATCTCACCAAAACTGCCATGTGATGGCATACACTAAAAAGAAGGAGGAAGCTAGCTTGCCCTTGTAATTCTGTTTGAAGCATAGACTCACATTCTCCATTGTGGATAATTTAGTGATGCACACACACAAACACACAAAGACTCATGACTCTCTAAATTTTGGGATTTAATTCATACCGACTCAGATAATACAGATCTATACTAGCTGAATAGATCAAAAGCTATGTGTATTGTTAAAGCAATACTCTTTTCTTCTACTAGAGATCTAAAATAGATCTTGCCAACATTTTATTGGTGCATTGCATTAGTATCTTCCAGTTTTACAAAATCTCATGCTTATACAGCTCAAAAGAGAAGATTAAATACAACTCTGCTTTGTCTTTATAAGGAATTCTGTAGCTAACTCTGGTATAAATTGGGCATGAAATGAATGTATTACTGCAAAAGTGTGAAAATAAAACCCATTATAAACTAGAAATTAATCGTTGCAATGGCAAATCATTTTGTAAGCTACAGGGTTTTCTTTGAGACTGTTTTGCTTTATACTTTTAAAACTTTTGCTGAAAAGCAATCATATCTTTTCTCTTTACTTTTATTACTTATAACTTTCACATTAATGTTTACCTCATGTATTTGGCATATCTTTGAAAAACTAATTGGTTTTTAAAGGTCTCTTGATTTGGTGTCTATGCTCTGTATTCACCTTTTATATATCTTTTTAAAATGTCTATCCTACAACATGGAGTTCTCATAAATAAAATATCTAGTAAAGCATAATCATGCAAAATTAAATTTTCTCTCCTTGATATATAAAATAGAATGGATCAATGCTCTATAACTATTGAAACAAATTCCCATTAGTTTTACCCTCTAATCTAAAATTTCCTTGTGTCATAGCATGTGGTTAGGGTGTGGGAAAATAGCCAGCCAGTGCATTTATTGTCTATTAAGTGAGTTTACGTACATTTAGTAAATTTGGGAGGCCATGATTTGTTATTCTGAAAAAATTATCAAGTTAGAGATTAATGTGTATATGTAATGTCCCTCTTTTGAAATTTTAAAGCTATTTTATATATTTCTTTTGTAAAATTTGCCTTGTGAAATATGTTTCATGGCTTTTAAATCTATCATATTAAAATTTTATAAAAGAAAGAAGTTTCTACTTGAACATCATGCATGCATTTGTGTAAAATAATGTCCAGTAAAAAACATATTTGTGAATAAAAATAGGAATTAGGGACAATCATACTTTATAACCAAAATACATGCACATGAAAGTACACAAATAAAATCTAACACATTAAAACATCTAACACATGGGGTATCTGGGTGGCTCAGTCTATTGAGCATCTGACTCTTGATTTCGGCTAAGATCATGATCTCACAATTCATGGGTTCATTCCCCATGCTGGGCTTTGCACTGTGCATGGAGCCTCCTTGGGATTCCCTCTCTCCCTCTCTCTCTGTCCCTCCACCCCCCTCCCCAAATAAATGAGTAAACTTAAAAATTACAAATAAAATAAAATGTCTAACACATTTAGAAATATTATAGTTGGGATGCCTGAGTGCCTCAGTTGGTTAAGCCTCCCACTCTGGATTTCAGCTTAGGTTATGATCTCATAGGTCATGATCTCTCAGATGTCACATCAGGCTCAGTGTGGAATGTGGAGCCTGCTTGGGATTCTCTCTTTCCTTCTCTCTCTGCCCCTCCCCTACTCACACTCTCTCTCAAAATAAATGAATAAACATTTTAAATTAAAAAAATAATATTTCTGATAGCTTTCCCAAATTTACTGACCTGATGACAAACTTTCTGCAGAGTTGGATGTTAACCTAGAATTCTTAGACTAAAAGTAAAACTTAAGAAAGTCTGGAACAATTTTGGGAAAATAAAACCTGCATGTTATAGCAATATCTTTTCATATCTCTGGGAAAAAAAATTCATGACCCTAAAATATTGTGAGGGATTAATCTATATTTAAGACCTTATTGTTTGTGGAAATTCCATTTAAAAGACGATCCATTGAGGACTCCCTCCCACCCACCCATACACAACAAATCAAAATGTGGTATTATTATTGGGTTCTACTGTGGTTGTATAAAATGATCTGTATCCTCCAATAAAAATCAGCGTGGAGCTCAATGCAGGGCTCAAACTCATGAACCATGAGATCATGACCTGAACCGAAACCTAGAATGGGATGCTTAACCAACTGAGGCACCCAGGCTCCCCTCAGAAATGTTCTTAATAGCTGCACTGGGGTGGCTCAGTCGGTTAAGTGTCTCACTCTTGATTTTGGCTCAGGTCATGATCTCATAATCAGGGGGGTTCGATCCCCACATCAGTTTCTGTTGACAGCATGGAGCCTGCTTGGAATTATCTCCCTCCCTCTCACTCTGCCCCACCCCCCATCCTTTCTCCCTTCCCCATTTGCTCTCTCTCTCAAAATACATAAATAATCTTAAAAAAAAAGAAATTTTCTCAATAAATATTTATTGAAAGCCATCTAAAGGAAAATAAAAGTCAATATTAAAATTTGGAATTGAATATAGGCACAACTTATGTCTCAGATAATTGTATATTCTAATAAGAAATTTCAGTCATGGAATTGAACAAAATCACAACAGTGGATTAATGCTTATCTAAAATAGGAACAACATATGGGAGCATAGAGGAGGGAAATTTAGAGTAAATTACAGGTTAAGTGAAGGCTTTCAGATAGCTAAAATACTTAAAATGGGTTTGAAAACAATAAGTATACATTCAATAGTTTAAAAAGGGTCATGTATCCTTTTTGAAAATAATAAAATGACATTGGAGGATGGCATTATATTCCACCCAAAACATGCCACTTTGACATAAGGACTATTTTCAGCTGAAGTCACTTGAAAAACAGCAGATGCATGAAGGGCATTCTAATCTCCCTTTTTCTTTTTGAAAACAGGAGATAAAAACTCCCATGTAAGAGATGCCTTCCCTATAGCAGAAAAAAAAAAATCTTCAGTGGGAACCACAGTTGAGAGAAGTCTGTACAAAAAGACCTTGTTAAAATTATTCAATGTTATCTTCCTTTGGACTCCCCGCATAGCTTAGTTACTTTTCCACATTTACCTCTTTTTGTTCAATCTAGTGTAAAAACAGTTAGCTTTTGCCACTTCTTTGAGTCTTCATTCCTTATGAAGTCTCTAGTGTCACATAAAACTTATATTAAATGAATTTGTATACTTTTCTCCTGTTAATCTGTTTTATGTCAATTAAATCCTCAGGCCAAGCTCAAGAACCAAGAGTGTAAAACTAAAATAACAACAATAATATTAGCCTTTAAACCATTTACAAAAGATGGAAAAAAAATATCATCTAAAGTTAGTTAAAAATATGTGAATGTTAACTAGGATATTTAAATTAGAAATAGAAAAAAGGAATTTAGATTCCATTTATCTTGGGGCACCTGAATGGCTCAGTCTATTAAGCGTCCAACTTCAGCTCAGGTCATGATCTCACAGTTTGTGAGTTCGAGCCCCGC
Source organism: Acinonyx jubatus (assembly GCF_027475565.1). NCBI lineage: Eukaryota > Metazoa > Chordata > Mammalia > Carnivora > Felidae > Acinonyx > Acinonyx jubatus. The sequence goes on from NC_069382.1 coordinate 105,036,141, forward strand.
GTTGGGCTCTGTGCTGACAGCTCAGAGACTGGAACCTGCTTTTGATTCTGTGACTCCATCTCTATCTGCCCCTCTCTCACTCCTGCTGTCTCTCTCTCTCTCAAAAGTAAACATTATTTTTTTTAATAATCCATTTATCTTGATGAGCCCTGAGAAATATATAGAATTATTGAATCATTCTATTGCACACCTGAAACTAATAGAACAGTATGTCACTTATACTTGATTTTTTAAAAAAGGTTACAAATAAAATAAAAACAAATAGAATTTCACATTTTTTATCTCAATAATGGCATCTTACAAAAAGTCCCATAAGAAAAGTGACTCTGAACAAAATGACAATTAAATATAGCAGCCAAACACACTCAGAAACTAAAATAACATTTAAAATAAATAGAAAAATTAGAAGTTAGAGTGGATAAGGTAAAGTAAAGCATATATTGAAATTTTCTGGGCTTAAAATTATGACCTAAAAACAATGTTTCAATTTCATTTATTTTAAATCACCCAAGAAACAAGAATAATGAAGAATCCAGTTATCTGCCTTATTTTATTCATCTTCCGGAAGTATGTATGCTTCTCTTGGTTTAAGAAAGAATTTTTTGAGTTCTTAAAAATTCAAAATATTGCAATTGCTTGTATATCTTAGTGAAAATTTAGACTATTAAACTCTAATACATTCAGATTTATTCTAAAACATAGAAAATTAAAGCCTTTCCATTGTTTTCCATAAACTTAGCATAAAGTTAAATTAAAAAAATACTTTAAATTATACTTTATTTAAAAATATTTTATATAATAAACTATTAATTATTTTTGTGTTATCATTAAAAAAGAAGCTCTTTTGGCATGAATTTTAATAAAAAAATACTCTGGATTACAATCACAGAAGGAATGCTACATATAGATGTATATTCTGAATTGCTCACACCTTGCCATGTAGAAAGTTTTCACAAAGAGCTACAGGTGTTGATCATAGTTCATTCAGAGTTGACAAGCTTACATATTGGTTACACACTTAATAGAAAGATATATTGTAAAATCTGTTCAACTTTGCTAGAATAAAGAGATGTCAGAACTATGTCAAACAGGTAATTTTGAAAAACAGGGGTTCCTAGGGGGCTCTGTTGGTTAAGTGGCCAACTTCAGCTCAGGTCTTGATCTTGCAGTTTGTAGGTTTTATAGCCCAGCATCGGGCTCTGTGCTGACAACTCAGAGCCTGGATCCTGCTGCATATTCTGTGTCTCCCTCTCACTGCCCTTACCCCGCTCGTGCTCTGTCTCTGTCTCTCAAAAAGGAATAAATGTTAAATACATACATACATACATACATACATACATACATACATACATAAAGAAAAAGAAATAGATGTACTTAAACTTGTCCAAGTAACTGCTTGTAAAAAAAAAAAAAATCAAACATATATTTGGAAGCAGTTATTGGAAAAGTTTCTAGCATCTAGAAGAGACAAACATTCCCAGAGCCTCGACATACTAAGAAGTGGCATGTAACTAAACTTTGATTCATACATCATGCTGGCCAGGATGTGTTTACATTGTTTTAGGAATTTGCAGGGAGTGGCTCTGTAAAGTAGGTGGGAGGAATCTAATGGAAAGCCATAGGGTCTTCTCCATCAGGAGCATCATGAGCAATGAAGTACCAGCAAAATTTGCAACTTAGATTGGGGGTGTTCTTGTCTTATATGGTGTTCATTTTATGGCAACTGTGTTTGTGCTAAAGTATCCTTGCTTCCTTAGTATCTCTCTGTTAATCACACACTATAATTCTGCTACCAATATAGCATAAATACCTCACCTACAAAACTCTTATGACACTTTATAAAACTTCAAAAAGAAATATTCTAATCTTCTAAGTCAATTTCCATATGAAGAATTTCAATGCAATTTGAAAAGGTAATCAAAATCATTAAAATATAATATGCACTGATTAGGCTTTAAAAACACTGATTGATATCAGTGAAGATAAAAATTTTGAGCTGAATTTTTTAAAAAATGAACATTGTGATTGAAAATGAAATACAATTTAGTTCATACAACCCAAAATTTATTTTTTCCTTTTAGATCATCATATTTTGGTAACGTATAATTTTCTTCCATGTAACCATTAAAATCAAGCATTGAAAATCAGCATGTATATACATTTATTTAAATCACTATATTACAAAGTATTACTCCAGAAATATAAAAAGAATACTAGACATGTTAAATTATATTTTTCCACTATACAAAATATACATTTTACCTTCTATCATTTCCTATTTTGTGTTTTACATGTATAGAAACCATAAGGAAATATTTATTTCTGAAAGTTTACCCTAAAATATATTGATATAGGTGCATGCTCAGAAAAGGCTTGAGAACACTGTTATAAGTATTAGACTAGATGTTGAATTTGACTAACAGTATTTAAGTTAATTAAGACACGTTTGCCTTCTTCACACAAACATAATGGATACTTCAACAGAGGTTTAAGATAGAAGTGAAAGGCCAATCTTAGAAACAATTCTGAGATCGAACTAACACGAGGTGATATTGCAAATATAAGTATAAAGGCTTTGGCTTTGTTATGCTGGTAACTACAAAATGAAATATAAGAAATAGGTCAAATTATAGAGGATTGAATATAGGAAAATATGTATGGCAGTATAAGGCCTGAGAGTAGATAAGGTCACCCAAAAATTGGATTTAGAGTATAAAAGTTGTCTCTAAAATTATACCAGAATGTATTTCACATATAGTCACAGAATTATTTATTCACCAAATTAAATCGGCAAAACCCATAAACTAATAAGAGGGAAAAATTACAGTGGCACATTTTAGCTTTCCTGACAGTATACTGTAATGCGTAAATAAAATATCTCTAGAATCAGAACTTATTTCCAAATAATTAACTTTGTTAATCAGTGAATTTATGACCAGAATGAATTATTAAACCTCACTATGCTTCTATCATCCATTGTGTACATGGGAATATTAATAAGATTTAATAAGATTAATAAGGATAAAACTTCTAGTCCTGCACTCTTCACAACTTTTCATTTTTAAATTTACACTGCTACTTTACATGAGAGATATATGTTCATGTAAATTAAAGTATTCATTAAATAAAGACTTTCAAATACATTGAAACAAATATTTAAAAAATTATATTATGGTGAACAAATGTATACGTGTGTATATATTTAAATATTATTTTTTATTGTGACAGGATAAATGTTATGCTTTAAGGGCTACGTTTTCTGTGGAAAATCATGATCTGGAATCAATTTTTTTGGTTCTATTATGTTGTGGGATAAGTTTGCTCTTAAGGCAAACTTTTGTCGGCAAATGAATACTTCGGTTTAGTGAAAATACATTAAACATTAAATAAGACATCACAGTGGTTGTAGAAGAAACCTCGAATATACAATTCTCTATTTTCAAGTTAGAAATTATTTTAAAAATATTTCCAGAGAAGAAATACATGTATCATGATCATATGATCAAACCTGAAACCATATAGGTAATTTATATCAGTAGAAGAAAGTCCTTTAATCCTTGATTCTTTTATTGTAAGTATCATGTAAGGGCAAATATAAAGATATGAATGATGTCTATGACCCCAGAAAATACAGGCATACCTCAGAGATTTTGCAGATTTGGTTCTAGACCACCGCAATAAAGTCCATCAAAAGAATTTCTTGGTTTCTCAGTGCATAAAAGTTATGTTTGCACTATACTGTTGTCCATTAAGTGTGAAATAGCATTACGTCAAAAAAATGTATATACCTTAATTAAAAATAGTTTATATCTAAAAAATCCTATCATTATCTAAGCTTTCAGCAAGTAGTAATCACTGATCACGTATCACCATAACAAATATAATGATAATGAAACAGTTTAAAATATCCTAAGAATCACCAAAATGTGACACAGAGACACAAAACGAGCAAATGCTGTTGGAAAATGGTATCAATACACTTACTTGATACAGGATTGATGCAAAACTTCAATATGTAAAAAACACAGTATCTGCCAAGTACAATAAAGTCAAGCACAATAAAACGAGCAGTGCCTATAGAAATTTTCAAGTGACCTCTGTCTTCATCCTGAACTACATTTTAAATCACTGCTTAAAGTTATGAGTTGTTTTTACAGACACACAATCTTTTGTAAGATTATAAATAAGTAATGAAAATTATGGTCCAAGTAGCACATACTATCTCTTCCTTATTAATAATTCTCTATTGTATACAGCCACATTGCCATATTTCCCTATACACTTCTTTCTAAAAGTGTATTATAGCTAAAGGTATATATTCTTATATGATTATTTGCCTTACCTATATTTTTTCAATAACTGAATTATCCAGGAAAGCAATAATATATCTATTTGGCTCTGTGTTTTATTATTCTAACACCTGACACATAGAATGCCCTGCATTTTGTTAAATTTATAAGATCACATATATGAGAGGAAAAATCTAGAAGATAGTACGTTCTCAATACTTATGATTACAGATTTTTTTCCCTTTATTATAGCTAAGGGCAGCAAGTTGTTTAGTTATATATACTTTTGAATACTTTAGGTGTACTTAAGAAAAATCATCTCATGAAAATATCAGTTGGTCTATTGACTACCTGCCAAATATCCTGTTGTTCTTGTCATGATTAGTTACCATATTGTTTTGGTTTCCTGAATTATATTAAATTTAAATTCTATATACAAACAGAAAGTTATATAGAGAAAAAGGACAGAGTTTGGAAGACAGAATATATTGACTAAAATTTCACCTATAAAATATATGACATTAATGTTCAACTAGAACTACTAGAAGATATATGAAGGTGGGGAGTGTACATATGTATACATATATGTACATAAATACATATGTACATATACATGTATATATATGATTTACCATTATATTTTTACCATTATATTTTTATTTTTATTATTATTTTTTAATGTTTATTTATTTTTGACAGAGAGAGAGAGAGACAGAGCATGAGCAGGGGAGGGGCAGAGAGAGAGGGAGACACAGATTGCAAAGCAGGCTCCAGGCTCTGAGCTGTCAGCACAAACCCGATGTGGGGCTCAAACTCACAGACTGTGAGATCATGAGCCAAAGTCGGACACTCAACCGAATGAGCCACCCAGGTGCCCCTGATTTACCATTATATTTTTAAAGTCCACTGTTATAAAATAACTTTTTTAGTTGAACAGGAAAATTATAAAGAATGTGAGTCATTAGGGTTGGATAAATACTTTACATAACTCATGTATATATTTTTAAATAAGTAATTGGTTGTAAATAAAAATTTACATGGAATGAGTGTTAAAAGCCTTATTTTCTTTATATTTTATCATTTAATATAATTTTTAAATGTTCAGAGAGTACATATAAGAAAATAAATTATCTAAAGCAATAATTTTAATACATATATAAAATATATCCAGAAAAATGACAAAGGTTTATTCAGAGAGATAGGAGTTCTCTTCCACTTACATATTGTTGCCAACATCTTAAAAGCTACAGAAGAAATATCTAAAATAGCGATGACTAAATAAACTAAGCAACTCTTTCCTTTTGAAAGAGAACAACTACTATGTCTCAGCTGATCACCAATGCATGTTAATTAGTCATTTTACCAGTTTTATAGTTTGGTTCATACATTATTATAATAAATGGCATATGTCATTTTGTATTAAATTTTTGAACCATAAGTTTCTGTTTGCTTATTTCATCCAAGTAATTTATATTATCCTTGAGTAACATTAAATTTACCTTGCAGAATTGTTTTACCCCATGTGGTTTAAGGGCTATTGGTCCCAGAATCAATAGTGTCTTGCTGAGGCAGTAATGTATTCTGTGCATCCAATCTTATTCTTTCCACTTGAAAAGACTTTGTTATTTATCACAGGAAGAAAGAAAAAGGCTGGCTTTTTGTTTTGTTTTGTTTTTCACTTGACAAGGCAAACAAAGGTGGAGCATATTTGGAGAAAGTTGCTTCCTGAGAAGAAAGCTGGCCTTGAGGAGAAGCTGGCCCTTTAGAGTCAGATGATGACTTTCAGTGAACTGGCTAAATCTAAAGACACCACGAAAATTGTGTGACATTGCTTTTTCAAAAGCTTTTAGGCTTCTCTTTGGCTACAAACTGCAGGCTTAATGTAACTGTTCTCTCTCCCAGCTAGTGGGGACAAAGGCAATAATACTAGTACTTTAGGGCATAGTGCAAATCACTCTTACAGAATCTAAATGTAGAAAAACGACAATGGATACAACTTCCTATTCTCAGTTGTAATTTAAAAAAAAAAGAAAAGAAAAAAGGGAAAAAGAAAAAAAATGCAAAAAGCAAAGTTTCTTTTTAACCTCAAATTAGCAATGAAATGAGTATTTTTTTTCAAGTCTATGCACATTTAGATCCTATCAGGCAATTTTTGCTGTGCTATTATTATTCCTTCAGAAACATGTGCTGATAAAGCTAGCTTTTGTCATAAAAGTGAGTTTTACCTACTGAGATTGTTTAATGATATTATTTACTGAATAGACTGCTTTATCCTAAAAAAACGAATGGTTACTGAATTCAGTCACGGCTCTAGCTTATCTTCCACGATGCTGGTGAGCATTCTGAAGTGAGCATGTATCCAACCCACATCTGGAGGGAAATCGCTTAAAGGCACATTGGTGCCTGTTTTTCTTTCCCTCTGCCATATACACATACATAGTTGGTAATTCGTGACAGTGAGAGTTTGCAATCTGTGAACAAAATTTTATCTGGCTTCTTTCTATAATCTTAAGCTGCAAAGAGCCTGTTTGCAAAAGTGACTGGTGTTCTTCTCTTTGTTCTGGCTACCACTTAGAAAGCTCTACTTTCACGCAAAAAGTTGCCCTAACTTGCATGCAAAATGTGCCATCCTGCAACTCTAAATATTTCTATTTATCAGGGAAGGAATGAGAATTTTCTCTGAGATTTAGAATAACACCCAAATCTATAACATAGCACTTTGGATTTAAAAAAATTATTTTAAATTTTATAGGAGATAGGAAAGCTTGGAGAATCATTTGGAAAATCTAAATATTTACTTTGCCTGTTCAAGAAATAGGCAGATTTTATTTCATATAATATATCAATGTTGTCTCTCTTTTATAATAATGGGAGTAGAGAGCATGAGATTCAATGCTGATATGATTAATATTTGGAAGTTCTGGCTTTTCTTGCAGCTGGCAAGAAGAAAAGAAAGGGAAAGAAAAGGAAAAGTAAAGAAGAGTAAAGAAAAGGAAGGAAAAGAAAAGGAAGGAAAGGAAAGGAAAAAAAGGAAAGGGAAGGAAGAAAGGAAGGAAGGAAGGAAGGAAGGAAGGAAGGAAGGAAGGAAGGAAGGAAAGAAGGAAGAGAGGAGGAGAGAGGGATGGAAGAAGGAAGAAAATCAAAGAAAAAAGAATGATGCAGATAGAAGAATGTAAAATAAATATCAAAGTTAAGTTTGAAATTACAAGGAAGAATAAGACAACTTATCTACTATCTTTGTGAGAATTTTATCTTTGCCCCTGGTGGGAGAATGATTTCTAAACATTACAAGTGTTCAAAATCTGTTGTAAGAACGAGTGCCTGAATCTCTTAGTGTCTTGCACAAAATTTCACACGTCTTTCATATTACACATTCAAGGGACAATTTAAGGAACACATAAATTCAAGCCCATTAGAAAGGAAGAGGAAAGTAATATTTTGTATCTTCTACGTGCCAGGCACTGTGATGGTAATTTTACACAACCATTTCATTCAGTGTTTCAATACTATAGTCAATATTTCCAAGAAGCCTCTTACCATGCTAGTCCTTTCTGTGGCCTTACCTGTCACTACTCTAACTAATATACATCCCTAGTATCAGAACACTATTAAGTAGGCTGTTTATAACCCATATTTCCTATCTGAAACAATGTTGTTTCTTACTCCTCAGGTTTAGTGAATAAATGTTCAATTATTACTAACATAAAGCCAGTAGGTATTTTTTTTTTTGCTAAAAAGCAAATAATTAAATAAGCAAAGAAATAGGAAACAAAACCATTCTCACAAGCTAAATAACACCAACCGTACCATTATTGTATTTGACACTTGAAAAATAGAAAAAAATAATACATGATATTTTTTTTCTAATTCTACCAACATTATATTGGCATCAATGGTTGACTCACTAACATGGAAGACAGTACACTGGGATGCAAAAAACAGAGGTTGAAATATGTTAAAAGATTCATTCATCTCTACTTCTATTTCTGGTTTCAGTAGCTTTAACAGTACAGAGAATCATGCAGATAATAGACATATGTAAATGTATATATAAATATATGTATAAAATATAATGTAAAATATAAAGAGGTAGTCTTTTTTACATAAAGAATAAAGATTTTAAAATATAAAGGTGTAGTCTTCTTTTTCCCTGAAAGAAATGGAATAGATATCTATTTTTTCTTTCCATTTCCTTCAGGGAAGCCAATTTGTTGAACACCCATTTGTTCACCATGTTCTTACGTCTAACTAAATCAAAGATTATTAATTCCCTGCATACTGTTTGTATATCCTGTGCTTCTCCTATATTTAAATCTTTTATGCTAAAATTTGGATAACTATAAATATATTAGATCTTCCAAGTTATATTATCTCCTATAAGTTCGAATTTCTTATTTCTTTATTCTCCAAACTGTAAATCATTATTTATATTCACTTGGTCTTACGTTATTTTAAAATGCCAATCACTGAAATCTGAATATTTTCTAATTGTTGAAGTAAATCTTACTTGCATTTTAATAATTTGAATTACATTCTTTTGGGGGGATTATAAATAGATACCAATAATTTACTTGAGGACTCTATTATTCCCTGGAAATGTTTTGTTTTAATCTACTTGGTAGTTACGGCCATTTCAAAAATATGTAGGACTGTTGAAATATAATTTAAAAAAAATTTTCATAATTTGTTTATTTTAGAGAGAGAGAGACAGAGACAGAGACAGAGCATGAGTCATGGAGAGAGAGAGAAAAAGACACAGATTCCAAAGCAGGCTCCAGGCTCCAAGCTGTCAGCACAGAACCTGATGCAGGGCTCAAACTCATAAACTGTGAGATCATGACCTGAGCCAAAGTCAGACGCTTAACCGACTAAGCCACGCAGGCATCCCAAAATATAATTTTTCTTAAAGTATATATTCAACAGCAACAGTGTATTAACTGAGCAAATTGACTAGTTTCTTCTCATGTAATTAAAAAAAAATTGTTTGTGTGTTTTGATTAGATATTGAAAAACTATGGATCTTTTTAAGAAAAATGTTATTCTTTACTATCAACCACAAAAAGTTGGATCCAGCTTTATATAATCTTACCTATAGATTTATTATCTGCCAAATTCCATTAATGGTGTGCAAATCCAAATATAAATGAATTTATTAACTAAGTGGCACAATCAGGTCTGTCTCCAGGAACACCTCCAGTTTTTCCTAAAGTATTTAATTTTACATTCTATGAAAAATACATGTCATATTATGTTCTTGACAATCGTGAAATGGGGGTTTGTTGCACAGGCTTTATGTCACACCACACTTTTTGCAAGATATACACCATATTTTGTGCTTGATTCCTGGCTCTACCCTGTGACCCTCTGAGTCAAGGTGTAATTCTCACCTAGTTGTGCTTTATTTATTTACTTTTTGGCAGGCATTAAAAAAAACTTTTTATGTTTACAGGGGCTAAGGTTAATTTTCCTACATCCACGACATGAAATAGAAGAGAATTAACGTGCGCTAAGGCCAAGTGTTACAAATCATAACTGAGAAATCCGTACTGAGAAATGCTAACCTTGCCATATCTTGTATTAATTTTTATTGTTACTAAATCCAAGGGGTAAGCATTGCAGGAAATGTTAAATTCTATAGAATCAGGAATTCAAACAGTTTTCTCTTTAGAAGACCTTTTGAAATTCATGATGCCTTAGAAAGATTCATCTCTGTCTTTCTGGGTCCTAAAACAGTAATTTGCCAATCAAATTAAAGAATAATCTCCTTGCTGTCACTCCATTATGTCTTTAAATTTCATCTCTCTGATTACTTTCCCTCTATTTAATATTCTCACTGAACTAGTACTCTGGTCTTGAATGTTTCATGGATGAGAAATGTCTTTAAGGGATCAGATATATCATTTCCCAAGACATACTCTAGAAATATATTAATTTTCTGTTGCCATGTAACAAATTACCACAACCTTAATGACTTAAAGCACATTTCCTATAGTTCAGAAATCTGGCATAGCGAGCTTCAGATTCTGTGGTCAGAATCTCACTGGGTTACAATCTAGTCATTGGCCCGGGATGCAATTCACAACAGGTCTTCCAAGTTTACTCATAGCTGACAGAGTTAATTTCTCTGTGGTTGTGACTTGGGTACTAGTGTTCTTGCTAGTTGCTGACCAATGCCTGTTCTCTCTTCAAAAGTTTACCCACATTCCTTTCCATATGCCCCTTCCTTTTCAACCCAGCAACTGCAAGTCAAATCCTCTTATGTTTCAAATCTCTGAATTCTTTTCTGCTGCCAACCTGAGAAAACTCTGCTTTGAAAGGGCTCATATAATCAGGTTCACAGTGTAATTTCTCACTGGTCATATACTTTACCATAGTCCAGGAACTGATGTCTCATTATATTCACAGGTTACACACACACACACACACACACACACACACACACACACACACACACAAAGGGAGGGATTTACACAAGGGTAAAGGTCATTAGGGATCATCTTAGGATTCTGTCTTCCGCAAGTGGTGAAGTGAAGGACATAGGAGTCAACATTACTATGTACTCTTAGAGAGTATATTTGAGAGTGATCTCTAACTTCTATGATGCTTTCAAACATTTGTACTCAAATCATTTATATTACAATGGTTTGAACACATAAATCTCTTTTAATTTTAAATCACAAATTTAACATTTAGCATCTCTTAAACAAACAAAACAAAGAAAGCATGTATCACCATTCTAATGGCTATAAATCTTACTACTTATTATTACATATATATACTGAATCTAGTTTAAAAACCTAATATTATGGATCAAATATTTTTCTGCAACATATTTATTTCAGTATTTAATGGTATTTTGTATATCTTCCCCAGATTGCCCATTCTAAAAAAGAAACAGTACCATCACAAATAAATCTAAGTTTAGAGTTCTGGAAAGTCAATAAATTGATTCATAATCAGCACAGGTGGCACATTTCACCAAAAAACCTGACTTAACAACAAGTGGTATAACACTTGACTGGGTCTCTTTTAGTGGGGAGATACTGTTTGTCATGATAAAGACCTTCAAATAATACTCCAAGGAACTGAACAATTTAGTTAGTTTAATTTCTTAATTTCTCACCATGTTCTAGATATTTTCCAGATACAATGCTTGCTTTTCACATTTTTTAAATGTATTTCTTCACTATATAATCCAATTTCGGAAACTCCATAAAGAATTTGTCTTGTTGGTAAATCAGAAAACTTTGAAAAGTTTTATTCACTGTATTCAAATTTTCTCTGTCATCTTCCATTCAAACTACCGAATTATGTTTTGCCCAATAAAAACCTTAATTCCACTATTCTACACCCTTGGAGAGTATTGTCTTTGACAGTTTTTTTTTTTTTTTACTTTATTTTAAATTCTGATCTTGCACTTTGTATTATGTTGTATTACTTTGCAATTTAGTCACTGTCTTCTGTTTTAAACTCAATTTATTTTTACCTATTTTCCCCTGTGCTTTTTAGAGGGCATAGAGACCCACAGTAAATATTTACTAATATTTTTCTATCTGGTCAAAACAAGGAATTTTCCTAGAGATGAATGCTTTTATGCATACTGAATGCAATACTTCACTTCCCATGTGGTACAATTTAGTTTTAGAAGTGCACCATTTATTTTGGCTTCATTTTCTCATGTTTGAGTATCTATCTGTCCAAGCATTCATTGAGAAAAAAATACAGAGTGAGTGGAAGGTCTTTACTGCTGTCACTGTTCTTCACTTGTGTACTTTCAGCTTCCCACCTCAGCTCTAGATCTGAAGCGCATTTTGAAAATAAATAACCTATCTTGAGAAAACATTTTCCTGGTGTTGGTCTATTCCACTGAGTTGTAATCTTCTGCTGGTATGGCTTTAATGTTTTTTTGACATTTTGAGAGTACAAAATAATTAACATTTTCATACAACAAAGAATACTTTTCCAACATGTACGGAGTTTTGTCATCTTCTACACTTTGCCCGCACACTGATTTTCCTAACTAGTTATGCTTCCCATGTTTTTCCAAACCATATGTCTCGATTTCATGCCGGGTCATCATATGGCAAGACAATAAATGGAAAAGTTGAATAGAATATGACACAATAAAGTAGCATGGTTCATGTTGGGATGAGCACTGGGTGTTGTATGGAAACCAACCTGACAATACGTTTCATTAAAAAAATAAAAAATAAAAAAAAGTAGCATGGTTCATTCTAAAATAGTTGTCATGCAGCTGGGTGCTATGTTAGCTTGCAGGGCTCCTATAACAAAATACCACAGACTGTATAACTGAAACATTATTAATTTTTTTTCATTGTTCTGCAGGCTAAAAGTTCAAAATCAAGGTGTTGGCAGTTCTCATTTTTATGAGGCTTCTTACTTTGACTTGCAAATACCCACGTTTTTAATGTGTCCGCACATGGTCTTTCCTCTATGTTTGTGTGCATTCTTGGTGCCTACCTGTGTCTAAATTTTCTCTTCTTACAAGGACACCAGTCACACTGGGTAAGAGCTTACCCTAACAGCCTCATTTAAGTTAATCATCTTGTCGAAGGCCCTATCTCCCAATATGGTTATATTTTGAAATGCTGGATGTTGGGATTTCAAGATACGAACTATTTTTTTTTGGGGGGGGGACAATTCAGTCCATAGCACTTGGGTAATACTTTGTTTATTTCTGCTTTATTTTATTTTTTAATTTAGAGATGCTCTACATGTTTAAATAAATAACAAAGACAAAAAAATTGAGATATATATTATCTTTAACAATGTAGCAATTATTGTAAATTTTCTCTAGACATTGGCCATTGGTCCACCTTAGCCTTTAAAATATGAGAGTGGTATCTACATTAGAAATTCAACAGTGGTTTTAGAAGTGCTATGTGAGACAGACTGCCAGATATTGAGTTCAATGAGAAATCTTATTTGTAAGATATTTAACATTTATTTATTTTTGAGAGAGAGAGAGAAAAAGCATGAGCAGGGAAGGAGCAGAGAAAGAGGAAGACACGGAATCCAAAGCAGGCTCCAGGCTCTGAGCTGTCAGCACAGAGCCTGACTCAGAGCTCAAACCCGTGAATCCTGAGATCATGACCTGAACTGAAGTTGGACACTTAACCCACTGAGTTACCCAGGTGCCCCTTTTAAGATATTTTATTTTTTTTAATTTTTTTAATGTTTATTTTTGAGAGAGAGAAAGAGAGAGAGGGAGAGACAGAGCACGAGTGGAGAAGGAGCAGAGAAAGCGGGAGACACAGAATTCAAAGCAGGCTCCAGGCTTTGAGCTGTCAGCCACAGAAATGTGGGGCTCAAACCCACGAACCGCGAGATCATGACCTGGGCCAAAGTTGGGCACTTAATCGATTGAGCCACCCAGGTGACCCTTTTAAGATATTTTAAATTGGAATTTAATCCTATTTCCTACCCACTCTGGGTATCTATTTATTTCTGCTCAAAATTTTGACACTATGGATGTGTCAGAATTCTCTCCTTGACAGAGTAGTAGCTTTCTTGGCTTATGCAAGTAATCTGATTGAAGATATATTATCAGTTTCCTGTAGGGTTTCAAACCATATACAGTTGTGAGAGTCTTCCCAGCATAGCATAGCACATTCTTTCTGGGCTTGAATCCCTGGTCCACCACTTAGAGTGCTTTCTGTTTTGTAACAGGGTGACAACAGTACTTATAGAGATTTTATAATGATTAAGAGTCAATATACAGAACACATATAATCGTGTTTGACAATAAAAATCTACATGAGAATTTTAAAAATAAACGTTCAACGCGTAGTTTTCCCACTATGATCTACAAAGGTATTAGACTGTGCATATTCAAAAATATTTCCACAATTGCTGACAGCATTATCCTCTCCCTGTATATTAATATGTATTCCTAATTTTCCTTGCTTTCTTCATTTCTTCCCCTAGGCCCCTAATCATCAGGTGAATTTTGGATTCTGATTAGTTTTATCTCAAATTCATAAATTGTGTAACTCTTCTTGTCTCTTGCTTTCTAACTTCCCCTCTGTTAAATTCCATCTAAATTCAGTCATCTACATCAGAGCCAGATGAAAACATTTAGAGGCATGAACTGAAGATTTTATGGTGCTTCTCATATATAATTCAAACCAATGCATAACTAATCATAAAAAAGGGAAAGTCACCAAAATTCTACTTTAATAATATTATGAAATAAAATATTAGTTTTATCATAACTACACCCTGGCTTTTATGATTCCTTAAATTAATGCTTAGGAAGCTTATTTGGTAATTTAGTCATGACTTAATCTCTTTTATGGGTCTCTTTCTTTCCCATTTCTCCACACCTTATGCATTCTTTGTCTCCATAAAGTCAGAATGTCCTTGAATATATTCTGAGTTGTTTTCTCCCCTCATTTACTCAAACCATGGATAGATGGAATGATTTGTCTGATGAGCAAATATTTTGAAGTCAAAATGCATAGCTCAGCTCCACCTGTTTTCTCTGCACTTCGTCTGGGGTTTAAGTCCTCCTTAGCATTTAATAATAACTTAATCTATATGAATTTCAGAAGTAGATATACTTCCCATTCCACATGGAATTAGATACAGATTCCAGTGCTGTCTGTGACTAGATGATTAGCCTGGGAAACATAAGGACCTCCAATCAAGTAACAGCATCTAATGTAGTATGCCAGGATTATAGGATTTTAAGAGATACAAATATTTTTAAGAAACAGTTGTTATTTAGTTCCTATATAAGGGGTATTTACAAAGCATAAAAATTAGGGCAGATAGCAACCAAAGCTAAGTAGTAAGTAAATATAGTTTTGGGGAAATATGGAAGGACATATTTATTCCAAATATTTCTTAATGTGCAATTGATGGTTTATAACTATGTCCAGAAAAAAAAAATGTGACTTGAGCCACAGTGAATAATGCAGCATCAGTGCTATGTAAAAAAGGAAAGAATACAAGTTTAATGTATAACGGTGGAAACTGGCAGGAGTAATTTAAATAATTACAAGATTTGAACTACCCTGGTTGTAAGGTAGTGCATCTAAAATATACAAAAGTTAGTGTCTTTTTTCTGTACCTTTGGGTAGAGCAACTGTCCTTAAATTATGTGGCTTCTCTTTAAAACAGAAAATCATCTGTCCTGGTTATTCCATAGCAATAAATCAACAAAAATTTGTGTTCCCATTCAGATGCCCTCTTTCTGAAGAAATCTAAGTGATGGTACCAATACTTCAAGCTAGAAGCAAAGAATCCAGTTTCTTGGAATGCTTATATCACCTGGACTTGATTTTCCTATTATAGTTGTGTAGACAGTTGTAGGGAAAAAATCTTTCTACATAATATATGCCCACCACATCACATGTACTGAATTCGGAATTATGAGTTGTTAGTTGACATCACTAAACAGTCACTGAGTAAGATTTTTTTTTCACATGAATGTCTGAGAGTCAGAGTTTAGTACAGAAAGTACTTCTAAAGCCATGAATGTTTTTAGCAACATCTAACCGTATAAAATAAATGAAATTTCATATTTTATGCCATTCACAAAAATCAATTCAAGACAGATAACTAATTTCACAGTGAATGCCATGGTTTAAGAAACCTATAAAAGTACTATACTATTGTTATGATATTGCAGAATGAAAATATTAGGCAAAGAAAGACAAAATTTATACTAAAACTACATAAAATTAAGAATTTCTTTTCAAAATATAACTTGAAGGTATTGAAATGACAAACCAGAACTAGAAGACATCTACAATATTTGTACAAGGCAAATGATTGCTACGCAATATATAAAACTCCTAAGAATCAATGAAAGACAGCAACACATTAGGAAAATGAGCAAAAATGCATTAGCAGGCATTACACAGAAGAAGAAACACAAATGATCAATAATGTATGGAAAAATTGTTCAACCTTATTTGTAATTAGAGACTGCAAGTTAAAGACAAACATAATGAGGTAACATTTCACTCCCAGCAAATTGACAGAAAAATATAAAGTCTGTGATAGAAAGGTTCATCAGTATGCTCTAGGAATGAAAATTGTTATAAGCACTTTAGAAAATACTTTTGCACTAACTACTGAATTTGAAGATATGTGTACTAGTTGACCTATTCCCCAGAACATACCTGTGTAATGCTCTTTTCCATGTGCTTCAGGATGAACGTTCAAGAGTACTCAAAGCATCATTTCCTGTAATAAGAAATAAAGAATCATAACCCCTTTATCATTCAATAGTGTAATGTATAAATGCATTGTAGTATACTCACATATATTAAAAAGTGGATTACTTTTTAGATGTAAATGCAGTGAATTAAATCTTAATGTTGATATTGATTTTATATTGATAGTAATGTTGATTTTATAATCACAGTGTTAAAAAAAGCCACATATTTATATCCCTAAGATGCTACTTAGAGTTCAAGAATAGACACAAATAAATATAAAACTATAAAAATTGGCAACATATAACAGTAATTTTAGGTTATTGAGTTCTTGAGAGTGAGGGAAATATGAAGTTGAAAAGCACACAGTAACAGTCAAGGTACTGGTAACATTCAGAAATTGCATGGTGGATATTCAGATGTTATTTGGTTATTATTCCTAAAACTGTATATAAAATGCAAAATAGGGGCGCCTGGGTGGTTCAGTGGGTTAAGCGTCCCACTTCGGCTCAGGTCACGATCTAGCGGTCCGGGAGTTCGAGCCCCGCTTCGGGCTCTGTGCTGACTGCTCAGAGCCCGGAGCCTGCTTCCGATTCTGTGTCTCCCTCTCTCTCTGACCCTCCCCCGTTCATGCTCTCTCTCTCTCTGTCTCAAAAATAAATAAAAACATTAAAAAAATTAAAAAAAATGCAAAATATATTTTGTATGTAAGATCTTAATTAGAACAAATATAAGGATATATACAATATAGTTTTATACATAAACTTACTGAAGTAATGTGGAACTTTATAACATTTTCACCACTGTATATCACATTAAGATATTATAGTGAATCATATATAGTTATTCTTAAGAGATTTCTGTTAACTATTAATAATTTTTAAATATAGTAGATGAATTATTCTGAGGACCAAATATATCTATGATATGTGTGTTATAAATTAACTGTACACTTTATTTCTCTCTAGCTTCTAGAAAAAATTTCTAGTGGCTTTCAGAGATGGAAAAATGCTGAGATTATTTGGTTTATATTTGATGAAAGAAAACAAGTTAGTGATATGGAATCTCAACTATGGCTTACTGAAAATAAAGTTGTTTCCTATACAGCCTTGACATCAAGTTGTAAAATCAACTTTTTGGTTTTTGAAAGGTAATGATATAATGATGTATAATTAAGGCTAATAGGAAATATTACTGATCAAAATATGCCATAAATATTTATAATTGGATTTTTCAACTTTATTTTACCAAGACATATTAAATCACAAAACCTATTCTATTTAGAGGTTTTTGTGTGTGTGTGGTGTGTGTGTGTTTTGGAAGTTATATTTGTCATATCAGTTGACATCACAATACCAGTATTTTTCAAGGCTGCTATTATCTTGGGCATCATACACATAAGATACGGTCTGAAAAACTTAGATGCAGCTATGTGTACAAATGTAAAAATTAAGCATATATGCACATAAATATAAAGCAAGACAAAGGAGTAGTTATAATTTAGATGGAGTTCTGAGGAGTATCATGTTCATTATCTACTTTAATTTTAATTGAATAAATTTTCATTGAATAAACTTAAAAAAAAAACCTGTTTGACAGATATGGTGCAGGGAGAGTTAATAAAGTTTAGAGGGTGACATAGGGCTTGGATTGGAATCTAGATAGGACTCACTACAAACCTGAGTGAAACAGCTCTAAGAAAAATTTTTCATAATCTTAAAAATCTATAAGCCTCACAAAACCAGTAACTATACAACTATTTTCATGAAGTTTCACAATCACTAGATACATTTAGTTGAAAGTTACCATACTTTTGAAAAATAAATGTAGAAGAGAAGAAAGAGAATAAAACTATACTAATAAAGGGACACAAGATTAATTAAGAAGTGAAAATGAATAAAGGGCGCCTGGATGGCCCAGTCTGTTAAGCTCTGACTTAGGCTCAGGTCATGATCTCCTGGCTCATGAGTTTGAGCCCTGTGTAGGGCTCTGTGCTAACAGCTCAGAGCCTGGAGCCTACTTCAGATTCAGTGTCTCCATCACAATCTGTCCCTCCTCCCACTCACGCTGTCTCTGTCTCTCTCTGTCTGTCTGTCTCTCTCTCAAAAATAAATACATATTTTAAAAAAAATTTAAAAAGAAGTGAAAATGAATGGATGACAATAAGAGACAATGTCAAAACAATACAAGGGAAGAGGGAATAAGACAAAAGAATTCCATTTTGGGATTTAAATGTGTTTTAAATCAATACATTATTCATATCTGAATATATTTTAGCTCATGGCTAGAGTGGAATGTCATAGATAGGTTCCTGAGGAAGTTATCCTTAAAGTTTGATTTTTTTTTATGTTTGGGCCAACACAAATATTTTTAAACTCAAATAATCAACTGTAGATTTTTTTCTTTTTTTTTTTTAGTCCTCTGATTAGCTGATTTTATTTATTTATTTATTTATTTATTTATTCATTTATTTATTTTTAATATATGAAATTTATTGTCAAATTGTTTTCCATACAACACCCAGAATCGACTATACATTAAGAGCTAGAAAACTAAAATATTATTGAAAATATGAGAATAATTTTAATGAGGTAAGACAAAAGTCCAACAGAAAGGGCATATATAGAATGGGTCATCAGTTAAAATTCTAGTCAGGACTTAACGTATCTGGGACAACTCATTTAACTGATACATTTCAGGTGTTTTATCTTAAAGTGGTTAATGAATTTGAAGGGGGCTCCTGGGGGGCTCAGTCAGTTAAGTGTTTGACTCTTGGTTTCAGCTCAGGTCATAATCTCACGGTTCATGGGTGCAAGCCTCACATGGGGCTATGTGCTGACAGTGCAGAACCTACTTGGGATTCTCTCTCCCTCTCTGCCCTCTCTTCCTGCTCACAATCTCTCCCTCTCTCTCTCTCTCTCTCTCAAAAATAAATAAACATTAAAAAATAAAATAAAGTTAAAATAAAATAAAATAAAATAAAATAATTTGGAGGTTTAAAAATTATAAACAAAGATTATATTCATAACCTACATAGCATGCTGTATCACAGTAGGTTTTCCTTAAATGTCTGTTTCTCAATTACTTTTCCATCTGTATTTTCAGAATAGAAACATAAAACAAGTTTCATTCAACACATATATATACTGAAATCAAGAACTCAAATATCAGGAAAGATTACTTAGGCACTGTTATATGAAGAAGAAACTAATCTCTAATCTAGTGTATGCAGAGTTTAAGATAAGTAGATATTGAAGATAATACAGTGGAAACTCAGTGTTCTCACAAATTTTTCTATAAAATGAATTGGCTCATTTTAAAACCAAAGCATTTTTTTACAACTAAATCATTTTTATAGATATTATCAAATTCAGAAATATATTTTCATTCAAAGCAAAATGTAATAATTAAGTTTCTTTATAAATATTATCATGAATTATAAGAATTATTTTATGAAATACTCATTTAAACTAAAGAAAGTCTTTAAAATTCTATTTCAGTTTGAAGTAATAAAGACAAGAAAGCTATATATTTTATTCTACTTTCAAGAACAGAAGAAGAAGAGAGAACCATCAACTTTCTCTATTTCAACAAAGATATTGTGCAAGGATTCATACTTTTCAGAAGTCAATAGTTGTCAATTTAAAATTTATGAACACTATAATACATTATCAGGCAAGGCACATAGTTTATAATTTCCATAAATCAAATTTGAATGCTCCTATTTATGGAAAATATAATTCTCTGAATTTTAAGTTTATAAAAATATCTTGATAAAATCATATTTTCAAGGGCGATTTTGCAATAATAAAAATGGAATAATATTGCATATTTTTTAACATGCCTCCATACTGAATAAGATATAAGATTGGAGATTGCATAATATTCTCAATTTCATACTCTATCAAATTTACCTTTTTGAAGGTTATATAAC
Organism: Acinonyx jubatus; assembly: GCF_027475565.1. Lineage (NCBI taxonomy): Eukaryota > Metazoa > Chordata > Mammalia > Carnivora > Felidae > Acinonyx > Acinonyx jubatus. The sequence goes on from NC_069382.1 coordinate 105,056,552, forward strand.
TTCAAGGCATATCCCTCTTCAGCTTCCAGCAAGGGAATACTTTACTTACCTTAACTTTCATTGTATCCCCTAGAGACAGTCTCAAGGCTAAACCATGGGGCTCATTATTTAGCACTAAATAAAGCATTAAAAAAGGGGGGGGAGGCTCAATTCCTAAATTATGGAAAACAAAATGGTCAAAAAATAACTACTTTTAAAAAATTTTTAACGTTTATTCATTTTTTGGGAGACAGAGAGAGAGCGTGAGAGACAGGGGGGGGGGGTGCGGGGGGTGCAGAGAGAGAAGGCGACACAGAATCCCAAGCAGGCTCCAGGCTCTGAATCTACAGCACAGAGCCCGACTCAGGGCTCGAAGTCACAAACTGTGAGATCATGACCTGAGCCGAAGTCAAATGTTTAACCGACTGAGCCACCCAGGTGCCCCCAAAAATAACTTTTTAGAAAAGGAATATAAAATATTTTATGTTTGCTTCTACGTCTGGAATCATTAAGAAAAACAGACACGTCCAAACTAGCTTTATATAGGGAAGTTTATTATAAGGAAAATGATACTTTTTTTTTTTTTTTAAAGAAACTTAAATACCATAGCAAGGTCTAACAATCAAAAGCACCTGAAAACTACCAGGAAAAATATGTTCCATTTTCTAATCACTAGTCTCCATTTCCTTTGGAATATTTGTTTATTTATTTTTCCCATTTTTGCAATCCAGCTTTTTCTATTTACCTTCTTGATCATTAGGGCCCCAAAATCCTTCAACATGGAAACTCTAGATCCAATTTTCTTCATGTTCCAACTCCTAATTTTTGTGAGATGGCACCTGTTTGGTTGTATTAGGTCACATACTTATCCCTGAGACTTCATGTGTGGCTAGGAGGGTGGTGTTGGAGGGGAGTTGCAGATGACCCGATTTTATACAAATAAGTATTGCAAAAGCCAAGTGTCTCAGAGGGAGGCATGGTCTGAGTTATGGAAGATGGAAGTCCTCAGGAAAGCGGACATTTGGTAAGACACTCCAAGGGCTGTATGGGTATAAACACTGACAAAAACTGTTGAATATATTAAAGTAACTTGGCTTCTTGAGGCTTCTTAGAAAACAATTTATATTGCTTATTTCCTAATGATTCTGTTATCATTTTTCCACCTGTTAGTCGCTTATTCATTTTGTTGAAAAGGAAACTGTTGTATAAAATGTAATTGTCTTGTGCAAAATGCCATAAAACCTAAGATTAGAGTGAAAGCAAGATCATTGGGATAGGAACAGAGGAAGAAAAATCATGAGGAAACTGGAAACATCACTTTCATTTATTTTGCTATCTTGCTAAAATTAACTAAAAACAAAACAAAACAAAATAAAATGGTTAACTGCCTTTTTTTGCATTTAAAAATTTTTTTCTTTATATTCTACTTTAGGTAATTTGTTGTTGTTATACACTAATATTTCATTCTGATACCAGACAAAAGAAAAAATTAGTACTATAAATGAAAAATTCGATGCGGCATTTGAATAAGAAAGTGTTATCAGAAAGCAGATATTGAAATGCCAAATGCCTTATGCCTTGCTCAGTCTCCTTTTTATATAAGTAAATGTAGCAGTTTCAATTCACAAACAACATTTGAAGTCAAGAGAGAATGTACAGCCTTCATGAAGAGCAGCCATGTTCTCTGTCAGTATTTCTGTTTTTCTCTAGCACTTTCAATTTTGCTAAGAATAGTTTTCCAATATTATGCCTTAGTATCCTTTTACATCTGTTAAGAAGTAAGTATAACCATTTCCTTTAAAGATAGAGAAAATGAAGAATAAACATATTTTATGACAGCGTAGATTAAATAACAGGTTCATATTCTAAGGAATATTGCTTCTTGCTGGTGCTCATATTTTATAGTTCAAGGGAAAGTAAAAATATACCAAGTACAGTAATGCATAAAGATATCAGAAAGAATATCATTTCTGACTATTATAAGTATATCCTTGGATATATATTTTCTTTTAGCAATTGACTTGTATCAAATAGAACAATAAAATTTTGTACCTTAACAATTTTTACTTTAGGCTTGACTTAGTTATTTCCAGGTTTTCAAAATAGTGTGTAGAGGACAAAAAGGTTATTTATGAAATAAGTGGAGTGTACTATCTCATTAAGGATATATTTTATTTTTTTTTAATTTTTTTAACGTTTATTTATTTTTGAGACAGAGAGAGACAGAGCATGAACGGGGGAGGGGCAGAGAGAGAGGGAGACACAGAATTGGAAGCAGGCTCCAGGCTCTGAGCCATCAGCACAGAGCCCGATGCGGGGCTTGAACTCACAGACCGCGAGATCGTGACCTGAGCTGAAGTCGGACGCTTAACCGACTGAGCCACCCAGGCGCCCCAAGGATATATTTTATTTTTAAGTAAATATTTGGCAATGTGATGCATTAAAAATAAGAATGGATTAGAAGATAGATCTTGGCCCAAAGTTTGATTTCAGTACTTTCTTGCCTAATGACTAAAGAAGACCCTTTACCTCTGAATCTCACTGGTTCATCTGTAACAACACTGATACCATATTTTCTCAACTCAAATCCACAGATTCTTTTTATGTCTCTGATATTTGATTAAAATGCTTAATTCTCCCACATTACTGCCTCACTGACATGCAAAAGACGAAGCATGAATTTACTGCCTTTGCTTAGGTGAATTGAGCCAAAGATCAGAGGTATCTGCTTGTTTTATTCTTAACTCAGTTTGATGTACTTCCTTCCATTGGTATGAAAATTGTCAATGTTTTAGAAGAGGTCAGAGGGAGGAAAGATAATGTGTGAATGATTTTGAAAGACTGGTAATTAGGTGCTGAATCTCTGTCACAAACAGGCCTACAAATTGACCTTCAAGAGAAGGTAATCATCAACAACCTGTAACTAAAGGAGAAATTAAATTAAAAATCTTAAATACAGATTTGTCCAAATAGGAAATGGAAATAAGTCACATGTATTCTCCAACATGCGAATCTCTAATTGTTCCTGTCAATTCTAATGTTTCCATGTTAGGATTTATCAAGAGCCTCTCACACACACACAAAAAAACTTGTCCAATTGTTAACAGTCCTCCTAGCTAAGGAAGGCTTTAGAAGCCTTAGCAGAGTAGGAACCTTATTAAAGACGGCACAAAATTAAACATTGATACTGAGTACGAAAATGAATATGTGGCTATTTATCTTATTATTATTTAAATGGTATTTTAAAATCAGGCTTTTTCAGGCTTAATTTAAACAAAGTAAAATCTACCATTTTTTAAGTATACAATTAGATAAGTGTTAAAAAATATTATAGATGTGTGAACATCACCACATTCAAGCTATATAACATTTCCATCAACCCCCTAATTATTCCCCTGCCACTGTGCTATCACATCACCACCCAGACCCTGACCACTGATTAGTTTTTCCCCTCTGTAGTTTTGACTTTTGTAGAATTTAAAATAAATAAAGTCATACAGTATGAAATATTTTATGTCGGGCTTCTTTTGCAAATGTATCTATAACACTGTGTATATCAGCAAAAGTTTCTTTTATTTCTGAACAATAATTTACATTAAACCAAATATATATAAACCAAAATTTGTTCATCCACTATACAGTCGATAGATAATTCAGTCATTTTCAGGTTTTTTAACAGTTTCATTGAGAGATACTTTACATACCATAAAATCCACCTGTTTCAATGACTTTTAGTATATTCACAGAACTATGTCACCACAATTTAAAATATTTATTTTATTTTATTATTTTATTTTATTTTACTTTATTATTTTATTTTTTTTTGAGAGAGAGAGAGCATGAGCATGTGCATGCACACATTCACAATGAGCAGGGAAGGGGCAGAGGCAGGAAGAGAGAATTTTCAGCAGGCTCCACGTCCAGCTTGGAGCTCTAAGCAGGGCTCAAGCTCTGGACTGTGAGATCATGACCTGAGCTAAAGTCAAGAATGGGATGCTTAACCAACTGAGCCACCCAGGCACCCCTTAAAATATTTAATTAGCCCAAAAAGAAATCCCTCATTTTTAAGCAATCACCTCCATCCCCCTTTCAGCAACTGCCCATCTTCAGCAACTGCCAATCTATTTCCTATCTTTATAAATTTGCCCATTATTCACATTTTATATAAATAGAGCCACACAGTATATAGTCTTTTGTTTCTTTTTTAATGTTTCAGGTTTTTTTTAAATAGCTGGTTAACATATAGTTTAATATTGGTTTCAGGAGTAGAAAATAGTGATTCAGCACTCACATATAACACCTAGTGCTCATCATAAGTGCCCTCCCATCTCATGGTTCGTGAGTTTGAGCCCCACATTGGGCTCTGTGATAACAGCTCAGAGCCTGGAGCCTACTTCAGATTCTGTGTATCCCTCTCTCTCTGCCTTTCCCCTGCTCACGCTCCATCTCTGTCTTTCTCTTTCAAAAATAAATAAACATTAAATTTTTTTAAAAGTGCCCTCTTAAATGTCTATCACCCATTTAGTCTATCTCCTGCCCAACCCTCAGTTTGTTCTATATAGTTAAGAGGCTCTTTATGGCTTGTCTTCCTCTCTTTTTTTCTTTTTTATTTCCCCTATGTGTTTTGTTTCTGAAATTCCACACGTGAGTGAAATCATATGGTGTTTGTCTTTCTCTGACTGACTTATTTTGCTTAGCATAATACACTCAAGCTCCATCTACATCATTGCAAATGGCAAGATTTCATTCTTTTTGATGGCTATTCTATTACTCAGCCATCAAAAAGAATGAAATGTTTATAATATATTCTATATATATAGAATAGAATATTATAGAATACAGTAAAGAATAGAATTATGTATAAACACACACACCACCACCACCAATACCACTTCTTTATCTATTCATCAGTCAATGGACATTTATGCTCTTTCCATGGTTTGGCTACTGTTGACAATGCTGCTATAAACACCTGGGTGCATGTGTCCCTTCAAAGTGTTTTTGTATCCTTTTGGGTCAATATCTAGTAGTACAATTTCTGGGTCATAGGTTACTTCTATTTTTAACTTTTTGAGAAACCTCCGTACTGTTTTCCAGAGTGGCTGCACCAGTTTGTTTTCCCACCAACAGTGTAAGAGTGTTCGCCTTTCTCTACATCTTCGCCAACACCTGTTGTTTCCTGTGTGGTTAAATTTAGCCATTCTGTCACACGTGAGATGATGTCTTATTGTGGTTTTGATTAGTATTTCCCCGATGGTGAATGATGTTGAGCATCTTTTCATGTGTGATTGGCTTCCTTCATTTAGTATGAGATTTCTAAGGTTCATCCATGTTGTAGCGCATATCAGTACTTTATTTATTTTCATTGTCAAGTGTATAAATATATTTTATTTATCCATTCATCAGTTGATGGACTTTAGGATTCTATCCACTTTTTAACTTTTATGAATAACATTCTTACAAACATTTATGTATAAGTTTATTTTGTAGACGTGTGTTTTTACTTCTTTTGGGTACATATCTAGAATTGGAATTGCTGGATTACTTGATGACTCTACTTACCTATTTGTTTCCAGTTTGTTTTTTGTTATTTGTTTTGCCTCCACAAATACAGATACAATGAGATTCAATTAATAGTCTCTTATCAGAAATAGTTGGGGGTTTTGTTTGTAAATATCAAAAGTGGAATTTCTATATTGTATAAAGTTAATATTTGATTTTTTGGGAAATTATTTAGCCAAACTGTTGTCCAAAATGATTGCAACATTTTATACTCCCACCGTAAATAGTTCTAGATTATATTTATTCTTTCTACCATTTTGAAAAGAAATGATTGCTTTTGTTTCCCTTGCTTTTGGCAATGTGTCTAATAAGAAGTTGCTGTGGCTGAGGTCAAAAGGTTGCTGTCTGTGTTCATCTCTAGGATTTTGATAATTTCCTCTCTCATATTTAGGTCTGTCATCCATTTTGCATGTAGTTTTGTGTCTGTTGAAAGAAAGTGGTCCAGTTTCATTCTTCTTCATGTCACCATCCAGTTTTCCCAACATCATTTGTTGAAAAGACTGCCTTTTTTTCCATTGGGTATTCTTTCCTGCTTTGTCGAAGATGAGTTGACCATATCGTTGTGGTCTATTTCTGGGGTTTCTATTCTGTTCCATTGATCTATGTGTCAGTTTTTGTGCCAGTACCATACTGTCTTCATGACTACAGCTTTGTAGTATATTTTGAATTCTAGAATCAAGATGCCTCCAATTTTGCTTTTCTTTTTCAAGATTACTTTGGCTATTCAGGGTCTTTTGTGGTTCCATACAAATTTTAGGATTGTTTCTTCTAGCTCTGTGAAAAATGCTGGTGGTATTTTTATAGGGATTGCATTAAATGGGTAGATTGCTTTGTACAGTATAGACATTTAACAATGATTTTTTTCTTCCAATCCATGAGCATGGAATGCTTTTCTATTTCTTTGTGTCCTCTTCAATTTCTTTCATGAGTGTTCTATAGTTTTCAAAGTATAGATCTTTTTCCTCTTTAGTTAGGTTTACTAATAGGTATCTTATTGTTAATGGTACAATTGCAAATGGGATCGATGCCCTGATATCTTTTTCTGTTGCTTTGTTATTGATGAATATAAATGCAACAGAATTCCACAAATACATTTTATAACCTGCAACTTTGCTGAATTCATGTATTATTTCCAGCAATTCTTTGTTGGAGTCTTTCAGATTTTCTAGATAGAGTATCATGCCATACTGCAAATACTGAAAGTTTGACTTCTTCCTTGCTGATTTGGATTGCCTTTTATTTCTTGTTGTTGTCTGCTTGCCGAGGCTAAGACTTTCATTACTATATTGAATAATAATGGTGGGGGGGGCATCCTCATCTTACCCTGACTGTAGAGGAAAGCCTCTAAGTTTTCCCCCATTGAGGATGATACTAGCTGTGGGTCTTTCTATGTATGGCCTTTATGACGTTGAGTTATGTTCCATCTGTCCCTACTTTGATGAGGGTTTTTACCAAGAATGGATACTGTATTGTGTCAAATTATTTTTCTGCATCTATTGACAGGATCATATGTTTCTTATTCTTTCTTTTATTAAAGTGGTATATGACGTTGATTGATTTCTGAATCTTGAGCCACCCCTGCAAACCAGGTATAAATCCCACTTGATTGTGGCAAATAATTCTTTTAATGCACTGTTGTATTCAATTTTCTAATATCTTCTAGAAATTTTTTGCATCCATGTTCATCCAAGATATCGGCCTGTAATTCTTGTAAGTCAGATGTTTGTCTGCTTTCGGAATCAAGGTAATGCTGGCCTTGTACAATGAGCTTGGGAAGTTTCCTTCCATTTCTATTTTTTGGCACAGTTTGAGAGAAATAGGTATTAATTATTCTTAAATGTCTGATAGAATTCCACTGGAAAGCCATCTGGGCCAGGACTCCTGTTAGTTTTGAGTACTAATTCAATTTCTTTGCTGTTCATATTTTCTATTTTGTTCTGTTTCAGTTTTGGTAGTTTGCAAGTTTCTAGGAACTTATCCACTCATTCCAGGTTGCCCAATTTTTTGGCATAAAATTTATCACAGTATTTTATTATAATTGTGTGTATTTCTGTGATGTTGGTTGTGATCTCTCCTCTTTTATTCATGATTTTATCTATTTGGGTCCTTCCCTTTCCTTTTTGATAAGTCTGTATAGGTGTTTATCAATTTTGTTAATTCTTTCAAAGAACCAGCTCTTAGTTTTGCTGATCGTTTCTATTCTTTTTGTTTATTTCCATACCATTTATTTCTGCTCTAATCTTTATTATTTACCTTCTTCTGATGGCTTTAGACTTTATTTGCTGTTCCTTTAGATGTAAGGTTAGGTTGTGTATTTGGGAATTTTCTTGCTTCTTGAGATAGGCCTGCATTGTTGCTATATACTTCCCTTTGATGACTGCCTGGGGTGCATCCCAAAGATTCTGGACTGCTGTGTTTTCATTTTCATTTGCTTCCATGTATTTTTTTTATTTCTACTTTAATTTTCTGGTTAACCCATTCATTCTTTTTAGTAGGATGTCCTTTGACCTCCTTGTGTTTGTGGTCTTTGCAAATTTTTTCTTGTGCTTGACTTCAAGTTTCATAGTGTTGTGGTCTGAAAATATGCATAGTGTGATATCAGTCTTTTTTGTACTTGTTGAGGTCTGATTTGTGATCCAGTATGTGATCTATTCTGGAGAATGTTCCAGGTGCACTTGAAAAGAATGTGTGTTTGCTGCTTTAGGGTAAAATGTTCTGAATATGTCTGTTAAGTCCATCTGGTCCAATGTGTCATTCAGAGCCATTGGTTCCTTATTGATTTTCTGCTTAGGTGATCTGTCCATTGTCGTAAGTGGGGTGTTAAAGTCCCCTACTATTATTGTATTTTTATTGGTGGGTTTCTTTATGTTTTTTTAATTGATTTATATAATTGATGACTATCAAGTTGGGGGCTAAAATGTTTTCAATTGTTAGATTTTTTTTTTCCCTAGATGAATGGACCCCTTAATTTTGATATAATACCTTTTTTAATCTCTGGTACAGTCTTTGGTTTAAAATCTAGTTTATCTGATATTAAGTATGACTACTCCATCTTCCTTTTGACATCCATTAGCATGATGGTTCTTCATCCTCTCACTTTCAATCTGGGGTTATCTTTAGGTCTAAATTGAATCTCTTGTAGGTAGCATGCAGATCTTGGTTTTTGTTTTTGTTTTTTGTTTGTTTGTTTTTTGTTCTTTGCTTTTTCATCCATTCTGATACCCTGTGTCTTCTGATTGGAGTATTAGGTCCACTGACATTCAGAATGATTACTGATAGATATGAATTTAGTGTCATTGTATTACCTGTGAATTCATTGTTTCTGGAGAATAACTGTTTCTTTCTATTCTTTCTTGTTTTTTGTCTTTCTTTCCCACACAAAGAGTCCCCTTTGGTATTCCTTGCAGGGTTGGTTTAGTGGTCATGAACTCCTTTAGTTTTAGTTTGTCTGGGGAACTCTTAAACTCTCCTATTCCTAACAACAGCTTTACTGGTTAAAGTACTCTTGGCTGCATATTTTTCCTTTTCACTGTGTTAAATATATCATGTTACTCCCTTCTGTTCTCTCAGGATTCTTCGAAAAGATCTGCTGCTGACCTCATTTATCTCACCTTGTACGTTAGGAATTTATTTTCCCTTGCAGCTTTCAGGATTCTTTTGTTATCTCTGTACTTTGCAAAGTTTACTATGATATGTCTTGGTGTTGGCCAGCTTTTTTTGAGTTTTATGGGAGTTCTCTGTGGCTCTTGGATTTGGATGTCTGTTTCTTTCCCCAGATTAGGGCAGTTTTCAGATAAAATTTGTTCAAATAAACCTTGTGCCCCTTTTTCCATCTCTTCTTCTTCTGGAACTCCTATGACACAAATGTTGTTATACTTCATGGAGTTGCTGAGTTCCCTAAGTCTACATTTGTGATCCAATATTTTTCTTTCCTGCTTCTTTTCAGCTTCATTATTTTCCATAATTTTATCTTCTGTATCATTTATTCATTTCCTCTGCATCATCCAGCTAGTATCCTTATGATTGCTGTTTTAAATTCTGGTGCAACTGCTCTGCAAAACAATGTGGAGGTTCCTCAAAAAATTAAAAGTAGATCTACTCTGTGACCCAGCAATAGCACTGCTAGGAATTTCCCCAAGGGATAAAGGAGTGCTGATGCATAGGGGCATTTGTACCCCAATGTTTATAGCAGCACTTTCAACAATAGCCAAATTATGGAAAGAGCCTAAATGTCCATCAACTGATGAATGGACAAAGAATTTGTGGTTTATATATTCAATGGAATAATATTTGGTGATGAGAAAGAATGAAATGTGGCCTTTTGTAGCAACGTGGATGGAATTGGAGAAGGTTACGCTAAGTGAAATAAGTTATACAGAGAAAGACAGATACCATATGTTTTCACTCTTATGTGGATCCTGAGAAACTTAACAGAAGACCATGGGGGAGGGGGAGGGGAAAAGAAAAGTTACAGAGAGGGAAGGAGGCAAACCATAAGAGACTCTTAAAAACTGAGAATAAACTGAGGGTTGATGGGGGTGGGAGGGAGGGGAAAGTGGGTGATGGGCATTGAGGAGGGCACCTGTTGGGATGAGCACTGGGTGTTGTATGGAAACCAATGTGACAATAAATTTCATATTAAAAAAATAAATAAATTCTGGTTCAGGCACATTACTTCTATTTATTTTGATTGGCTCCTTGGCCATGACCTCTTTTTGTTCTTTATTTTAGGATGAATTCCTCCATCTGGGCATTTTGTCTAGGTCTCTGTCTTTTGTGTGTTAGGAAAGCCTATGCCTGGTGCTTTTCCAAGAAAGCACTCTGTGGTCAGCAGACCTGGTGCATACAGGGGTGGGGTGTTGTGCTGGTCTTTAGGACAGGATCCTGATGCTGCTCTGGCTGTCAATCACACTTGCCCTATTTAAAAAGGCACCTGCAGAGTGCAGGGGGCATCACACAGTGTAAGCTCAGGCTTACATCGTGTGTGTTGTGCTGCTCACTGAAGTACATTGGTGCTGATGGAAGGGGCGAAAAATGGTTTTGGCCCAGTCTCTTCCTTGAAGGGAGGAGTTTTCACCTGCTGTTGTTCAGGAAGCCCTCAAGGAAGAGGGAACGATCTCCCCTCTTGTGTCCCAGGCTTCCATCAGATGCCTGCCTTCACCCTGTCTGAGTCTGAGCCCTCTGCACCCGTGGCGGTGGTGCAGTGCTCCTGTGTTTTATCTCAGGTGCATGGCTTGATTCAAAACTTCAAATATTAGGGACCTAGTACTTCATGGACCTGCAGTGATCCTCTGAGGGAGTGTCTTGCCGTGCTGTGGCTGGTACTGGTTTGTCCCAGAAAAGCAGTAGTACAACCAAGTAGAGGCTTGGATTTTATGGTAAAGGTTAGCAAAATGCCCTAGTCTTGGTTAGCTGCCCTCAGCAGGTGTCTGTGCTGGAATGCTAATTAACACAGCAATTCAATGGTGACTACAGGCTCTTTTGTCCCCTGGAGCAGTGCCACCTCTTCCAAATGTATTCCAAGATGGGGAAGTGTCTCTCCCAGTGCCATCCAGGTGATCCTCAGATCATGGTGTCTCCTCTGGTGCCTCTGCTCTCTTTCTCCTCAGGAGCACCACTATGCCTGCCAGACTCCACCCTGGTTATGGTACTGACTTCTAAAACTTCAGACTTTCTGTTCTGCTGCTTATAAAAACTTGAGATAATCAGCCATTCTGGTTTTCCCAGTAAACGGTTTTAGGGAAATGTTTTTCTCCTGCAATTTCCTGAATGCTGCTTTCTCTCTCTCCCCCCAGCACTCTCTTTCTATCTCTCCTCTCTGTTCTCTGGCCATGATCAGGGCTCCCTCCCCTTTGCAGCACCTGAGATTCTTTTCTCCCTGAAATGACATCACTGCACCTCCTACCTTCCATGATGTGGCCTCTTTTCTCCCTCTAGTTGTGCAGTTTGTTCTCAGTCCTCAGATCGATTTCCTCGGTGTTCAAAATGGTTTAATAATTATCTAGCCATGTTTGAGGGACGAGGCAAGCATAAGACCCTACTCTGCCATTTTAACTCGCAAGTTGTAGTTATTTTAAAAAATGATGTTCGATGTCATTTTCCTTTAACTGTTTGAAATATTTAATGTATATTTAATACATATATATACACATATATACATATATATGTATATATATATGTATATATATATATATATATATATATATATATATATATATATAAACACTTTGAGATATAGGATGGTATTTTCTTCCTCTACAGAAAACTATTGATGGTTCTGTCAACATCTAGGTATAATAACCGTCCCAGATCATCTTAGTACAATTTCAAAGATTTATATGTTTTATTTCTGGCATGACCCATGTTGTTTCATTTCATCCTTGGTCCTAGTATGCCATTTGGGCCATCTTTCTTTGTTTTCTGTTTTGTTTTGTTTCGATTTAATTTTAGTTAGTTAGCATATAGTGTAATATTGGTTTCAGGAATAGAATTCATTGATTCATCACTTACATATAACAAATAGTGCTCAACACAAGCGTTTAGGGTCCTAATCTAAAACTTGGAGTTTTACTGAGAAAGCCATTCCATATTGGCTCTAGACTCCAGATTTTTTTTTTCCTCTTCACTTTAGGAAGTTTTGAAAAATATTGCTAGTGCTTGGTTTCTGTCACTCAGCTAATCTTTTTGAATTAGCAGACTACCCCAGGAAAAGAAAGATTCTAAATGCAGGATTCACAACTCTATTTGTTCTGTCTCTTAAAATTTGGTCCTGCAAATGTTTGCTATATTAGTAGGTCTCAAATTTCCTTCCTTTCTACCTTCCTTCCTTCCTTCCTTCCATCTGTCCATCCTTCCTTCCATTCTTTCCTCCTTCCTACCATTTATCCATCGTTCCTTTTATTCTCTCTATAGGCTTTCTTGTTGTTTTCATTAGTAGTTAGTCCAAATTTCTTAACTATTACCAAAATATTAAATCCTTTGATTAGATGACTTTTCAAAATTATTCACATTTGATGATCTTATAAAAATACATCTCAAAACTAATAAGAATAAATTTAGAAAACAAAATTTGGAGGATTTACATTTTAGATACTGATTGGCAAATACAATAAAAGATTTAATTTTTAATCAAAACAAGTTATTTATCAAGATAACTGCATTCGTGTAGTGTAAATAACAATTTTAGGAACTTGAAAAATATAAATTAAATGATTGCTTCTAGGATTAATTTTCCTCTCTGTATTATGACCCAAGTAAATTTGAACATTAATTTTCTGATAATAAACAAAGTATACCCCACCCCAGAACTTGACAGGTGTTGTAATTATAATGTGTGCCCTAAGTATTCTTTAAAAAAAAAACATGAAATTTATTGTCAAATTGGTTTCCATTCAACACCCAGTGCTCATCCCAACAAGTGCCCTCTACAACACCCATCACACACCCTCCAGTCCCTCCCACCCCCCCATCAACCCTCAATTGTTCTCAGTTTCTAAGAGTCTCTTATGTTTTGGCTCCCTCCCTCTCTAAACTTCCTTTTCTTTTTTTTTTTTCCTTCCCCTCCCCCATGGTCTTCTGGTAAGTTTCTCAGGATCCACATAAGAGTGAAAACATATATCTGTCTTTCTCTGTATGACTAATATCACTTAGCATAACACTCTTCAATTCCATCCACGTTGCTACAAAAGGCCATAGTTCATTCTTTCTCAATGCCAAGTAGTATTCCATTGTATATATAAACCAAAATTTCTTTATCCATTCATCAGTTGATAGACATTTAGGCTCTTTCCATAATTTGGGTATGTTGAAAGTGCTGCTATAAATATTGGGGTACAAGTGCCCCTAATCATCAGCACTCCTATATCCCTTGGGGAAATTCCTAGCAGTGCTATTGCTGGGTCATAGGGTAGATCTATTTTTAATTTTTTGAGGAACTTCCACATTGTTTTGCAGAGCGGCTGCACCAGTTTGCATTCCCACAAACACTGCAAGAGGGTTCCCGTTTTTCCACATCCTCTCCAGCATCTATAGTCTCCTGATTTGTTCATTTTGGCCACTCTGACTGGTGTGAGGTGATATCTGAGTGTGGTTTTGATTTGTATTTCCCTGATGAGGAGCGACGTTGAGCATCTTTTCATGTGCTGTTGGCCACCTGGATGTCATCTTTAGAGAAGTGTCTATTCATGTCTTCTGCCCATTTCTTCACTGGATTATTTGTTTTTCACGTGTGGAGTTTGGTGAGTTCTTTATAGATTTTGGATACTAGCCTTTTGTCTGATATGTCATTTGCAAATATCCTTTCCCATTCCGTTGGTTGCCTTTTAGTTTTTTTGATTCTTTCCTTTGCAGAGCAGAAGCTTTTAACCTTCATGAGGTCCCAATAGTTCATTTTTGCTTCTAATTCCCTTGCCTTTGGGGATGTGTCAAGTAAGAAATTGCTACGGATGAGGTCAGAGAGGTCTTTTCTTGCTTTCTCCTCTATGTTTTGATGGTTTCCTGTTTCACATTCAGGTCCTTTATCTATTTTGAGTTTATTTTTGTGAATGGTGTAGGAAAGTGGTCTAATTCCATTCTTCTGCATTTTGGTGTCCAGTTATCCCAGCGCCATTTGTTAAACAGACTGTCTTTTTTCCATTGGATATTCTTTCCTGCTTTGTCAAAGATTAGTTGGCCATACTTCTGTGGGTCTAGTTCTGGGGTTTCTATTCTATTCCATTGGTCTATGTGTCTGTTTTTGTGCCAATACCATGCTGTCTTAATGATGACAGCTTTGTAGTAGAGGCTAAAGTCTGGGGTTGTGACGCTTCCTGCTTTGGTCTTCTTCGAAATTACTTTGGCTTTTCGGGACCGTTTGTGGTTCCATACAAATTTTAGGATTGCTTGTTCTAGCTTCGAGAAGAATGCTGGTGCAATTTTGATTGGGATTGCATTGAATGTGTAGATAGCTTTGGGTAGTATTGACATTTTAACAATATTTATTCTTCCAATCCAAGAGCACGGAATGTTTTTCCATTTCTTTATATCTTCTTCAATTTCCTTCATAAGCTTTCTATAGCTTTCAGCATACAGAGCTTTTACATCTTTGGTTAGGTTTATTCCTAGGTATTTTATGCTTCTTGGTGCAATTGTGAATGGGATCAGTTTCTTTATTTGGCTTTCTGTTGCTTCATTATTAGTGTTTAAGAATGCAACTGATTTCTATACATTGATTTTGTATCCTGCGACTTTGCTGAATTCATGTATCAGTTCTAGCAGACTTTTGGTGGAGTCTATCAGGTTTTCCATATATAATATAATGTTATCTGCAAAAAGTGAAAGCTTGACTTCATCTTTGCCAATTTTGATGGCTTTGATTTCTTTTTGTTGTCTGATTGCTGATGCTAGAACTTCCAACACTATGTTAAACCAGAGCAGTGAGAGTGGACATCCCTGTTGTGTTCCTGATCTCAGGGAAAAAGCTCTCCGTTTTTCCCATTGAGGATGATAATTGCTGCGGGCTTTTCATAAATGGCTTTGATGATGTTTAAGTATGTTCCTTCTATCCTGACTTTCTTGAGGGTTTTTATTAAGAAAGGATGCTGAATTTTGTCAAAGCTTTTTCTGCATCGATTGACAGGATCATATGGTTCTTATCTTTTATTAGTGTGATGAATCGCATTGATTGATTTGCGAATGTTGAACCAGCCCTGCATCCCAGGAATGAATCCCACTTGACCATGGTGAATAATTCTTTTTATATGCTGTTGAGTTCAATTTGCTAGTATTTTGTTGAGAATTTTTGCATCCATATTCATCAGCGATATTGGCCTGTAGTTCTTTTTTTCTGGGTCTCTGTCTGGTTTAGGAATCAAAGTAATTCTGGCTTCACAGAATGAGTCTGGAAGTTTTTCTTCCCTTTCTATTTTTTGGAACAGCTTCAGAAGGATAGGTATTATCTCTGCTTTAAATGTCTTGGAGAATTCCCCAGGGAAGTCATCTGGTCCTGGACTCTTATTAGTTGGGAGATTTTTGATAAGTGATTCAATTTCTTTGCTGGTTATGCGTCTGTTTAATTTTTCTACTTCTTCCTGTTTGAGTTTTGGGAGTGTGTGGGTGTTTAGGAATTTGTCCATTTCTTCCAGGTTGTCCAGTTTGTTGGCATATAATTTTTCATAGTATTCCCTGATAACTGCTTGTATTTCTGAGGGATTGGTTGTCATCATTCTGTTTTCATTCATGATTTTATCTATTTGGGTCATCTCCTTTTTCTTTTTGAGAAGCCCGGCTAGAGGTTTATCAATTTTGTTTATTTTTTCAAAAAACCAACTCTTGGTTTCGTTGATCTGCTCTACAGTTTTTTTAGATTCTATATTGTTTATTTCTGCTCTGATCTTTATTATTTCTCTTCTTCTGCTGGGTTTGGGTGTCTTTGCTGTTCTGCTTTTATTTCCTTTAGGTGTGCTGTTAGATTTTGTATTTGGGATTTTTCTTGTTTCTGGAGATAGGCCTGGATTGCAATGTATTTTCCTCTCAGGAATGCCTTGGCTGCATTCCAAAGCATTTGGATGCTTGCGTTTCCATTTTCATTTGTTTCCGTATGTTTTTTAATTTCTTCTCTACTTGCCTGGTTGATCCATTCATTCTTTAGTAGGGTGTTCTTTAACCTCCCTGCTTTTGGTGGTTTTCCAGACTTTTTCCTGTGGTTGATTTCAAGCTTCATAGCATTGTGGTCTGAAAGTGTTCATGGTATGATCTCAATTCTTTTATAGTTATGAAGGGCTGTTTTGTGACCAGTATGTGATCTATCTTGGAGAATGTTCCATGTGCACTCTAGAAGAAAATATATTCTGTTGCTTTGGGATGCAGAGTTCTAAATATATCTGTCAAGTCCATATGATCCACTGTATCATTCAGGGACCTTGTCTCTTCATTGTTCCTGTGTCTAGATTATCTATCCATTACTGTAAGTGGAGTATTAAAGTCCGTGCAACTACCATATTCTTATCAATAAAGTTGCTTATGTTTGTGAGTAATTGTTTTGTATATTTGGGGGCTCCCATATTCAACACTTAGACATTTATAATTGTTAGCTCTTTCTGATGAATAGACCCTGTAATTATTATATAATGCCTTCTTCATCTCTTGTTACAGGCTTTAATTTAAAGTCTAGTTTGCCTGATATAAGTATGGCTACTCCAGCTTTCTTCTGACTTCCAGGAGCATGATAGATAGTTCTCTATCCCCTCACTTTCGATTGGAAAGTGTCCTCAGGTCTAAAATGAGTCTCTTGTAGACAGCAAATAGATGGGTCTTGTTTTTTTTATCCATTCTGATACCCTATGTCTTTTGGTTGGAGCATTTATTCCATTTACATTCAGTGTTATTATAGAAAGCTATGGGTTTACAGTCATTGTGATGTCTGTTGGTTTCATGCTTGCAGTGATGTCTCTGGTACTTTATCTCACAGGATCCCTCTTAGGATCTCTTGTAGGGCCGGTTTAGTGGTGATGAATTCCTTCAGTTTTAGTTTGTTTGGGAAGACCTTTATCTCTCCTTCTATTCTGAATGACAGACTTGCTGGATAAAAGTTTCTTGGCTGCATATGTTTTCTGTTCATCACATTGAAGATTTCCTACCATTCCTTTCTGGCCTGCCAAGTTTCAGTAGATAAATCTGTCACTAAACTTATCGGTCTCCCTTTATATGTTAGGGCATGTTTATCCCTAGCTTTCAGAATTTTCTCTTTATCCTTGTATTTTGCCAGTTTGACTATGATATGTGGTGCAGAAGATCAATTCAAGTTATGTCTGAAGGGAGTTCTCTATGCCTCTTGGATTTCAATGCCTTTTTCCTTTCCCAGATGTCAGCTATGATTTGTTCAAGTGCACCTTCAGCCCCTTTCTCTCTCTCTTCCTCTTCTGGAATTCCTGTTTAATGGATATTGTTCCATTTGATTGCATCACTTAGTTCTCTAATTCTCCCCTCATACTCCTGGATTTTTTTATCTTTTTTCTCAGCTTCCTCTTTTTCTTTTTTTTTTAATTTTTTTTTAACATTTATTTATTTTTTTTGAGACAGAGAGAGACAGAGCATGAACAGGGGAGGAGCAGAGAGAGAGGGAGATACAGAATCTGAAACAGGTTCCAGGCTCTGAGCTGTCAGCACAGAGCCTGACGCGGGGCTCGAACTCACGGACTGTGAGATCATGACCTGAGCCGAAGTCGGACGCTTAACCGACCAAGCCACCCAGGCGCCCCAGCTTCCTCTTTTTCCATAATTTTATCTTCTAATTCACCTATTCTCTCATCTGCATCTTCAATCCGAACTCTGGTCACCTCCATTTTATTTTGCACCTCAGTTATAGCATTTTTTAGCTCCTCCTGACTATTTCTTAGTCCCTTGATCTCTATAGCAATAGATTCTCTGCTGTTGTCTATACTTCTTTCAAGCCCAGCAATTAATTTTATGACTATTATTCTAAATTCTTGTTCCATTATATTGCTTAAATCGTTTTTGATCAATTCATTAGCTGTCACTACTTCCTGGAGTTTCTTTTGAGGAGAATTCTTCCATTTCGTCATTTTGGATAGTCACTGGGGGTCGCAGAACTGCAGGGCACTTCCCCTGTGCTGTGTGGAGTAACTTGTGTTGGTGGGTGGGGCCACAGCCAGACCTGCTGCCTCTTCCCAGCCCACCTCTGGGGCCATAGTCAGACTGTGTGTGCCTTATCTTCCCCTCTCCCAGAGTCGGGACTCACTGTGGAGTGGTGTGGCCCCTGTCTGGGCTACTTGCACACTTCCAGGCTTGTGGTGCTGCTTCTATGGTATGTGGCATATTACCCAGGGTGGATCTGCAAAGTGCACAGGGTCAGGAGGTGCAGGCTCAGCTCCATTAGCCATTGGTGGTTCCCTGCAGGAGGGGCCCTGCAGCACTGGGAGGGAGTCAGGCCAGTTGGAGGGATGGATCCACAGAAGCACAGCATTGGGTATTTGTCTACTATAAGCAGGTTTGGTGAATTGGTTCCCTTTTGGGGTTTTTGCTGGGGGATGGGAGAGGGAGATGGTGCTGGCCAGCCCCTTTGTTCCCTGCTGAGCTGAGCTCTGTCTTCCAGGGCTCAACACTTCTCCCTCCAGGTGTCCTCTTGCCCTCCAGCTCTCTGAGGGGAGCTGTTGACTTATAACATTATAACATTATAACTTACCAGATGTTAAGTCCCGCTGGCTGTCAGAACTCATGCAGTCTGGTCCCTCCGCTTTTGCAAGCCAGACTTCAGGGGCTCTGCCTTCCCTGGAGGGCTGCCCCTCCACTGCCACGGCTCCCTCCCACCAGTCCGTGTAGCGCACACCGCCTCTCCGCCCTTTCTACCCTCTTCCCTGGGCCTCTTGTCTACTCTTAGCTCCAGAGTCTTCTCTGCAAGTGCTCCGGAGCACTTGGCTCTGCTAGTCTTCTGGCGGTTTTCTGGGTTATTTAGGCAGATGTAGGTGAAATCTAAGTGATCAGCAGGAGGAGGTGAGCCCAGCGTCCTCCTACGCCGCCATCTTCTATTTTACTATCGCCCTACACATTCTTGAAACATCCTTCCTGGAATGTTTAAGTGAATGTATCTATATCACATATTAAGTTTAAATATTTGATGCAATATTTAAAAATATTTTAACCTCTAATTTTAAAAATAATATGACTATAAATCTAAATTCCATATTTTTGAGAATATAATAAAAATTTTTTATGTGCAGGATGATATATTTTTTAATGTTTATTTATTTTTGAGAGAGAGACACAAAGTATGAGTGGGAGAGGAGCAGAGAGAGAGGGAGACACAGAATTTGAAGCAGGCTTCAGGCTCTGAGCTGTCAGCACAGAGCCCGACATGGGACTGGAACTCATGGACTGTGAGATCATGACCTGAGCCAAAGTCATATGCTTAACTGACTGAGCCACCCAGGCGCCCCTTTGCAAGATGATATTTTTAAACATTTAAATATTTATTTAATTTTATTTCAATGTTAAAAAAGAGTACATAACCTCAAAAGTTAATGGGAATATATTTTCTTGATTTTAATCTAGTAACTGCTCTAAGTTTTAATTTTCTCAGGAGAAAAATGATCCCAAAGGGAAAAATCTGTCAGAAAAATTATATCTCACACATATTTCTACAAGTGACATATGCCAATCATTCAGGTTCCTAGTACTTTTACTGTTGTTTTACCTGTGTTACGGAGAGTTTTTACCTCAGAATGACTTTGTTATAACTGAAATATGATTAACAGTAGTTTCGATCCTCTTTTTAGATTCTTAATTCTAGCAAACATTTTTAATAAGCATCTAAACATAAAACATACATACTGATTCAGTGATCCCAATAAATTGCATCAGGGTTGACTCATAACATTTGATGATTCTGATTAAGAGAAGACATTTAATTGGGTGAAACAGGAACTTAAGTGTTGGACAATCTAAACCAGATGGTAAATAAACCCATTTCAAAAATATAAAATATTTATTTTTAAATGTTTTAAAAAGGAATTAGTCCTCTGGTAATGAAATTAAGTTTCAAGTATAGAAATCAAATTATGTTTCATGGACAGTAATTTGCTTTATTTTGTAATGACAATAATTGAGATAAAAGTTAGGGGCCGACGATGCTGTTAACACAATATTTGAAATTGATTATTTAACTTTCTCTATGTTGTACATGTCTGAATGATATCTAAACATGTGCATCTTTGGTACTATAAAATAGTCCAAAGCTCACTGATGTTACTATTTCAGAGTAAAACTAGCTCTCCAAGGTGTATCTAGGAAATTTATTTTTTCCAAAATGTAGACATTTTTACCCATATGTATACATGCACATACACATTAGTGTGTGACTTTGAATGTTTTCAACGTTTTTAAATATATTTTATAATAAATTTGTGTGATTTTTTTCCCATGGAAGGACATTTTTAATATCAAGGCAAAATCACTATTTTGTAACGTTACAGGTATAATTTACATTTTTACTCTATAAAGTATTAATTGATATGCCCTATATTGTAGAGTGATTAAAAAAGAAAGAACGAGTGGAGTGCCTAGGTGGATCAGTAGATTAAGCGTCTGACTTCAGCTCAGGTCATGATCTCACGGTGCACGAGTTTGAGCCCCGTGTCGGGCTCTGTGGTGACAGTTCAGAGCCTGGAGCCTGCTTCAGATTCTAGGTCTCCCTCTCTCTCTGCCCCTCCCCTGTTCACCTGCTGTCTCTATCAAAAATAAATAAACATTAAAAAAATTTTTTAAAGAAAGATTGAGAGATCAGAAGATATCTATCATATTTTTAAACTAAAGTTATACTACAAAGTAATATCATTTTCATCTATATCACTATGTCAATTGTTATTTTTCAATTGCTTTTTGAGTTATTAAGTTTAAATTTAAACTTTTTGTACAGATTTCTATATTCCTATGGTGACAATTTGAATGTGTTCTTACATCCCTGCCAACGTAAAAAATAAAAGATGTATATTAACATGTAAGGTGACTTATTTTTCCTTTTCTTGAATGTATGTTTTATATCAGACATTACCTTTCACACTAGAAAAATCACTAAAGAACTTTTTGGAATACTCATACAAAAAGAAGTTGAAGTTTTAAAATATTTATGTGAAAATCGAAAACAAATAACATACTTCCAAAATATGGATGTTTAGAATTAAGTAATTTTAGTCTAGATACTTGCCTATATTGTATTTATTTATATAATATAAACGTAATCAAATATTAGCAGTAGCTTATTAAATTTATTCATAATAAATTAAATAATAAATTAACCCAATGTAATCAAATATTAGCAGTAGCTTATTAAATTTATTCATAATTTTATTCAAGGGCTTATTTTGTTCATATTTTGTTCATCAGATGGGTTGCTATTATAAAGAATGATTAAATCTATACAGTCTTACTGAATTCAGTACACTTGAGTTGCTATTAATCTTATATCTACAGTGCTTCAAAATATGAAATGGATTGTATGGATTTCAAGTTACCTAGGTAGTGAAATAACCCGTCACTCATATAACCTGATTAATCTTGGATAATTACCCCAAATGGCTATAATACTAATTAAAAATTAACTTCAGTTCACTTATATTTTTTTTAATTGGAGAACACTTTCAAGATTAACAGAAAGTACCTTTCAAAGCAAAATAATCACCTCCATCTATTTTGTCATTTTGATGCAATTTATTCACTGATGCTGATAAATTAAAATTAAAAAAAAAACTGCCAGCATGACTGTGAGATCAATGCAAGTGAAATATTTTGTTTACAATTTAACCTCCATTTCCCCTAGACTTTGCAGTTTTAATACCTATAGCAGTTGCATCTGACTCTATTGATCTAGTTGAAAATTAAAGGGCAAATAAAAAGCAATGAAACATTCTCATCCAGGGTTTGCTTGATTAATTAAAGTATGGTATGTTCCATTAAAACAAAACTTCATATATTTGTTTTTATTTAAAATAGAATCACAGCTGAGAAGTATTAATAAATCTTAATAATTGCTTATATTGTTTAATGTTATATGGTTTTCACAGTACTCTGATATGTAAATTATTGAATTTGCCAATAATTTAGCAAAAGACTCAATTAGAGAATTACAGTTCACTGTAGCCCTTCTAAATTCAAGAAAGTAATATTAAATTCTCCATAGAAAGAAGTTTACTCTAACAGTCTATATTATATTTGCTGTCTTACAAAGGTATTAAATGCATCCTGAATATTATCACACAAAAAGAAAACCCAAAGTTAACCAGAAAATATATTTTCTATTTAAACTTTGATATTTCTTAAAACAATCAATTTCCATTCTATGAATATTTAAATGTAATCATAGAACAGATCAGATCATAGAACAGGATTGGTAATCATGCTTAATATTAATTACCATTTCATGAGCACCTATTATGTACAAAGTGTGACAAGTACTTTATACATTGTCTTTTATTTTCAAAATGTTGCAGCAACAGGTATTATGATTTGTACTGTATAGCTGAGAAAATTAGAAAGATTATGCTGAGTGTCCCAATTTACAGAAGAATAAATGAATACATTGGAATTCATATAAATGTTGGCTGGTTGGTCCCTAAGCTCACAATATCTCTATGGGATCTACCTGCCAACAAATTATTTTCATATTATTCACTTTTCCTTTGAATACAAGACTACTCAGATGATAGAAAGTAGTTGCTAGATACAATTTTCCTATACTTTCCAGATAAGTAACGGTTGAGAATTTCTGTACTTTTAGTATGAAAGTTGCATGATCAAAGAAGCAAAACAGAATTTCCTCTTTTTTTCTTTCTTTTTTTTTAACCTGCTCTAAAGGTAAACTTAAATAATTTTATTTAAATGAATTAAATGTATAACTGAGTACAGTTTTAAAATACAACAAAAAATTTATCTAAAGTGGTTTCTTTGAACATATAGATTATTTTTTGTCCAGAATATCTGAAGCATTATATAACGTTCTCTTTAAGAAGAAGTTTACTATAAATACCATTTTAGACCCATTATGCCTGCTATATTTCCTTAATTCCACTTCCCTCAAAAGCTCCAATAAATTCTTGTCATACCCTCACATCTTGCAATGTATTGGCAACTGCCACAGCCAAGTTGTAGGCAGGCAAGTTGCATAGCTTTGAATTACGACCATCAAGACATTGAGTCACTAGGAGATGAATGTTCAGATTGGAGAAATTAATAGTTTAATTTTTATTTTTGTCAATATTGTATATTTCACTTATCAGCCAAATATATATTTTATTGATTTTTGTACAAAGAATCAAAGTACTTAATTGTATGAATGAGATAGCTTTTACAATAAACGTTGTATAAACATTATACATTTACATGGGAAAAATAAATGTCCATGCTCACCTAAAAATATATATATATATATATATATATAAAATAACCTAAAGACACTCTCAGATCGAAAGGGAAGGGATGGACAACCATCATGCTAGTAGATGTCAAAAGGAAGATGGAGAAGCCATACTTACATTAGACAAACTAGATTTTAAACCAAAGACTGTAATAAGAGATGAAGAAGGGCATTATTTCATAATTAAGCATTCTATCCATCAAGAAGATCTAACAATTGTAAACATTCTTGCCTCCAAGTTGGTAGCCACCAATTATATAAATCAATTAAAAACAAACGTAAGGAAACTCACCAATAAAAATACAATAATAGTAGGGGACTTTAAGACCCCACTTAGAACAATGGACAGATCACCTAAGCAAAAATTCAACAAGGAAACAATGGCTCTGAATGACACACTGGACCAGATGGACTTAACAGACATATTCAGAACATTTCACCCTAAAGCAGCAAATACACATTCTTTTCAAGTGCACCTGGAACATTCTCCAGAATAGATCACATACTGGATCACAAATCAGACCTCAACAAGTACAAAAAGACTGATATCATAGCATGCATATTTTCAGACCACAACACTATGAAACTTGAAGTCAAGCACAAGAAAAAATTTGCAAAGACCACAAACACAAGGAAGTCAAAGGACATCCTACTAAAGAATTAATGGGTTAACCAGATTTTTAAAGTAGAAATAAAAAAAAATACATGCAAGTAAATGAAAATGAAAACACGACAGTCCAGAACCTTTGGGATGCACCCCAGGCAGTCATCAGAGGGAAGTATAAAGCTGCAATACAGACCTGTCTCAAGAAGCAAGAAGGGTCTCAAATACACCACTGAACCTTATATCTAAAGGAGCTGGAAAAGGAAAAGGATATAAAACCTAAAGGCATCAGAAGAAGGTAAATAAAAAAGATTAGAGCAGAAATAAATGATGTGGAAACAAACAAAAAGAACAGAAAATATCAGTGAAACTAGAGCTGGTTCTTTGAAAGAATTAACAAAATTGATAAACCCCTAGCCAGACTTATAAAAAAGAAAAGAGAAAGGACTCAAATAGATAGAATCACAAATGAAAGGACGTATCACAACCAATACTGTAGAAATACAAGTAATTATAAGAGAATATTACAAAAAATTATATGCCAACCAGTTGGGCAATCTGGAAGGAATAAATAAGTTCTTAGAAACATGGAAACTACCCAAACTCAAACAGGACAAAACAGAAAATTTGAACAGACCCATAACCAGTGAAGAAATTGAATCCAGTAACCAAAACTCTCCCAACAAATAAGGATCCTGGGCTGGATGTCTTCCCAGGAGAATTCTACCAGATATTTAAAGAAAAGTTAGGGGCACCTGGGTGGCTCAGTCGGTTAAGCATCTGACTTCAGCTCAGGTCATGATCTCGTAGTTTGTGAGTTTGAGCCCCGCGTCGGGCTCTGTGCTGACAGCTCAGAGCCTGGAGCCTGCTTCTGATTATGTTTCTCCCTCTCTCTCTGCCCCTCTCCCGCTTGTACTCTGTCTCTGTCTCTCTCTCAAAAATAAATAAAACATTAAAGAAAAAAAGAAAAGTTAATACCTATTCTTTCTTAAACTGTTCCAAAAAATAGAAATGGAAGGAAAATTTCCAATCTCATTCTACAAGACCAGCATTACCTTGATTCCAAAACAAAAGACCCCACCAAAAAGGAAAATTACAGACCAATATCCCTGATGAACATGGATGCAAAACTCCTCAACAAAATGCTACAAATTGAATCCAACTGTACATTAAAAAAAAATTCTTCAATAGGAACAAGTGATCTGCAGGGGTGGTTCAATATTCACAAATCAATCGTGTTACACCACATTAATAAAATAAAATATAAGAATCATATGATCTCCTTGATAGATGCAGAAAAAGCATTTGACAAAATATAGCATCATTCTTGGTAAAAACACTCAATAAAGTAGGGATAAAAATGGAACATACCTTAATAACATAATAACTAGCCATATTCAAAGGCTAGTATCATCCTCAATAGGGAAAAACTGACAGCTTTTCCTCTACAGTCAGGAACAAGACAGGGATATCTACCCTCACCATTATTAGTTATATAGTACTGGAAGTATTAGCCCCAGCAAGCAGACAACGAAAAGAAATAAAAGGCATCTAAATCGGCAAGGAAGAAGTCAATCTTTCACTATTTGCAGACAGCATGATACTCTATGTAGAAAACCTGAAAGATTCCACAAAAATTTACTAGAACGGATACATGAATTCAGGCAAGTTACAGCATGTAAAATCAATGTACAGAAATCTGTTGTATTTCTGTACACCAATAATGAAGAAATAGAGAAATCAAAGAATTGATTCCATTTACAATTGTACCCAAAACCATAATATAAAAATATTGTTAAAATGATTATACTACCCAAAGCAATATACATATTTAATGCAATCCCTAGCATTTTCACAGAGCTAGAACAAACAATCCTAAAATTTATATGGGACCACAAGGTACCATAAATAGCCAAAGCAATCTTAAAAACAAAGAACACTCAGCCATATAAAAGAATGAAATCTTGCCATTCGCAATGACATGGATGGAGCCAGTGTGTATTATGCTAAGTGAAATAAGCCATAGAAAGACAAATATCTTATGTTTTCACACATGTGGAATTTAAGAAATAAAAGAGACAAACATGAGGGAAGGGTAAAAAAAGAGGGAAGCAAATCGTAAGAAACACTTAACTATAGAGAACAAACTGAGGGTTGACGGAGGGGAGGTGGGCTGGAGATGGGTTAAAATGGGTGATGCATATTAAGGAGGGCACTTTCTGTGTTGAGCACTGGGTGCTATAATGAATGGTAATTAATGATGAATCACTAAATTCTTCTGAAATCAATATTACACTTTGTTAATTAACTAGAATTCAAATCAAAATTTGAAAAATAAAATAAAAGAACTACAACTTTATGAGGTATAAATGCAGTACAATAAATTGCATATTTAAAGTGTACAGTTTAGTCATTTTTGACAAATTAATACATCCTGGAACCATCACCATGATGAAGACAACATACATTTCTATTGCCTCCAAAACTTTCTTTGTGCCCCATTATAATCACCCCTGTTCCACCTCCCATTCTCAGGCAGTCACTGATCTGGTTTCTTTCACAACTGAATTTTATTCAATTAAATTAATTTTATATATTCTTTTGTCTAGGTTCTTATATTTAGCATAGTTATTTCAAAATCCTTACATATTATTTTCTGCATCAATAATTCACTCATTTTATTGCCAAGTAGTGCAACATCAAATGCATAGAACAAGTTTTCCATTCATTTGTTGACATTTGATTTGTTTTCAAGTTAGGGTTTTTGTAAATTAAGTTTTTATATACACTAATATAAAATGCTTGGGCATGTTTTTGTTTAATTTGAGTAAACACTTAGGGGCACAATGCCTGGGTTGCCTGGTAGGTGTATGTATATTTGTAGTTTCCCCATGTCCTTACCATCAGTAGTTTTGTCAGTAATATTTTAATTTTACTCTTTCAAATAAATGTATCAAACATCAAAAATATGTATTTTGCTAAATATACCACTTAAATATAATGCTCTGTCCAAGAAAACTTCACTTGCAAGACCTGAGGAGATCCTTTCTGAAAACAATCTTGAAGTAAATATTTTTGAAAGAATACCAATAAAGCCAGAAGGAAATGTGTAGATAATAAGAATAGATGATTAACAAAAGTTCATTGACTGAAAGAAGAATTTAAGGAAATAAAAAACATAGTGAATGATTCTCGCAGTATGCAATGGCAATGGTGATGATGTTAAATATCCACAGGGTGAGAGGCACCAACAGAATCCTATCCCTTCTTTATGGTGAGGCTGAAATGTAATCATTCGTGAGAAGCCTTTTCTTGTTCACCTTTAAGGTTTACTTCTGCTTTCTATTGCAGAGTGATTTCCTCTACAATTAATCCCATAACACTCTGTCTTTTGATTTATCATTTTAAGTCTTCTAATAAAGGGGAAAAACATGCTGAAGATCCTGATTTCACACTTACTTAGATGGCTAGACAATCACCCAACTATATTTCTTTTCTATAAAATGGAGATAACTAACCATTTCAAGGATTCTTACAAGGGTTAGACTGTTGAAGCACTGTGGATATTTCCACTATAGTTCCTTATTTTTTCTGATCACAAGGTTATAATGTCCTCACAACACTGAACAGATTTATGTTTTATTGAATAGACGCAAAAAGTGAATATTTGAGTTTTAAACACACACACACACACACACACACACACACACATACACACACACTTCTTCGGTATATACTCTCATGAGTGAAAGTGATTATTCATCCAGTAGACCAGTAAAATATTCATATACTGTTGGGATTAAACCTATTTTGTGATACTCCATGGGTTATACTCTTTCCAGGAAACATAATTCACAACAGCAAAATAAGACTTGAACCATATCCTGCAGTGGGTGACAAATAACACCTGCCAAACTATAATGCCAGTATCTCCCTTAATAGAACAATTTTCAATAATTTGCTTTAAATCTGACAGAAGGCTTACTGTTGGGAACACGGTGACAGGCACTTTATAATGAGATCAGCTGGTACTCATAAGTGGTTGAATTCAACCCAATATCTACCCCAGCCATTTACTCTTATAAGACTGCATGTCAGGTACAATTCACTATTCCTATACATCCAGAGTCCAAAGTAGAAGCCAGTTATATCCATGTAATCCTACCCATGGAGTGACTTAAAGCATGCTACCCCAATTAGCAATACATCTTTTTCTGCTTTTCATGAGAGAGAGTCAAATTCAGTTTTAATCAAAAATTCGTAATAATAGATGTTCACCCAGTATGATTCCAAAGTCTGCATGGCAACATCTGAAATACAAATCCAACAGCTGAACACATTACAATAGCATAATCTCCCTTTAATGACACATTCTTGCTTTTTGTTTACTTTTATTTTGTGGCAAATAATTTATCTGTTTGCTCCACAGAAATCCAAATTCTTATTTTAATAAAAATAGGTTTTTTTCCTATTTAAAATAATCTGCAGCCTTATCTTTCTCTGAAGTTAATGTGCTTTGACATTGATGGATATGGAAATAGCTAAAATCATTGGCAATGTGTTAAGAAATATTTTGGTGGGGGTGGGGACCTGAGTGGCTCAGTGAGTTAAGCATTTGATTCTTGATTTCAGCTCAGGTCATGATCACATAGTCATGAGATTGAGTTCCTCAATGGGCTTTGCGCTGGGCATGGAACCTGATTAAGTTCTCTTTCCCTCTCTCTCTCTGCTCCTCCCCTGTTCACATACTCTCTCTCTCTCTCTCTCTCTCTGTCAAAATTAAATAAATATTTTTGAAGTCTTATGATAATTTATAGATAACCAACATCACTGTTTGTGGTCAAATATAGTTATTTTGAAATATGACCATATGAAATATCCTTAATCTATTTAATGGGCTGGAATTGTTTAAAATTTGTGAGCATTTTACTTTGTATCCCAATGGTTCATTGCTGTTTATACATTTATCTAGCTTTCTTGTATTTTATCCCTGTTCCATTACTATTTCTCCCAATAGTTGTTAAAAAAATGATACTGCTTGGCACAGAAACTGATCTGTATAGTTATGCTATAAAAATATGGTTCTGCTTGTTGCTGAAGAATTATGACTTTTCCCCACCTGTGCTCTTTTGTGTGGCTGAAATGGGAACCAGATACCAAACTCTTTACTGAAAACATTGAAAACTATTTCTAGACCCATTGTGTTCATTTTGGATTGCTGCTATAACAAATCACCACAAACTCAGTGACCTAAAACAATACAAATGTATTATTTCATGTTTTAGAGATCAGAAGCCTAAATGTGCTCTCAGAGCTGCATTCTTTTTGGAGCCTGTAGAAGAAAAACAATACAAAACAAAAACAAAAACAAACCTATTTCTTGTCTTTTCCAGCTTCTAAAGTCTGCCTCCCTCTAACATCCAAGATAGCAGTTTATATCTTTTCACTCTCCCCACACTCTTCCCAACATTTGACCTCCTGCTCTCTCTTATAAGGATCATTGTGATTACATCAGGCCCAATGGGATAATGCAGGATAATTTTTCCATCTTAAGGACCTTAACTTAATCACTTTTATAAAGGCTTTTTTTTTTTTTTTTTTTTTTTTTTTTTTTTTTTTTTTTTTTTTTGCCATATAAGACAATATAATCACAGGGTTTTGAGGGTTATGACCTGGATATATTTGAGGGATATTATGCAGTATACCACAACTATGAAGTCGTAACTAGTTTAGGGAAGTTGGGCTGGTGAGGATTGTCTAGCCTTACCTTAATGAAAAGCATTATTTTAATGATGTTATAAGCTGATAGAGATGTACAAATACTTTTGTTTCCTTCGATTAACGATGTCTCTTGTTTATGGAGGGGCACACCGAGGGGTTAATTAAATCTAGTCTAGTTTTGTTAGACTAACTTAATTTTACCAGTTTCTTTGGTTAGTTCAGTATTTTGGAGACAAACTATATATAGAGGCAAATACTCAATCTTTCAGGTTTCCGCCACTCTCCCTTTCCCTTCTAATTCAAACTGGCTTATACAACCATATGATGCAGAGGAAGACTGATTCTACAGATCCCATACAAGACCTCTAGATCTTCTCTCAACTTCTAAGGAATTAGCATGGCACTCAGTTCCAGACACTGGTCACTGTTGAGGTATATCTAATGTTCTCTGGCTCTTTGGGTGGCTTATTTATAACATAGAGTTCCAGTCATATGCCTCCAAACTCAATATTGCAACTGCAGATGTCTTATTTTCCCAATCCTATACGTTCTCCCAGGCCTCATGAAATCTAAATAACTCCATGTCTTTTATTGGAAAGGAAACTTTATATAAGTTTACAAAGGCATGATTATCCTAGAAAATTCCTTAAATTCACCTATTTAGCTACTTCCCAATAATAATTCATTATCTCCACCTTGTACCACTTTTGGAGTGCTCCCTACAAATGTCTTGATGGTCCAAAGCTTTTCTTATACAAGCCTAGAAAATGCAACACCGTTCTTGATTCCTCAGTGTCAAGCCAAAGTTGTGGGAAGTTTCTAACCCCACTCTAGCCAACAGGTATGGACTATACAGGTAAAAACCTAGCACATGACATTCTTTTTGTGAATCTAACATGTTTCATTCTTATTACAAAACACCATGGTGTTGACAAGGGAAAAATTTTTGCCTTCTAGTTTTCTATATCTTGTGTCCATTCTTCATAAGTAAGAAAGCCTCTTAATGTAGTTATCAATGGCAGAAGTAGTACTAACCTATAACGTGGAAGAACTTATTGTAATCCCTCATTTTAACATCTGCATATATATTTTAGTCAAAAAAGTTGCATGTAAGTTCCATTTTGTATTTTGTGTTTGTTTTTTTATATTAAAATTTATTTTAAATTTGCATTTTGATATTAATTTGTTTTATTTTGTTTTTCTTTTGCTAATAATTAAGAGTATGAAATCTAACAACACTTTCTTACTGATAAAGTAATTTTAAAGCATTTGAATCATTAAAACTATTTTCTTGAAGTTTAATTTAAAAACTATGTTGATGATGTAATGTATTACTTTAATGAAATAACTGTTATTCATGAAATTAGCAAATATTTAGTGAGTGAAAGATATTTTGCTAGGCAGAAAAAGAGAAAATGACTATATTATAGTCTGAGTTCCCAAGTGGTAATCTAGCACTAATATTTTAATGAATAAATTAAAATCATAGGGAAGTTATTC
The DNA here is from genome assembly GCF_027475565.1 of Acinonyx jubatus. Lineage (NCBI taxonomy): Eukaryota > Metazoa > Chordata > Mammalia > Carnivora > Felidae > Acinonyx > Acinonyx jubatus. Next base: position 105,087,820 of record NC_069382.1, read on the forward strand.
ATGCTTAAGGAAACAAAAGATGATCAGTTATTAAGGCAAGAACTCATCTTTTACATATTTTAAACAGTAATAATTTTTGTTGAGTTGAAACATAGTTTAAATAAAGGGCAGACAGTTGATATTAAACTTGGACACTTTGGTGGTATATTAAGAGCTATAACTTCAAATGCATAAAGAGCCAATGAAGGTTTTGAACAGGTGGATGATAAAAACCTTCTTTAGAAAGATGGTTCTAGGTTCAGTATTGAAGATGTACTTTAGGTAGGAGAAGACTGTAGGAAGAATTAAAAAATATAAAGTTTTGAGGTGGCCATTATGTAAAAATATTTGGGGACATTTGAAAGAGATATTGCCCAGGTAGAATCAGCAGAATACATCTATTCATAGAAAATGACAGGAAGTCGTTTCATCCTCTGTGGTTGGCAGAACTGTGTTATGAAGAAAAGAGAGCAGTAGTGAAAAGTTCCTACTATGTAGGCTCAGAAGAAAACTACTTCCAGAAATAGTTTTCTGATTGCTTCTTTCTTTCCTAGGAAACTTCATGTAGTCTGTTAAACAACTAGATTGATGATCACTCCTAGATTGTGGGAAACTAAAATGAAAGTGTCTTTCCACACATGGAATAAAGTTGCACATTAGACATCAGTGTTCTTTTCCCTCAAGGCCAGTGTGATTTATTGTCTGTGGTCATTATAAAAGCAGCTGTGGCTGATGCTGGGATCACTCATAGGTGATATAGCAGCTTCTCTGGGTACTTGCATTTCACAGAAGCAAAGCACCATTGGAACTGGGCCACAGAAGATAGATTTTCTTCCTTAACTGAGATCCTGTTACAGTAATCAATTCCCCTTATATGAACCTTTCTAGAATACTCTCAAATGGGCTTAATTTTATCTTGATGAAAATTCCCACATTGTTATGTTCTTGTGGAGTTTCTGGGGATGGGGGAGATTAAATTGTATGAAATTATAGTATAATGCATTAATATCAGTATATCTTGGGCTAGTGCCCTATGTGTAGGGCAACATTATTCAAGATCATTTTTGTAAAAATGTCCTGCATGATTTTTTTCTTATTTTTATTACTTTTAGTTCCAATTCTCAAGTTCATGATTTATATAGAATCTACCTCAATGGCACTCTCAAATATTCAAGAAAGAGCAATCATTTAATTATGTGTTTCTCAAAGACCTGATAGCTGTATGCCAGATTTACATAGATTACGAGAAACATACTGCTTTACTTCGTTTCCCAAGGATGCAATGTGTGTTTCTGTGGGATTCAAAGTTCGGTAATCTTGGATATATCATTTTACCAGAAGCTAAAGAAATTATTTTTAGATATTATGCCAGGGTCCTAAGAAAATGACTTTTATCCACTCAGAACATACAATGCATATGCTATTGGAAGACCTTTTCAAAGAGTGCAGTGTGGCCATATATGAGTGAGATTCTACAGGGCCTAACACTTAATGTTATCCTTGGGAAGTAGATTTACACATCCCAAGAAAGATTGCTTTAAAATCCAAATCACCAAATGTTAAAGAAAATAGTGGCTACAATACATACACTGAATTCATAATACCAGTATACTGAGGAAAAATATGCTATTTGCATATTAGATGAACTACTCTTTTCTTCCAGGATTGGTAGAACAATGGCTTCAAGAATTAGAAATGACCAATTCCAGATATGAATGATACATAGTCAACAGTGATTGATAATCAAGGTTCTGTAGTAAGTAGTGATTGATTTAGCCACAACCTAACAGAAATTAATAACATTATAATATAATAAAAATAGACTATTATGAGAGTTCACCAAATGAGAGATAAATTAATGAAACCCAGATCCGAGAAGGGAATGGTTTCGTATGACAGAACTCAGAAATCCTATTGAATGGTGGTAACCTTTCTTTGCTTCTTTACAGATGTCTCTAAAATACAATCTCTTGGGGTACCTGGGTGGCTCAGTTGATTGAGCATTGACTCCTGGTTTTGGCTCAGGTCATGATCTCACATTTTGGTGACTTCAAGCCCCACATCGGGCTCTGCACTGGCAGCATGGATCCTGCTTGGGATTCTCTCTCTCTCTCTCTCTCTCTCTCTCTCTCTCTCTCTCTCTCTCCCTTTCTCTCTGCCCCTCCCCCACACTTGCCGTCTCTCTCAAAATAAATGAACTACAATACAATACAATACAATACAATACAATACAATACAACCTCTTTCTCAGTTTGGCAGTTGGAACTATTACTTAATTTCCAGCAGGTCAAAATTGATTATCAAGCTAATATTTTAGCTACGTATATCAAAGCATTGTTTTAAACCTAGGAAACTAGGGAGAATCTCCCACTTGTTTTAGTAAGTAATATTTGTGCTAATTTTCACAGCAAGGGAAAAGAAAACAACACTGAGAAAAAAGGGCTGTTCATATTCCTGGAATTACCAGAGATGCAAATTGTAACATCGTATACCAATTTTTACCTATCCTCAGCAACTCAAGATTAGAAGAAGTATATTTCCTTGGATACTGGTATCCTAAAAGAAGAATGAGTCTGGAAAATCCTTCCAAGTCTTCTGAGAGAAATTGCATTCTCCTCAGTATAATTGAGAGAAGTGTGTTGGGCTAGGGGAGTGTGTAAAACTGTTCCAGGTTTGCTCCTAACACATTTTAAGCTTCAAAATCAGAAGAATAAGTATTAAAAAAAAAGGAATGGAAAGACAATTTTTTTTTTCAGAATCTTCTCTGCTGTTGGTATCCAGATAGTAGACTAAGTAGAAGAAAAAACAAAAAACACAGGGATACTAAATTGGGTGGGATGAATGTGGAGACAAAGAAACTAGAAAGAGTGGGGGAAATGCTGGAGTTTCACAAAGAATTTAAGGCTCTGGTAAGATGTTATTAATCGGGCTCTCTATATTATTCATTGTTAGACAAACAGATAAGCCAACACATGTGGTGCTGATGAGAGACTACTGGCCTAAATTAAGTGCAGAAACAAGTTTCTGATGTATTTAAGTATTTCCAGTTAAATATGTAAATGCTCTGGGCTAAGAAAGTTTCCAAGTGATTTGCCTTAATAATATTAGGGATATTGCAGTCCACTTGTAATGAGTCCATTTTTGTTATATCTATACTAGAATTGTGTCCAAAATAATTTGTCCAAAATAGTTTCTTTTATATACTGTTGTCTTCATTGGAATATAACCAAAAACCACTAATTTTAGGATTATACAAGCTAGGTTCTTATCATGATTTTCCATTTTAACTTCATGTCTATATAATAGCTTTGAATTCTCCTATTAATCAGATAGCAGTTGGACTGTACCCATCTTTCTTGCAATGGGGCAATAGTAATAAGTTGCTGACCATAACAGATTCATTTTTCAAAATAAATACAAATGGGAAATTTTTTGTCAGTATTATATACGAAAATTCTTTTCAATCACTTTTGATGGATAGACTTGCCGTCAAAATGTCTTTTTGCAAATATTGGTACACATGGTCCTCACAATTTGTATGGTTAAATAGCTGAGTATGTAGTAAACATCAACACCTCTAAATTGGAAAAGAGCTTAATGATGGTGGTACAGTTGGCCAAATATGATAAAATTTCAAAAGCAAGGAAAACATGGGAGAAATAAAGTCATGTCTAACCATGAATTCCAGCTAACAGAAAAATATTCACATAAAGATTCAAATTGATTTAATGTAAATATTTTTTATTTAAAATATATCTGAACCTATACTCTATACATGTCCCACAAACATAAAGATAAAAGAAATAATAGTTTAACAACATAAACTCATGCGAATTGTACTACTTCCCTGCTAACCAGGCAAGTCTATGGCCATTGAATCGATACATCTAGGACATGACCAATATTAATGACAATCTCTTTGAAGACTGGTAGTGTATACGTAAATTTGCATAAATGAGTTAGTTTTTTAGATTATTTTGCCTTTTCAACTAATTTCTAGATATTTTCCTATATCTTCCTATAATGATACTCCATATTATTAAATAATTGAACAATGTGTAATTTAAGGGTTAATGACAACATTTCTTTTTTCTCTACATGGAAGAAGGAAGAGTCCAGATTATAATTTATGGACTGTTAATATAAAACATTCCAAAAGTGAAGCAAATATAAGTAAATAGAAGAGACAATCTGTATAGAATAAAAATAGTATAAATGAAACTCAAATTGTCTTCTCACTGTGGTAAGAAACTAGCATTTAATATCATCATTTATAATAAGAGAAAACAAGTTTGTCCATTTTATTATTCTACTTAGTTCACTTTGAATAGTAAAATGTAGTATACTGGTTTATAATTTCCCAGGTAAGTATTAAAAAATTAATGGTAGCATATTACTAAAGTGCTTCTTCATCAAATTCTCCAAATTCTTATAAACTAAAAACAATTCCAAGGTTGATTCTATTTCTACTCTTTCAGTGCTTCCCAGAATTCTTCCATGACTTTTTTTTTTATACAAGTGTTCATATTCCTAAACCACTACTTTCAATCTTCTTCTCAGGTTCTTTCATACTCTCCTTGCGTGACATAATCCATAATTATAGCTTCATCTAAAATCCCACAGTTAGGTCATCCCACTTCCTAGGTCCATTTTATTTTCCCTTGTAAACTATTAGAAAGTTTCATATCTACCCTCTCAAATCTTAAGTTATCATCCTCACCTTTAGACTTGTCCAACAACCTGCATTCTTTATTGTGGTGAATATTAGCACAGTCTGTAAATAGCTTTATAGAAAACTTACGAATGGGCCACAAAACACCCTTTAAAATTTTTTTCTTTCTTTTGAACATAAAGTTAACTTTATTAAAGTGTCTACCTTCTTTACCAGGACCATATACTTTAGGGAGGCTGGCCTCAGCTCCAACCCCCATAGGGTGGGTACAAATGGATTTAACTCAATCACAGTAGAAATATTAACTTACCAGAAACTGAGTTTGTTATTGAAATAAAGGCACATTAATAAATGAAGAGAATCCGTTAAGAGTCTTCAGGGCAATGATTTTTTTTTTTCTGGGCAAGACATACAGGGCTGATAATCTTTTGTCCCCTCGTTAGTTTTTGATGTGATGTCTAAGATGTAGAGGTTTTCTAACATGAAGATAAATTTCTCTAACAAAGTTGACAAAGAAGTAAAAGTGATCAGCTGAGTATTTAATGACATCACTAAGCCACTGAATTAACTAACCATAGGCTTATCATATACTGGGACTTCTTATACGTATTATAATTTCCAGTGTCATTATTGATGTAATTATAAGTAATTTTCTTTTGTAAGTTTAATTGAAAACATCCTGATATAAATGTCTATGATGGAAAAGTGGGCATTATCCTGCACACCATCTAAAACAGTTCTCCTGTTGTTTCTAAATGATACATTCTATGTATCATTTGAATGAGATATTTCCTCTTTGTCAAAATCTGTGCTACTTCAGTTTTTAAAAGAAATCTGTAATTGAAGCATCTTCTGAAATCCATAGACCTAACCCACATCAAAAAAAAAAAATCAGGTTGTTTAATATGATAAACACTTAAGGGTTTTATTTATCTTTTTTTTTCAAATTAGTAAACATTATTAGTAATGCTTAGTACAATCTTGGAAAATAATAGATATCTACTTTCTTGAATGAATGAATGATTATATAATAAGTTACGTTAAATATTATGAAGAAGATTGATTTGTATCTCCTGGCTTTAATGGTAATGGATATTAGAAAAAAAACACTTCTATTTTGCAGATACTTTTGTGGTAACCCAAGAAAAATGTTTTAACTTTTGTATCTTGTTTATAAGCAAGTGTAAACTAAATTCTTGAAGTAATACACCTAGTAGAGAGCAAGATGAAGTAAAAGATCTTATGTTTAATTTATGACTCTTCTGCATTGGATATAGAGTGTTCAACTCTAAACGTATAAACTTCAGTCTCCATGTAAGTATAATAATGATAATTATACCACATATTGTTTCATAGCACAATAAAATGAGATGAATTATATTGAACTCCTCAGAAAATGGATAAAGTCTATAAAAATTTGTGTATTAAGTGTGCATATTTTATTATAAAAAATCAATGTAAATTGCTAAAAACTGCTATGTCAATGGATGACATTATCATTTGAAGTAATCCAGCACATTTAAAGAAAAGTAAAAAAAAATGATAATTTATATTGACCAAACTCAATCGAAACTTTCAAAAGCTCTCTCTACCAACCGTTTGGACGTCCTCCTCTTCTCCCCAAGCATAAATGAAGTATGTGATTTTATAAAGTGCTAAACTATAAAGAGGCTGCTTGGTGATATTCAGAATTGTATTGTAATGAGAACAGATCAATTTTCCATCATCTTTCTCCTGGGAAGTCATGAATCAATAATAAATTCACTTCTACAGAAAATAACAAATCATTGTTTAAAGGCCAGTTCTTCAGATAGCTCATGAATCATCTATAAAGTGTCGTAATAAAAGCAGTAAAAGTGATAGCATTAAAAACATCACTTGATAAAGTTTTTACACAATGCAATTAAAAACATATATGGACTTTGTGAGGTGTGTCCCAGAGACTTAACTCAGGGAGTGAAGAACAAGTCCTTTCAGCTTGATAATATTGACATGCTACCCATCATGTCCCATCCAGTTCCTACCGAAGACAATTGGAAAGTTGTCCAACCAAGTTAGAGGTACCAGGACTACCTTAGAATTTGTCAAAGCAAGTTGGGGAAGTGTCTATATAATATTTGAAATGTATGTGTTTGAAAGTAAAAAAGAAATTTGAAGGTAGAGCGTGACTAAAATTGATCAAACATAGGGTAAGGGAAGAAAAATACACTAACGACAGGAAAAATGGAAACAGACATGTAGAATGTTGAATGAGAAACTGTATATAATGTTAATCAAAGCATCACAAATCTTGCAAGGAAGGAAGGAAGTGTAGTAAAATGATAGCCCAGAAGGTTGGAGATCATGCTATTCCCATGCATGAGAAAATATATTTAAAAAACTAAATGTCAGTGGAGAATGTCAGTGGAGGTGGAATGGAGCCATGTTAACCAAAACCACCTTGTGGTTGCAAGGTTGTACCCTGCAAAGGGTCACTTGGATGAGGGTAGCTTCTCAAACAAGTGTGGGGCTGCATCAGTCCTGAGGAAGAGGCCTTTCTATAATCAGTTCTGCCCAAAGAAGGACACTTATCTAATATACCCAAAGAACAGTGCTTCCTCCTCCTCCCCTTCCTCCTCCTCCTTTTCTTTTTTTCTTCCTCTTTCATTTCTTCCTTCTCCTTTACACAAAGGAATAAAATATGCTTGATGTAGCCCTCTCCCTCCTCCCCTGAAAAATGGAAATAATGTTATAAGAAAGAATGACAAAATGTTTAAAAGTCAAAAAGTCTAATCAGAACTATGAGAAAATATGTATTTTTTGTGGTAATGGTCAAGGGTGGATATAAGATGACTTAAGTATTTCAGTGGATAATTAACAAAGGCAGCAGCCAGAATGGAAACTGACAAAGTGTGCAAGAGACATGTTCATGTATAATGAAGCTTAATTTGGTTACTACTTCAATGTGGTGATTATAGAGAAACAAAGTCTTTGATATATAAAATATTTAACCAGAAAGACTAGTCAATATACTAATGTATGTTGTACTAATGTACAATGGTACTATTAGTCACCAAAAGAAGGGAGAGAGAGGTACTTTGTGGGTAATAGCACATTACTAAATATCTTATGTTTAAAGAACATATTAAAATACAAGATGAAAACTAAAGTGTAGATTGTGAAGCCATCTGCATAAATTTGGGGATAAACCACCTAATATAAACTTGATTAAAAAATTCACTAATATTTTTTTTTCATTATTTCATTTATAAACAACAACAACAACAACACATTTTCTCAGGTCCTGTTCTATATCAGTCACCTAATAACACTGTAGAAATACAAACAAGAACATTAAAATGCTACTCCATAGATACAGACAGACCAAACCTGCAAACTCACACAAAAGTTCATTAAGTCTCTAAGAGAGAATCTACATACATACTGCAACATACAGTAGCATTCTGAGATTCAACTCAAAGTATTTTTGGCTTTAACATTTATTTATTAAAATCAATATGAAAAATAATGGACATTGTTAAATTGAGAAAAATTTTAATGAAAATGCTCTTAGGGGTATAACGTATGTCATGCTCATTAAAGCATTAAAAAGCAGTATGTTTTTGAGATAGTCCCGCACCTTCTGACACCTTCAACCTAGTTTCTAAGAGTAAATGCAGTGTTACCTGTGAAATCATTACTCACAGAATTGTTACTTATGAATCACAGATTTTAACTGAAAATTCATAAATTAGGATCTGCCTACAATGGTTTTAAAATACTCCAAGACTATGAAACTTTTAAGGAAATGCAGATGTTGTCAATTTACAATCATTTGACTGATTTTATTTTTATTTACTTTATGATGGTGTGAAAGTGATAAGCATTTAGTAGAAACTGTACTTCAAATTTTGAATTTTGATCTTTTCTCAAGCTAGTGATAGGTAGTAGGACACTCTCATGATGTGGAGCAATGGCAGCAAGATGCAGCTCCCAGTCAGCCACATGATCATGAGGGTGATCAACTGCTACGCTTATGATAATTCTGTACCCACACAACCATTCCATTTTTTTCACTTTCAGAACAATATTCAGTAAATTACATAAGATATTCAACACTTCGTTATAAATTAGTCTTTATGTTAGAAAATTTTGCCCAAGTATGTGCCATGTATGCGCTCTGAGCACATTTAAAGTAGGCTAGGCTAAGCTATGATGTTTGATAAGTTAGGGTATTAAATGCATTAAATTCTTTTCATGTTTTTATTTATTTGTGAAATAGGGAGAGAGAAAGAGAGAGAGAGCAAGAGAGCTAGCAGGGGAGGGGCAAAGAGACAAGGAGGGAAAGAATCCCAAGCAGGCTTCACACTGTCAGCACTGAGCCTGGGGTTCAAACCTGTGTACCGTAAGATCATGACCTGAGCTGAAATCAAGAGTTGGACACAACCAACTGAGCCACCCAGGCACCCTTAAAAGAATTTTTGACTAATGGCACTCTCAACTTATTTTTAAATTTTTATTTATTTATTTATGTTGAGAGAGAGAGAGAGAGCATGCATGTGCTCATGCAAGTGTGGGAGGGACAGAGAGAGGGAGAGAATCCCAAGAAGGTTCCATGCTGTCAGCACAGAGCCCCAGGATGAGATCATGACCTGAGTTCAAATCAAGAGTCAGACACTTAACTGAGCACCTGGTGCTCCACAACATTCTCAACTTATGATGAGTTTATCTGGATGTAACCACATTATAAGTGGAAGGATATCTGTGTATAACAATATAATAATTGATATTTGCATGAAAACCTCCTGTATTTCTTCTAAGGTAATTTTGTGTTTTGTACATTGTATTTGAGAATTGATTTAAAACAAACATTTAATAAAATATCATTCCATTCAGTTATGGTTTTCAGTGATGCGAATAGATTACAAATAGAAAGGAAAATATATCCAAATGTGCAAAAGTATCTCAATGGCACCAGCAGATTTATAATCTATGACTATGTCTGTGTCCTTCAATGTGACCATCATGCCATGCCTTACAAACACAGGTATGAATGAACATAAAGAGATTCTGTCAGGAAATCATTATATGACTTGTTAGTATACTCTCACAGTGGAGTAGAGTGAAAATTGCTTGGGTGAGAGCTTGCCAAGTTGATGGACAAGAAAAAGTCTATACCCAATTTGTAAACATACTGTAAATTGTACCTATCCAGAACTATTTAAGAATTCATACTTATGATAATATTGTATTCATGTGTGTTTTTAATTTTTTTAATGTTTATTTATTTTTGACAGAGAGACAGAGTATGAGTGGGGGAGGGGCAGAGAGAGAGGGAGACACAGAATCCAAAGCAAGCTCCAGGCTCTGAGCTTTCAGCACAGAGCCCAATGCGGGGCTTGAACTCACAGACCGCGAGATCATGACCTGAGCCAAAGGCAGATGCTCAACTGACTGAGCCACCCAGGCACCCCTCATGTGTGTTTTTAAAGTGGGAAGTACAATTGTTTAATCAATCTGAGCTTGTATTTTATAATGATTAAGGTAAAATTTCTCTAGTTCATCCCTGGAAAAAAAAAGAAGTTCCTTAAATATCTGAAGTTATTTCATCTATTTCCTTGATGATAATAATATTCACATTCTTAAGTGATTTCTATCCTATATGTTTAAAATTGAAGGATATTGAAGCAATGAAAACAAAAGAGATACAAATATCCTCTTTGAACACGGTACCAGAATGATTTGGAAGTCAACTTGTAGTTTTGCTTATTTGCTTGTTTGCTTTTTTGTTGTTGTTGTTGCAACACATTACTTATTATAAGATTAGGAATTGGGTCTATTTCAGTTTTGTAATTCTTGTTTAATAATGGGTTAGCTTATCTCAATTTCACATTTCTCAGTCAGTTAAGCGGCTGATTCTTGATCTCAGCCCTGCTCAGTATCTCCAGGTTCATGAGATGGAGCCCCACATCAGGCTCTGTGCTGACAGTGAGGAGTCTGCTTGGGATTTTCTGTCTCCTACATTCTCTGCTCCTCCCTTTCGCTCTCTCTCTCTAGCTAAATAAATATACTTTAAAAATAAATAAACAAATTTCACATCAATCCCACTGGTAATTTACTTATCTCTTGTAGATATCTTTTAATATTTTTGAATTTTAGTTAACATACAGTGAAATATTGGTTTCAGGAATAGAATTTAGCGATTCATCACTTACACACAGCACCCAGTGCTCATCACAAGTGCCCTCCTTAATACCCATCATCCATCTAGCCCATTCCCCCACCCACCTCCCTCTACTGTCCCTCAGTTTGTTCTCTATTGTTAAGAGTCTCTTGTGGTTTGTTTCCCCTCTCTTCTCTATTCCCTTCCTTCCCTTATGTTCATCTGTTTTGTTTCTTAAATCCCACATATGAGTGAAATCAGAGAAAGATCTCTTATAGATTTTAATAACAAAAAAGTCATAAACTTGAAGTAAAAAAAAAAAGCAGTACTTCTTTAAACTATTTGCAAGTACTGACAAATTTTCTTTTGGGAACATGTTAACTAAATCTTATTTTGAAAAATATACTCTCCAAGCATAATAAGTTTTCTGGGATAATATTGTACATTGATTTTAAATTGCTAGCAATATGGCTTCACATTAACAATGTTTGGTTCAATTGCAAGTCACATTAAAAATCTAAGATGTTTTATTCTGCCCATTTAATGTCTGCCAACTAGAAACTTTCAGTTTAATGATGATAAATGGACAGGAACTTAATTACAAATTCTAAAGAAATATCTTGTATTATATCCAGAATAAAGTGCAGTGTTTAGAATAAGGTTGAGAGTAAATATTGGTGGATAAGATAACTAAATTCTCTCATATAAAATAGATATAATGTGTCAAATTTAAGTAAACAATGTTAATCTGTGAGGAGAATATCAGTCAATTGTCAAGTTGAGTAATAGATATATGTCTGTTTTAGAATAAATTTTATTGTTCATTTCTAAAAATATTTCATTAATGATGCTTGATTAATCAGCTGTACTGTTGCTTAAAACAAAAAAAAATTTGGATAATAAGCACTACTTCTCAAAACACATAAACATGAAAATATCCTAGAACTTTATCACTTTTTTAAAATTTATACATCACTTTTACTTTCAAAATGGCAAATCAAAAATATTTCTGAATAAAGTGATGAAAGATACCTCTACATGTTGTCCTTTTTAAAATGAGTTGAACATAACAAAAATAACATAATTAAGCCTTAAGGTATGCCTGTGTTTTGAGCCAAATAAGGTTAGGATCCTGGAGGGACAAATATTTTTAAAGACCTTGTGTTTGTGCAAATCTTATGGAAGCCATGTAACACAGCCACCGATTTCTTACAGGTAATAACATGTAAAATTATATCATTCTAAGCCATCTCAGAAGTATATTATACATTGAAATATTGGGAGAGGGTCATATTAAAATGATGAACCAGACAAATCTACCATATTTACAATTATCAGAAAAGCAGAAACCGCTCCAGATATCTCCCAACTTTTGGAAGGGCTGGAAATAAAACATGAAAAACCAAACCAAATCAAACCAAAAAAATCTTTAGTCAATTACAATGAAGAAGTGTTTAAAAGAAAGGAAATTTTAGAATTTACTAAATTATGCAGTTAAAACAATATGAATACATGATGAGTTTAGTAACTAAAGATAGTATAGTTGCCTTTAATGACATTAGTTGGATTAATCACAAATGCAAATAACTAAATTATTAGTTCAACTTGCAAAGTAGAATATGAGTTTTATGACCCCCAGAAGACCTTGATAGCTAAATAAAAAAAAAACTCATTCATGTGATCCTTCTGAATTCAGAATATTAAGTGAGTTGATGATCTCACCCATTTGCATCTGTGAAATTGATTTATTGTATTGATTAGGAAGCATACAGTTCCAAGCATTTACTACGTAAGAGAATTTGGGTTCCTCAGAGTCTTTAAATTCCCAAGCTTCCATCTCCACTGAGCTCATTTTGAAAAAAGCAGCAGCAGTGCTTCCCTTGAAAGATGAAGATTTCCTGGCTTTAATAATTCATAATTCCCTCACCTAAGGAAGCTTCTTTGCAGTGTAAAGTTGATTCTCCTCATGCTGTACTCCTCACTGCTTCTAGGATCCTCCTTACAATCTGATATATGCCTGCTTCTGGAGAGGTATGAACAGAGGAAGCTAAAAAAAAAAAAACCCAAACTTTAGGAAAGTACTGTGTACCTAAACTTTACGGATGCTAGAAAAAAAGAGAGACTATTATAATTTTATCCCGAGGTTAATTTTTAAAAATGAGGGCCTTTTCGGACCAACTAGATTCAGTGGACTACATGAAACACAAGACTGGTTTCAGTTGCTCCATTATTTACTTGATTAGTCACCTGGAACGTGGTCTCACAGACTAAAGTGAGAAAATTAAAGAAAGCAAAGATTTGGGGGATACTGTCACCTGTGCCCAAGCTATGTTTGTGGAGAGAGCTCAGAGCTTATCAGTCTTGAGGAACATATTCCTAAGGAGAACACTAGCTTCTGTATATAGAAGTTAATGATGATAGGGTTTATTATCCTGTTGGGAGATGGTGTAATTGAAATTTGTTCCCAGATTTTAGTAAGAAAATATGCCCTGGGACAAAAAAAATCACATACTTGTACTATAATGCTAGAAGCAGTAGACTGCAAAAGAGGTAGTGTTGGTTAATCAGAAGGATTATGTCAGAAAGAATCTTTTATGTTGCTTAATTGTGCACAGAGTTCCTGGACTAAAATAAATGGGCCGCTCACTTGATATTATTTTAACTGGTATCACTAAAATTATTCCACCCCTATTAACAGAAGCCTAACCTTGAATCAAATACTGGGGTTATATATAGCCTCTTACACACTTTTTAGAATTAAGTGAGTTCATATATTCAGGATCCATTGAAAGAAGTAAATATTTGGTATACTTGAAATTTTGTCTTAAGATAGTCATAAAAGTATTCTAAGAAGTTTCATCTTGTATTCCAGATTTACATAAATACATAGTGAAAGATTATGCAACTAGGGTACTCAGAATGAAATCTCCTCTCCAACACAGAACATAATAATAAATTTAGTTATAGAATTTCTCCCTGATTCTCCTGAGCTATATAGTCCAACTTTCAACTAGGGTCAAGAAAAGGTTGTCAAGGTTGCGATGGGTACACAATGTATGTCTATTTTCTGATCTAGTGATAGAGTGACAGAGGAGAGTTAAAATTGTGTGGTATTTTTATACAAAGAAAATTGGGAGTCAAATGAAAATCTCTGGAAAAGAAAAATCGTTTTAGCCAAAATAAATCTTTTAACAATCTTCCTCTTTCTTCTCAGAAAAAGAGAGGAATAGAAGACACCAATATTGAGAGGGAGGTTCTATATACATGTAACATATATATTGGAAATTCTTATGTCAATAGAGAACAGTACAGCCAATGGTAATCTTTTATTTTTAATTTAAAAAAAAAATTTAATGTTTACTTATTTTTGAGAGTGAGAGATGCAGAGCACAAGCAGGGGACGGGCAGAGAGAGAGGGAGACACAGAATCGAAGCAGGTTTCAGGCTCTGAGTTGCCAGCACAGAGCCCAACATGGGGTTCAAACCCATGAACTGTGAGATCATGACCTGAGCTAAAGTAAGACACTTAACCAACTGAACCACCCAGGCACCCCAGCCAATGATATCTTAAACTGTGTTGCTTATGGAAATATTTTTCATTCTGAGGATGGTAAAATATTAGTGACTATAAAAAGTTTATTTTATCCTACCATATGATTATGCACGGAATTAGGGAAGTAGATTAAAATTGAATAGAATGAATTCAATAGAATCACTGTGGCATATTTGATACTTTAAATATTCATTGGGATATTAGAAATAAAAGCTATTATTAATTATGACTATGAAAAAATAAAAATTTTCCTCAAAGTTATGAAAGCAATTCCTACTGTACTTTAAAAAATAATTTAGATTTTTTTTAATGTAAAGTATTTTACCCTGCACATGTTAATTTGGTTCCAGGACTAAATAGGGACAACTAATCAATGAAAAAAATAAACTAATATTGATGTGGTAAGACTTTTTCAATGTTTTATTCATAGCACCCTTAAAACAAGCTAGACATTGCATATAAGGAATCAATTTGGTGACATGGAAATTGTAAGGCTATTATCTTATACTTTAAATTTTTATTGTAATGAATGGAATGAATGGTTGTTAAATATTTATTCCTTGATGATTTACTTCCTTGATTAGTTTGTAAAACTTACTCCACTTTAAAAATGAGCAAACTGAAATTATTGATTTCTTTTACATTGGATTATATAGACATTCACTAATGCTGGGGTGGAGGAGGAGAAAAAAAGTCATCTAGAAAAAAAATAGAAGGAGTCTTCATGTTTAATTTATTGTTTCATAAATTTTGAGGTGGTATAGGATAAAAGAATAGGAGAAGAAAATACTAGCAGCCTTTCTTTTAAATGTTCAATTATTTGATATTTAACATCTTTTACAGTGTTCTCTGATTTAATCACACATTTGTAAATATATAACTTTCTTTTATGCCTTGAACAACTTTCATCTTTTCCCATTGTCTTTCACATTAAAATATGCAATATTTTCTTTCAAGTATGTAAATTATAGAAAGAGATTCAAAGGAGACATTTTAGAGACTATACTTTATACATAGAAATATCCCTAAAGATCATGTAGTCTTCCTGGCTTTGTTTTTGTTTCCCTAGGACACAGACTACAGAAACGACTCCAGTTTCCCTATGACCCTTGAGGTTCTTTCCTTCTGACCACATATAAAGGAGAAAAAAAAATAAATCTTATGTGTGTAACTCATTTTATTTTCAAGAATAAATATAATCTGCATCCGTTATCTGAAAGAAAGAGGATGATAATGAACAGCTGAGGCTTTGGGAAATTCTGAGGAAACCATGCAGAAGCTCTAAGAAAACAGAGGTGTGACCTTAAACAGATGTTAGCATTCACCGAATGCTTTTTTGCCTATAGCCCCTGAGGTACATTAGAATTTATTTTAACAAATAAATTAAAATATTAGTTTGAGAAAGGATCAAACTGATTTGGGAAAGGAGAAAAACTATCTGGTACTTCTTATCCAAATTAACCTAGTAGCTGAAACCTAAAAAAAAAAAAAAAAAAAAAAAAAAGTCATTCACAATGGTGAAAAGATTTGATGCATCTTACATTCTTAAAAATGGTCTCAAGAAATGTTTTTAAAAAAAACTGTCTTCATTTTTTGAAAACAATATCCCAATTAAAGCTTATTTTCTTATTTGGTCAGAAACTTATTTCTGAAAACTTATCTATATTACACTTTATACTTCTACTTTTTATTTCCATGTTTCAATATTCTAGCCTTAAGTTTATTAACATATTGAAGCTGTAAAACTTCCAAGCAATTCTGACACTAACTACCTGGAGTTAAGTGGAACCCACAAATTAAAGGCATAATCCCCCAAAAGACTGCCCTCACTTAGAAGGTCAGCTAAAGATTTGAGAGTCCCCAGGTCACCTGCTCTTCTAAACAACTCGGGGTGTTTCCATCTCCTCAGTTTCAACAATCTGATAGAAAGATACCAAACTCAGGAAAGCACTATATTAATGACCATATTTTTATTATAAAGGATACTAATCAGGAGCTGGCAAATGAAGAGATATAAAGGGCATGATTTGTAAGGGTTCCAAATAAGGAGCTTCTGTATCTCCTCCCAATGGAATCAGGGCATATTCAGAAACAGAACATGGGATCAAGCTGCAATTATGAACAGCCATTCCTTTGGTGAGAAGATAAACCACTTTTCCTGTGGAAAATTGATTTTAAGGTAGCTACTCCTGCTGGGGTGGGAACTCCTTTCCTTAGATGGTAATTTCCAGGTAAACCAGAAAAGACCGTTTTCAAATTTACTCTAAAATCCTATTGGCTACCACACATAACATAATATGTTCATTTTTTTCCCAAATAGTCAAATGAACACCTTTGAGGTGCCCTGCTTATTCAAGCCATTCAAAAACCCAGGTTAAAGAAAGCTTTGAACTCTTCGACAGGTGGTTTCCACTGTAAGTCTGGATATTGACATCCAGATGGCAAATGGGTTTAAGAGAGAGAATGAAAGATTTTAAGCCAGATTTAGAAGTGTTGTACATTATACATACTGACCCTTCATTGTTATGAAACAAGGAAACAGGTTTGATAAAGAGGAAGCCTCTGTGAATTAGTTATCTAATGCTACATATCAAATTATTCCTAAAGGAAGCAGCTTAAAAAACATAAATATCTGTTATATCACGGTTTCTGTGGGTTTAGGGATCTGGGACTACCTTAGCTGGGCTCTCTGGCTCATAATCTTTCATCAGGCTTCAATTAACTAGTCATCCAGGACAGCAGTCATCTCAAGAATTCATGGGAAATATTCACTTACAGGTCATGATATCTGCCTATGAGTATACACACATGGACCTCTCCAAAGGGCTGTTGCAAGACAAAGCACCTGACTTCTTCCAGTAGAAGCAACTTAAGAGATGAATAGAGTGACTAATGTAGGAGGAAGCCAGTCTTTATATGATCTAATTTCAGAGGGGAAAAAACATTCCCACCACTTTTACCATATTATATTCATTAGAAGCATGTTGAAATGTCCAGCTCACATTCAAGAAGAGGGGATTTCACATGTTCTGAAACGTAAAACCTTTCAAGAAGTATTTGCAGAGTACCTGTTACGTATATAACAGTGGGCCAGTTGAGGAAAAGGATGTGATTAAATAAAAGGAGAAAGAAGAGGAGAAGGAAGAGAAGAAATAACTACAAATAAGCATGAATAATAAAGAGAATTAAGTCCTCATCAGATCCAAAAATTTGCTTCATGTTTAGATTTTGGAATTTCCAGCAGACAATTTTCATCTGAAGAGTCTGCCTACCAAATTTTTCCGCAAAAAAGGAAGAGATACATTACAATATAAAAAATACAATGAAAACCAAATTTTAGTCCATAATGTTGGGTGGGTTCATGTATGGGTTTTGTATTCTGTTTCACTGATCTTTGACAAAGCAGGAAAAAATATCCAGTGGGAAAAAGACAGTTTCTTCAACAAATGGTGTTAGGAAAACTGGACAGCAACATGCAGAAGAATGAAACTGGACCACTTTCTTACACCAAACATAAAAAATAAACTCAAAGTGGATGAAAGACTTAAATTTAAGACAGGAAACCATCAAAATCCTAGAGAAGAAAACAGGCAGAAACTTCTTTGACATTGGTCTTAGCAATTTCTTTCTAGGTATGCCTCCTGAGGCAGGGGAAACAAAAGCAAAAATAAGCAATTAGGACTTCATCAAAATAAAAGCCTTCCGCATAGTGAAGAAAAACAATCAACAAAACTAAAAGACGACCTACAAAATGGGAGAAAATATTTTAAAATGACATATCTGATAAAGAGTTTACAAAACTCAATCCCACCAGAATGAATAATCCAATTAAAAAATGGGCAGAAGACATGAATGGACATTTCTTCAGGAACACATGCAGATGGCCAAAAGATACATGAAAAGATGCTCAACCTCACTGATAATCAGGGAAAAACATTTCAAAACTATAATAAGATATCACCTCACATCTGTCAGAATGGCTAAAATCAACAATACAGGAAACAACAGACGTTGGCAAGGATGCAGAGAAAGGGGAACCCTCTTATACTGTTGGTGGGAATGCAATCTGGTATAGCCACTCTGGAAAACAGTATAAAAGGTCCTCAAAATGTTAAAAATAGAACTACCCTAAGATCCAGAATCACACTACTAAGTATTTACCCAAAGGATACAAAAATACTGATTTGAAGGGATATAGGCACCCTGATGTTTAAAGCAGCATTATCAACAATAGCCAAATTACAGAAATAGCCCAAGTGTCCATCGACTGATGAATGGATAAAGACGAGGAGGTATGTCTATACACACACACACACACACACACACACACACACACACACAATGGGATATTACTCAGCCATAAAAAGAATTAAATCTTGCCATTTGCAACAACAGGGATGGAGTAGAAGGCAAACTTCTAAGCAAAATAAGTCAGCCAGAGAAAAACAAATGCCATATGACTTCACTCATATGTGGAATTAAAAAAAATAAAATAAAATAAATGAGCATGTGGTAAAAAAAAAAAAAAAAGAGAGAGAGAGAGAGAGAGAGAATGGCAAATCAAGAAAGAGACTTTTAATGTTATAGAACAGACTGATGGTTACCAGAGGGAAAGTCGGGGGTGGGGGGGATGGGTTAAACAGGTAATGAGGATTAAGGAGGGCATTTGTGATGACCACTGGGTGCTCTATGAAAGTGTTGAATCACTATATTGTACACCTGATACTAATATTACACTGTATGTTAACTAGAATTTAAAAAAAATTTAAAAACTGTTGGATGGAGTTTTCTTAGGTCTAAAATGTTGTTTTACATTTAAGTTTTGCAATTTCCAGGATTGAACTTTACTTTTTAATTATAAACCATTGCAGGCAGTTTGAAAAACAAAATGAAGTCACAAAGAGTTTTGTAATATTGTTGAAACAAGGATATTTGGTTTAAAAATAGAAAAAGTTTAGCAATAATAAATCGAGAAATAAGTTTATCTTAAATTCTATTCTAATGTGTAGTAATTAGTAAGTATAACTTATAAACTGTTTCCATATCTTATATCATTTTGCTTTGCAATGTTTCTCAATTACCATAATTTTTTATCAAAATTATGGTCTTGAGAAAAATAATGTTTCAAATTTTAGATTAATTCAATTACAAGAAGAGCCTATGTATATTTGTCTTTTTTTCAATTATTTTTTATGTTTATTATTATTTTTTTTTAGAGAGAGAGAGAGAGAGAGCACAAGTTGGGGAGGGGCAGATAGAGGGAGACAGAATCCAAAGCAGGCTGCAGGCTCTGAGCTGTCAGTACAGAGACCGATCTGGGGCTCAAACTCACAAACTGTGAGATCATTACCTGACTGAGTTGAACTCTCAACCAACTGAGCCACCCAAGTGTCCTTAATCCGTCTTACCATCTCACAGATAATAAATTCATTTTACCCAGAACCCCAATAAACTAAATACTTCTATATTTAAGTGTTCTGCTTTATATTTTTCTTTAATTAATGAGTATATACCTAAAAGGATAAACATATTTCTAATGATATGCTTGCATTTTCTAAGATAGAGCTCAATTATATGTTTCACAACTCAAAGATGTAAATGCACAGGCATTAATTAATGGATTTTTCCTGTGACTTGAGTACATTACAAAAAAGAAAAGATGAGAAGACCCATGAGTTATGAGACAACATTTTGAGTAGACAAAATGTCTGACTGAATAGTGAGTGTGATTTATGAGGTACAGAAACATTTACCCCAAAAGCAAATACTTAATCAAACAATTTCAATGCAGACAATTCTACTTGAAGTTATGCATGCATTTCTAAATTTCCTTTTAAAATGCAGAGATGCTATGTAGGCATAACTTGACAACATTAAGTCATTCTACCTATGGTTAGTGGCATGCTGGTAAATGTTTAACAATTAGTTATCCTGAGAACAAAAATCGCTCATAATTTCAACCTCTAACACTTGTCAATTTCAGTAGTATAAATATTCTCACTATAGTTTATTTCAAGATACTAACAAGAGGTCACTGAATGCAGAGTTGAGAAGAAATGTTTAGCTCACCATTATATAGCATTTCCAACACAAATATATATGTATACACCCTCAAGAATATAACTGGTAAAATGTAGTAAGATAATTGGAATTTTTGAATATTTGTTCTGTTTTAATGTAATTAATTATCTCTTTATAGTCTAGTTTTTGACAATGACTAACCTCAAAAATCAGCTTGCAAAGTTCTTAAAAATATTAGCAATCCACACATCTGAGCAAGTATGTGCCAGGTCAAGCTCACTAGTGACCGTAATTCATTTTGAGATATTCATTTGCAATAGGAGACAATGATAACAAGTCTGTGAAATCACAGTCTGTGAAATGGTCAAAAAAGGAGATTTATCTGGTGATAATAATGAGGTTAGCAGAAATTAATTGTCTGCTTAGAATATTTCACAGAATTGCTTAACATGGCAAATTGGAATGAGCACTATTTACAGTGGTAATCTAAATAACCCATTCTTGCATAAATTTAATATTAGCATTTTAATCCATCAATCCAGCAAGTAAAATTTATACAAAATGAGTTCTCATATGTATCTCCATTTTCTGTTTGTTATTATTAAACATTAACCATATCTTGACATCCCCTTTTATCAATGGCTAAATCCAATTATTTATAAATTTATGCAAATTAACAATATCCCTAATATATATTTCTTTATTTTTCCTTTTTTTTCTAAGGCTCAATAACAGGTTTATATTGTTTTAGAATGAAGGATTGCAAATATGTTTTTTCTGTTCTAAATATAAATTTCTATTATTAATGTAGATCTTAGAAAACTAAAGTGACCAATAGACTTCTTGTTAATGTTTCAAAAAAATTTTTTTACTGTTTATTTCTATTTGAGAGAGAGAGAAAGAGAGAGAGAGAGAGAGAGAGAGAAAGAATCCAAAGCAGGCTCCAGGCTCCAAGCTGTCAGCCCAGAGCCCAACACAGGGCTCAAACTCACAAGCCATGAGATCATGATCTGAGCTGAAGTTGGATGCTTAACCAACTGAGCCACGCAGGTGCCCCTTGTTAATTTTTTTTTTATACATGATCATCAGTCACAGATTCTCTTAATTTAAAATCTGATAGGGCCAAATAGAAAATCATTAAAGTCTAATCACTTTGAACTTTGTGCTCAAGTATATTGTAGAGAAAATAATTGTGAAATGAAACTAATTTGGTTCCATTTCTTGACGTTTTACTAATTTCCCAAAATTTTTAAGACATGAGTTTAGTGACTGGGAGGGGTTCAAGATGGCAACATAGGAAGATCCTGAACTCACTTTCTCCCATGAACTGTGCTCACAGCTCAGAGCCTGGAGCCTGCTTCAGATTCTGTGTCTCAATCTGTCCCTCCCCCTCTCCATCTGTCCCAAAAGGAAATTAAAAAAAAAAAACAACTGCCTATGGAAGTAAGTTCTTCTGGAAAAAACTTGAAAACTAGATGAACAGAACCTCCACAACAACAGATGAAAGGGCAGCATCAAAAGTAGGAGAGGCAGGAACAGAATTCTGGGAAGACGGTGGCATAGGGGGATGCTGGGCTCATCTCATCCTGCTGATCACTTAGATTCCACCCACATCTGCCTAAATAACCCAGAAAACCGCCAGAAGACTAGCAGCATGAACTCTCTGGAGCCAAGCGTAGACAGGAGGGCCACAGAAGAGGGTAGGAAGGGTGGAGAGGTGATGTGCACTACACGGACTGGTGGGAGGGAGCCGAGGCGGTGGAGGGGCAGCCCGCCTGGCGAGGCAGAATCCCTGACTCTGGCTTGCAAAAGCGGAGCCGCCAGGCTGTGTGAGTTCTGACAGCCAGGGGGACATAACATCTGGAATGTTAAAATTCAACAGGTCTGCTCACTCTCGGACAGCAGGAGGGCAAGAGGACACCTGGAGGGAGAGTTGTTGAGCCCTGGAAGACAGAGCTCAGCTCAACAGGGAATAAAGTCACTGGCAAGCACCATTTCCATGTCCCATCCCCAAGCCAAAATCCCAAAGGGAACCAGTTCCTGTCACCGAAACTGCTTGCATAGCACAAACACCCAATACTGTGCTTCTGTGGGTCCATCCCTCCCACGGGTCTGCCTCCCTCCCGGTGCCACAGGGCCCCTCCTGCAGGGGACCACTGATGGCAGCCAGCTAAGCCTGCCCCTCTGCCACTATGCACCTTGCAGATCCACCACAGCTAATATGCCAGATCCCATCGAAGCAGAACCACAAGCCTGGCAGTGTGCAAGTAGCCCAGAGAGGGGCCACACCACTCCACAGTGAGTCCTGCCCCTGGAAGAGAGGAAGACAAGGTACACACCAGTCTGACTGTGGCCCCAGCCGTAGGCTGGGGAGAGAGAGCAGGTCTGACTGTGGACCTGCCCACCAATACAAGTTACTCCAGACAGCACGGGGGAAGTGCCCTGCAGTTGGGAGCCACCCCAGGGACTACCCACAATGATGAAACGGAAGAACTCTCCTCAAAAGAAACTCCAGGAAGTAGTGACAGCTACTGAATTGATCAAAAACGATTTAAGCAATATAACAGAACAAGAATTTAGATTAATAGTCATAAAATTAATTGCTGGGCTTGAAAAAAGTATAGAGGACAGCAGAGAATCTATTGCTATAGAGATCAAGGGAATAAGAAATAGTCAGGAGGAGCTAAAAATGCTATAATGAGGTGCAAAATAAAATGGAGGTGACCACAGCTCAGATTGAAGAAGCAGAGGAGAGAATAGGTGAATTAGAAGATAAAATTATGGAAAAAGAAGAAGCTGAGAAAAAGAGATAAAAAAAATCCAGGAGTTTGAGGGGAGAATTAGAGAACTAAGTGATTCAATGAAATGGAACAATATCTGTAAAATAGGAATTCCAGAAGAGGAAGAGAGAGAGAAAGGGGCTGAAGGGGTACTTGAACAAATCATAGCTGAGAACTTCCCTGATCTGGGGAAGGAAAAAGACATTGAAATCCAAGAGGCACAGAGAACTCCCTTCAGACGGAACTTGAATCGATCTTCTGCACAACATATTACAAACTGGCAAAATACAAGGAAAAGGAGAAAATTCTGTAAGCAGCTAGGGATAAACATGCTCTAATATAAAGGGAGACCAATACGATTAGTGACAGATTTATCTACTGAAACTTGGCAGGCCAGAAAGGAATGGCAGGAAATCTTCAATGTGATGAACAGACAAATATACAGCCAAGAATCCTTTATCCAGCAAGTCTGTCATTCACAATACAAGGAGAGATAAAGGTCTTCCCAAACAAACAAAAACTGAAGGAATTCGTCACCACTGAATGAGCCCTACAAGAGATCCTCAGGGAGACCCTGTGAGACAATGTAACAGAGACATCACTACAAGCATGAAACCAACAGACATCACAATGACTCTAAACCCATAGCTTTCTATAATAACACTGAATATAAATGGACTAAATGCTCCAACCAAAAGACATAGGGTATCAGAATGGATAAAAAAACAAGACCCATCTATTTGCTGTCTACAAGACACTCATTTTAGACCTGAGGACACCTTCAGATTGAAAGTGAGGGGATGGAGAACCATCTATCATGCTACGGGAAGTCAAAAGAAAACTGGAATAGCCATACTTATATCAGACAAACTATACTTTAAATTAAAGGCTGTAAGAAGAGATGAAGAAGGGCATTATATGATAATTACAGGGTCTATCCATCAGGAAGAGCTAACAATTATATATGTCTATGCGCCGAATATGGGAGCCCCCAAACATATAAAACAATTAGTCACAAATATAAGCGACCTTATTGATAAGAATGTGGTAGTTGCAAGAGCCTTTAATACTCCATTTACAACAATAGATAGATCATCTAGACACGGCATCAATAAAGAAACAAGGGCCTTGAATTATACATTGGATCAGATGGACTTGACAGATGTATTTAGAACTCTGCACCCCAAAGCAACAGAATATATTTTCTTCTAGAGTGCACATGGAACATTCTCCAAGATAGATCACATACTGGGTCACAAAACAGCCCTTAAGAAATTTAAACAATTGAGATCATACCATGCACACTTTCAGGCCACCATGCTATGAAACTTGAAATCAACCACAAGAAAAAGTCTGGAAAACCTATAAAGGATGGAGGTTAAAGAACACCCTACTAAAGAATGAGTGGGTCAACCAGGCAAGCAGAGAATAAATTTAAAAATATATGGAAACAAATGAAAATGAAAATACAACAATCTAAATGCTTTGAGATGCGGCTAAGGCAGTCCTGAGAGGAAAATACATTGCAATCCAGGCCTATCTCAAGAAACAAGAAAAATCCCAAATACAAAATCTAACAGCACACCTAAAGGATATAGAATCAGAACAGCAAAGACACCCCAAACCCAGCAGAAGAAAAGAAATAATACAGATCAGAGCAGAAATAAACAATATAGAATCTAAAAAAAACTGTAGAGCAGATCAATGAAACCAAGAGTTGGTTTTTTGAAAAAATAAATAAAATTGATAAACCTCTAGCCAGGCTTCTCAGAAAGAAAAGGGAGATGACCCAAATAGATAAAACCATGAATGAAAACGGAATTATGACAACCAGTCCCTCAGAAATACAAGCAATTATCAGGGAATACTATGAACAATTATATGCCAACTAACTGGACAACCTGGAAGACATAGACAAATTCCTAAGCACCCAAACACTCCCAAAACTCAAACAGGAATAAATAGACCCATAACTTGAAGACCCAAAACTTGAATAGACCCATAACCAGTGAAGAAATTGAATCAGTTATCAAAAATCTCCCAACAAATAAGAGTCCAGGACCAGATGGCTTCCCTGGGAATTTCTACCAGATTTTTAAGGCAGAGATAATACCTATCCTTCTCAAGCTATTCCAAAATATAGAAAGGGAAGGAAAACTTCCAGACTCATTCTATAAAGCCAGCATTACTTTGATTCCTAAACCAGACAGAGACCCAGCAAAACCAGAGAACTATAGGCCAATATTCCGGATGAATATGGATGCAAAATTCTCAACAAGATACTACCAAATTGAATTCAACAGCATATAAAAAGAAGTATTCACCATGATCAAGTGGGATTCATTCCTGGGATGCAGGGTTGGTTCAACATTCGCAAATCAATCAATGTGATTCGTCACATTAATAAAAGAAAAGATAAGAACCATATGATCCTGTCAATCGATTCAGAAAAAGCATTTCACAAAATGCAGCATCCTTTCTTAATAAAAACCCTCAAGAAAGTTGGAATAGGAGGAACATACTTAAACATCATCAAAGCCATTTATGAAAAGCCCGCAGCAATTATCAGCCTCAATGGGAAAAACTGAGAGCTTTTTCCCTGAGATCAGGAACACGACAGGGATGTCCACTCTCACTGCTGTGGTTTAACATAGTGTTGGAAGTTCTAGCATCAGCAATCAGACAACAAAAGGAAATCAAAGCCATCAAAATTGGCAAAGATGAAGTCAAGCTTTCACTCTTTGCAAATGACATTATATTATACATGGAAAACCCAATAGACTCCACCAAACGTCTGCTAGAACTGATACATGAATTCAGCAAAGTCGCAGGACACAAAATCAATGTACAGAAATCAGTTGCATTCTTATACACTAATAATGAAGCAACAGAAAGGCAAATAAAGAAACTGATCCCATTCACAATTGCACCAAGAAGCATAAAATACCTAGGAATAAACCTAACCAAAGATGTAAAAGCTCTGTATGCTGAAAGCTATAGAAAGCTTATGAAGGAAATTGAAGAAGCTATAAAGAAATGGAAAAACATTCCGTGCTCTTGGATTGGAAGAATAAATATTGTTAAAATGTCAATACTACCCAAAGCTAT
Organism: Acinonyx jubatus; assembly: GCF_027475565.1. Lineage (NCBI taxonomy): Eukaryota > Metazoa > Chordata > Mammalia > Carnivora > Felidae > Acinonyx > Acinonyx jubatus. The sequence continues at coordinate 105,114,075 of NC_069382.1, forward strand.
CCACACATTCAATGCAATCCCAGTCAAAATTGCACCAGTATTCTTCTCGAAGCTAGAACAAGCAATCCTAAAATTTGTATGGAACCACAAAAGGCCCCGAAAAGCCAAAGTAATTTTGAAGAAGACCAAAGCAGGAGGCATCACAATCCCAGACTTTAGCCTCTACTACAAAGCTGTAATCATCAAGACAGCATGGTATTGGCACAAAAACAGACACATAGACCAATGGAATAGAATAGAAACCCCAGAACTAGACCCACAGAAGTATGGCCAACTAATCTTTGACAAAGCAGGAAAGAATATGCAATGGAAAAAAGACAGTCTCTTTAACAAATGGTGCTGGGAGAACTGGACAGCAACATGCAGAAGAATGGAATTAGACCACTTTCCTACACCATTCACAAAATAAACTCAAAATGGATTAAGGACCTGAATGTGAGAACGGAAACCATCAAAACCCTAGAGGAGAAAGCAGGAAAAAAAAAAAAAAACCTCTCTGACTTCAGTCGTGTCAATTTCTTACTTGACACATCCCCAAAGGCAAGGGAATTAAAAGCAAAAATGAGCTATTGGGGCCTCATGAAGATCAAAAGCTTCTGCAATGCAAAGGAAACAATCAACAAAATAAAAGGCAACCAATAGAATGGGAAAAGATATTTGCAAATGACATATCAGACAAAGGGCTAGTATCCAAAATCTATAAAGAACTCACCAAACTCCACACCCAAAAAACAAATAATCCAGTGAAGAAATGGGCAGAAGACATGAATAGACACTTCTGTAACGAAGACATCTGGATGGCCAACAGGCACATGAAAAGATGTTCAACATCGCTCCTCATCAGGGAAATACAAATCAAAACCACACTCAGATACCACCTCACGCCAGTCAGAGTGGCTGAAATGAACAAATCAGGAGACTATAGAGGCTGGAGAGGATGTGGAGAAATGAGAACCCTCTTGCACTGTTGGTGGGAATGCAAACTGGTGCAGCTGCTCTGGAAAATAGTGTGGAGGTTCCTCAAAAAATTAAAAATAGATCTACCCTATGACCAAGCGATAGCACTGCTAGGAATTTCCCCAAGGGATACAGGAGTGCTGATGCATAGAGGCACTAGTACCCCAATATTTATAGCAGCACTTTCAACAATAGCCAAATTATGGAAAGAGCCTAAATGTCCATGAAGTGAAGAATGGATAAAGAAATTGTGGTTTATATAAACAATGGAATACTACATGGCAATGAGAAAGAATGAAATATGGCCTTTTGTAGCAACGTGGAACTGGAGAGTGGTATGTTAAGTGTATGTTAAGTCATACAGAGAAAGACAGATACCATATGTTTTCACTCTTATGTGGATCCTGAGAAACTTAACAGAAGACCAAGGGGGGAAAAAAAAAGGTTAGAGAGGGAGGGAGCCAAAACACAAGAGACTTTTAAAAACTGAGAACACAATGAGGGTTGATGGGAGGTGGGAGGGAGCGGAGTGTTGGTGATGGGTTTTGAGGAGGGCACCTGTTGGGATGAGCAATGAGTGTTGTACGGAAACCAATTTAACAATAAATTTCATATTAATAAATAAATAAATACATAGATAATAAAAAAAGAAACCAAGTGAATAAAGTATTCCAAGCAAAAAGAAGGGAAAAAAAAAGTAGGAGAGGCAGATGCGTGGTCCCACAAAATAAATCAAAATAAGGATGGTGAGCCACAGGTGGGAAGGTATCAAAAATGCAGAACTTTTCCTTGGGAATTGAAGGGTCTGTGTTCCACATCAGGCAGGTCAACCTCTAGATCCTGCACAGGAGAGACAAAGCCCCAAATGCATGGCTTTGAAAACAATGGGGATTATATTCAGAAAAACAAACAAATGGCAACAACAACAACAACAACATCCAGAACTGTAGGGAAAGGAGAGTCCATTCCTAAAGGCTCACAGAAAGATTCACTTGCCCCAGGACCCAGCACCAGCTTGAAAAGTGCATGAGCCGTATACAAGGGAGGCCAATTTAACTAATCTTAAAGTATCTGCCAGAGAGGCAGTTAAGATTCTTTAGGAATGGAGACACTGGCAAAGGCCATTTCTTCAGTCTCATTCTAACTTACAAGTGCCAGCACTGGTGGGTACCATTTTGGGGGTCTCTCTCCTGTTAGCACTGGTGTTCATGCCTTCATAAGGGTCCAGACCTAACCTACACCAGAGCCCTATTTACAGCTGAGTTGGGTGAGAGTCCTGCCCAACCCTCCTGCTGCCTGCAAGAGACTCACTTCAGAAGGAAAGACACACAAATTGAAAGTGAAAGAACGGAGAAAGATGCAAGTTGTAATAAAGAGAAAGCTAGTATAGCTTTGTTCATATAATACAAATACACTTTAAAACAATGACTGTAATAAGAGACAAAGAAATGCAAGAGTGTCACAGGGGAAGATGGTAGAGCACACGGATCCTTAGTTCACTTTCTCCTGTGGACTCACCAAGGCCACAACTACATATAATGCAACTCATTCTGAAAACAACCTGGAAGCCAGTAAAGAAGGTCTTATACAGCTAAAGGTATACAGAAGGGTACACATTGAAAAGGGTAAAAGAGGCAGAGATGTGGTCAGGACCCAAGCCTCCAATGTGGCAACCCATAAGTCCGAGGCACATGGGGTTCCTTCCTGCACTAAAGGTGTGGAGTTCCTTCCCTGAGGAGGGAATCAAGCCCCACTTCAAGCACCCATACCCTAGAGGCCTAGACCAGGAATACAAGCCCCCATAAAGTCTTACTCTGAAAATAAGCAGACTTTAACTCCAGGAGCTTTGAAAATCAGTGAGACTTTACTCCAGAAGAGCTGGAGAGAGAGCTACAGGAATTGGAAATCCTGCTCCTAAATGGCAGGCACATTATATCACTTGGTCCCAGACCCAGCATAGAGGCAGCAGTTTGAAAATGCTTGGCTTGGGGCGCCTAGGTGGCTTGATCGGTTAAGTGTCCCACTTCAGCTCAGGTCATGATCTCGCGGTCCGTGAGTTCGAGCCCCGCGTCGGGCTCTGTGCTGACAGCTCAGAGCCTGGAGCCTGTTTCAGATTCTGTGTCTCCCTCTCTCTCTGCCCCTCCCCTGTTCATGCTCTGTCTCTCTCTGTCTCAAAAATAAATAAACGTTAAAAAAAATTTTAAAAAGAAAATGCTTGGCTTATACATGGCTGGCTGGGGACACAAGCTGAAGAAGTAGAAATCTGTGGGAACTTTCTCCAGAAACAAAAGTGCTTAAGGAACCACTTTTCTTGCCCCCACCACCCCACCCTACTTTACCCTAGATAGCTGGATGGTGGTTGAAGCCAGTTCTGGTACGCTCCATCTACCTTGCTAGCACTGCTCACCCAGCACTGGCATTCACGTGTAGTGCTACCCCACCTGATGTGCCTTCTCTAATAGGTGTCCTCCAAAGCGGATCCTGTCCCGCCATACTTGGCAGACAGCCCTGCCCAACCAGTGCCTCTTCAAAGCTAGTCCTCCACCAATGAGGGGAGCAATCCTAACTACCAGCATGTCCATAGCAGCTTCCTCTGGGCCTCTCAGTCAGCTCCACTGGGTGTCAGCCCTACTCACCAGTGCGCAAGAAGTAGTCATGGCCAGTCACTGCAGCCAACTGGGCTGAATGCCAGCTCCAACCACCATCATGCTCACAGCAGTCATGGCCCAGCCACAACAGGGTGAGGGATGCATAAAATAAAATCATCAAATCATAAGGGGAGAAAGCACAAGTGAAAGGGACAAAGAAGGAATATAAAACACCCAGAAAATAATTAATGAAAAGGCATAAGTCCCCATCTATTAATAATTACTTTAAAGATAAATGGGCTAAATGTTCCAGTCAAAACACATGAGGTGACTGAACGGGTAAAAAAATAAGGTGCATGTATATACTTTTGGAAAATACTCATTTCAGACTTACAGACACATAGGGATTGAAAGTAAAGGGAAGACAAAGATATTCCTTGCAAACAAAAGCAGAAATAAAAAGCTGTGGTAGTAATACTTATATCAGACAACATATATTTTGAAACAAAGACTGTTATAAAAGATCAAAAAAGGGCGTTACATAATGATTAAGAGATCAATCCAAGAAGAATGTATAACAATTATAAACATCCATATTCCCAACATAGGAACACCTGAATTGTTTTATGGAGAAATTAATAGCAATACAATAAGAGTAGGCTACTTCAATGTCCCACTTACATCAATGAATAAATGATCCACAGAGAAAAACAATTAGGAAATAGTGGGTTTGAACAACACATTAGACCAGATGAACATAGCAGGTATATGCAGAATATTCCATCCCAAAATAACAGAATACACATTCTTTTCAAGTGCACGTAGAATATTCTCTAGGGCAGATCACATATTAGGCCACAAAACAACTCTCAATAAATTAAAAAGATTTAAATCATGTCAACCATCTTTTCCAACCACAATGGTATCAAAGTGGAAATCAATTACAAGAAAAAAAACCTGGAAAACACTTGGAGGCTAAACAGCATGCTAGTAAACAATGAACAGCTCAATGAAGAAATCAGAGAGAAAATTAAAAAAAAAAACACTGAAATAAAGAGGATCATGAAAGTCTACTATAAACAATTATACATCAACAAATTGGACAACATAGAAGAGATGGTAAATTTCTGGAAACACACAATCTTCTGATACTGAATCATGAAGAAAGAGAAAATCTGAACAGAACAATTACTAGTAATAAAACTGAATCAAAAAAGATGGAAAACTGCCACCATTTTCAGATGACATGATACTATATATAGGAAACCCTTAAAATCTCCACCATAAAGCTTTTAGAATAAATGAATTCAAGTAAAGTTGCAGGATATAAACTCATATACCAACAACGATCAGAAAGAGAAATTAAGAAATCAATACCATTTACAATTGCATCAAAAGTATACAGTACCTAGTAATAAATTAAGCCAAGGAGGTGAGAAAACTGTACACTGAAATCTCTAAGACACTGATAAAAAGATGTTGAAGAAGACATAAATAATTGGGAAGATATACCATGTATATGGGTTGGAAGAATTAATATTGTTAAAATATCCATATTACCTAAAGCAATCTACAGACTCAATGTCATCTCTATCAAATTCCAATGGCATCAGCAGGGAAATACAAATCACAACTATAATGAGATATCACCTCACACCTGTCATAATGGCTAAAATCAACAACCCAGGAACAACAGATGTTGATGAGGATGCGGAGAAAGGGGAATCCTCTTACACTGTTGGTGGGAATGCAAACTGGTACAGCCACTGTGGAAAAAATTATGAAGTGTCCTCAAAAAGTTAAAAATAGAACTACCCTAAGATCTAGCAATTGCATTACAGGTACTTACCTCAAGGATATAAAAATCCTGATTTAAAGGGATACATGCACCCCAATGTTTATAGCAGCATTATCATTTGCTATTGGCAAAATTATGGACAGAATCCAAATGTCCATCAACTGATGAATGGATAAAGAAGAGGTGGTATATATGTATACAGTAAAATGTTACTCAGCCATAAAAAAGAATGAAATCTTGCCATTTGCACCAACACGAATAGAGTTAGAGGGTCTTACGCTAAGTGAAATATGCCAGTCAGAGAAAGACAAATACCATATGATTTCACTCATTTAAGAAACAAAACAGATGATGATAGGAAAGATAAACCATAAAAGAGGGCACTTGGTTTGATGAGCACTAGCTGTTATATGTAATTGCTGAATCACTGAATTCTATCCCTGAAACTAACACTATACTATATGCTAAATAAATGGAATTTAAATAAAACTTGAAACAAGCAAACAAAAATTCAAAGGGCACTTTTCACAAAGAACCAATAATTCTAAAATTTATATAGATCCATAGAAGACCCCAGATAGTCAAGAAAAGTCTTGAGAAAAAAGAACAAAGGTGGAGGAATCACATCCCAGGATTTTAAACTATATTACAAAGGTATAGTAAGTAGTCAAAACAGTATGGTACTGGCATAAGTCAGATATACAGATCAATGGTATAGAATTGTAAGCCCACAAACAAACCCAGCACACAATTAATTTCTCACATGGGAGCCAAGAACATGCAATGGAAAAAGGACATTTTATTTTATAAATGGTGCTTGAAAAACTGGACAATTGCATGTAAAAGACTGAAACTGGACTATTATCTTAAATCATACACAAAAATTAAGTCAAAATGCATTAAAGACCTAAAGGTAAAACCTGAAACCATAAAATTCTTAGAAGAAAACAAAGGTGCTTAAATTCTTTGGCATTGGCCTTAGCAATGTGTTTGTGAATCTGATGTCAAAGGCATGAAAAACAAAAACAAAAACAAACAAATGGGACCACATCAAACTAAAAATCTTCTGCACAGCAAAGAGTACCATCACTAGAGCAAAAAAACAAGCTACTGGGAGAAGAGATCTGCAAATCACATCTCTGATAAGGGTTAATGTCCAAAATAGACAAAGAACCCATACAACCTGACACCAAAAAAATTAAAAAATAAAAATGGGCAGAGGATCTGAATACCCATTTTTCCAAAGGTATGCAGAGGACCAACAGGCATCTGAAAAGATGTTCAACTTTACTAATCATCAGGGAAATGCAAATCAAAGCCATAATCACATATTATCTTCTACCTATTAGAATGTCTATTATCAAAAAGACAAGAAACGTCAGCTTTTGCCTTATGCTAGGTGAAATACGTCAAATGAGTAAAGACATAGTACTATATGAATTCACTCACGCATTAGTGGAATCTATAAAAAGAAAAAAAAACAAAATTCAATGAACAAACAAAACAGTCAGAAAACATAGATACAGAGAACAGATTGATGGTTACCAGAGGAGAAGGAGAATGGGAGATGGGCAGAATGGATGAAGGGGTCAATGCTATGGTGATGGAAGGTAATTGGATTTTTTTTTATGGTGATCATTTGGTAGTGTATACAGATATCAAATTACAATGTTGTACATCTGAAACGTATATAATATATACCAATTTTAGCACAATACAACAAAAATGAGTTGAGTTATTCCAGTGCTTTAAATAATTTATATATAATTTTAATTCAAATATGCTATTAATATATTCACATAAACTTTATTTTCATTCTGAAATGGAATTGTCTCAAAAAGTAGGTGATTGTTCTCAAATATGAAGGACTGAGTGGACTGAGAGCACAGCACACACCTACTAGGGACTGTTAAGAATGCAGAGCACTTACAGTAATATTTTCTTAGAAAAGTTCACAGTAATTCATACTTCAACTTAATCTAAGCCCCATAATATTCAGAGCTAAATGCTTCAGGACACCCAGGCACTGAATAACAAATGTTTCCTTCTAGAAAGTGATTTTGAAAGGTTCAGAGTTACTGTTTTGTTATCAAAACCATCAAATGTCTGACTCTGTTTCCTCTATTTAAGCCAAATTAATTTTCTTGCTTCATAATTATTTGAAACAGGTCACTTTTGTCAATCAGAATAATTTTTTCCTTGATATTTTGTACTCCGGCTACTTGAAAATCCAAATGAAACATTTCTAAGAATTCTTTCATGAGGGAGTGTAAATGTATCAATGGATACCCACTCAGTATAAATGTATTATTTATTTGAATATTTGTGATACTTAATTTACATATTTGTACCTGTGCTCTTCAGTTGTTGTGGTAATCTGTGTTTCTGTTCGTGAATATGCATTTATGATTTATTTTTATTTGTATTTTTTAATTTAAAAACTTTTTAATGTTTATTTTAGAGGAGGGGGCAGAGAGAGAGGGAGACACAGAATTTGAAGCAGGTTCCAGGCTCCAAGCTGTCAGCACAGAGACCAATGTGGGGCTTGAACTCACAAACTGTGGGATCATGACCTGAGCTGAAGTTGGACATTTAACCAACTGAGCCACCCAGGCCCTCCTATTTTTTTTTTTTTTATTTTAAAGAGAGAGTGAGAGTGGGAGACAAGAGCAGAGGGAGAGAGGGGGAATCGATGATGGTCAGCTCAGAGTTGGACACGTGGCTCACTCTCATGATCCTGAGACCATGACCTGAGCCAAAATCAAGAGTCAGATGTTAAATCTACTGAGCCACCCAGGTGGCTGCATTTATGATATTTATACTACTTGAAAAATTAATCCCTATATTGTTTAAATAGTGGGTATTTGAAAAATGAGGTTGACACTCACATACTTACTCCTTCTTTGCCTTTATAAAATAGGTCATATTATCCTAATGTTTCACATACTTGAGAAGTTGTTCCTGCTCCAATAAATGTTTCTGATATCCATTGTAGTTTGGTATCTCACAACGCCCTACTTTACATGCCATGCAACTCATCTCCTGGCCTTTCCTAGGGAGTTTCTGTTACCATGTTGCTGGATCAACTCAATGCCCTATACCATGAAGGATTTAAGTAACCATGTCTTCAAGACTGCAGACTGCAGGATGTCAGGAGGGGAGTGCCAATGTCCCTCAGTTGTCATTGACTCTTCTGCATTCTGTGGCTCCTGCCATAAATGCTTGCCTCTGCTATTGGGGATTTAGTTTCAGCAGAGGCCTCATGAAGGGACCACTTTATATAATCTGGAGGTATGAGGGACTTAAATTCCTAAAGAGTAAGTGCTGACTCACAAGAGACAGAAGACGGGAAGAAACAAAAAGGTGTTTATTTTTGAATTCATTCATTCCCCCTAACGAAATAGTCCACATGCAGTTTTTCCAAATGCCTCTTGCAAGTACTGCTGCATTATACAGCAAGTGATGATATTTTGTGTAAAGATGTGCCCTGCTCTGTAATTAGATATCTTCCCTGCTTCCTGGACATACCTTTTATTTCTTCATTCATTCCTTCCTGAGATTGAGGACCCCAATCTCAGTTTTCTGGGCAGGCCCAGCTAAGACATTCTTGAGTAGAACTGAATTATACTTCTCTATATCTATTTAGGAAATTAAAAGAAAAAAAAAGAGAAATATGGATAATTATATCAGTTTCTATGAATGAGTTCCAAACTTATATGTCAAATCCTTACCCTTATGAGATGAACTGTACATATAGCTCTCTTGCAGAAATTCCCTGTTTAGAAGACAAACATGCATCTGTAGTTCAGGAGGTTCAAAGGAGAGTTCAGCTTTTCACTTAACCTGATCCCCCATTTTTATTTCATATTGCGCTGAGAACTTTGTTAAAATATGTTTAGATTTGTCTCCAATACCCTATCTCATGTCTGTAAGGAAGATACAATCTTGCATTCATACCAGTACAAAGAAGTGTACATTTTCATTGTTATATTTGTACCAGAATTCTGCCTAATTACCTGTCACCATTAAACTGTCACTCTCATATCATTTAGTTCTGATCTCAATCATGTTCCTTAGAGCTGTTCTAATCCTCTGTCTTCCAAATACCCTGATATTGGAAAACAGTTCATTTCTTTAATTTGCTCCAAATTCCAGTTGGATACTTGGGATATATTTTACTCCAATATATTTTAAGTTTTTTATAGATGTAAAATACATTTGAAAAATCTTAAATGTCGATGTAAAGAACTGAGTATAGTTGGTCCTACTGTTTAGATCGTCAGCCACTTGTGTTTCAGGGAATCTAATTTTCTAGACGTCTCAAAAAACTCCAACTTCATTCTAGTCAACATTTCTTATGCGGTTGTTTTAACCAGACACTATTTTCAATGAACGTTCTGTTTATATCACTTCCTTACTTCTGGCAATACAACACTGAAGCACTCTCACTGTCTTCATCTTACTGGTGAGAAAGCTGAGGTTTTTCCCAAAGCCATAGCAGCAGTAAGGGGAGAAGGTGGGCTTTGTGCCCAGGCAGTCTGGCTCTTGAAACCTCTCATTAGACAGAGTGGGTTTTTCATTTGGTCGGTTGTTTGCTTGGCTAATATAAAGCTACTCAGCATCAGGACTGGATTTCTTCATCAGCAAAACTGAGGTCAATAAAAGCTTCCTTACAGGATTTTTGAGACAATGAAATGAAATGATACTCATAAAAGTGTCCAATCTTACAGCACACTGGCAATTGCAGTATTTATTATTAATGGTAGTTGTAGTATTTATTATTACTGATAGCTGTAGTATGAAGTCATTCTAAAGAAATAACCTGAGATACAAAGAAAGATTTATATAGAATGAAATTAAAGAAGGTTTTATTATTATAGTGAAGATGAGAAACAGCCTAAATATAACCTAAGAAAATGTCTATAGGTTATGGTACATAAAAGGAAATTTATGCAGCCAGTAATATTATCTTTAAAAAAATTACTACCTTGGAAATGTTTATAATGAAGGAAGTGGAAAAAAGAATAAAAATAGTATGGAAGCAATCATATACCAACACACTCAAATATATGACTTTAAGGAACTGTTAAATGTTACCACTTTTTATTTTTGGCCTATGGAATTTTTTTTTGTACCGTTTGTGTTTTTCAGATTCTCTACAATGAATACTTATCAATATTATGTTATAAAATGACATATTTATTTATACATTAATTTAAATTTTGATGTCTGCACAACATTAGAAGAAAAGTGACATTTTATATCCTGATATGGCATTTAAAATTTTATGTTATTATGCATTATAAAACTATTATTCAACTACATTTTAAAAATCTATTTATTTGTTAATAATGTCATTAGTTCTTTTCAAGAGTATACTCATCAGAAACCCAAATTATAGCACTGCATGAAAATTTCCTTTAGTAATTTTCATTAAGTAGACCATTCTTTTAATTTTTTAAGTATATGTATTTGTTTTGAGAGAGAGAGAGAGTGGGGGAGGGGCATGGGGCACAGAGAGCGGGGAGAGAGAATCCCAAGCAGGCTCCACATTCAGAGCAGAGACAGAGGCAGGACTCAATCCCACAAACCATGAGATCATGACCTGAACCAAAATCAAGAGTCGCATGCTTAACCAACTGAGCCACCCAGGTGCCCCTTAAGTAGATCATTCTGATTCTGTTTTATTATCTGTCCTAAGCACTGCTACATTTTTTTTTCTGACAGAAATATTATAAAGCTCAATGAATAATTTTAACGTACATAATATCTCTAAAATGCATGCAAGACTTTTAAGAATTGTAATCACCATGTGAATCCAAATAAAGTATTAACATAAGTAAACACATTAAATAATTACGTTCTTGTCTCTATTACATGACAAAATTGTGAATCCTGTTATTGAGCAATGCTTCCTCTGTTCAATCTCATGAAATAGTTCTCCTGTCCCTTGGCACTAGCTGTGAGCCCAGGAAGGAACCTCAATTCCTCCACTTGGCCTCTCATCCACCAGTAGGATAGTGAGCTTCTTCACAACATGGTGGGTCAGGGCTCCAAAACAGTGGAAATGAGCAAATGCTCCAGGGCTTAAGCCCTAACCTCAGAAATCAAATTGTATCATTCTGCCAAAATGCAGTTACAAGGCCTGACCAGGTTCAAGGAGTTGAGCAATTGACTCTGCCTCTTGAAGTGAGAAGTAGCAAAGTCATATTTCAAAGGAGCTGAGGAGGAATTATTGTGGCTGTCTTAGAAAATATTTTCTCATTGTATCCTATATTTCCTAAGCAGTCTATGGGAGGTTGGAGGCCAACCCAGAAAAAACGTGGAACACTACATTTTCAAATGTTTTTTTTTTGTGAGATCTCTATCTGTTATGTATATTTGCTTGGCACCTACCATTCCCAGTGAGAAGGGAACTCTGGAAACAATAAATAATAACCTTTCATACAGGAAAGGTTCAGGTAGAATTTCCCCCATGCATCTTCCTATGAAAAAGAGTCAAAAAGTAGCTGAGTTTTTCTATTATTCAGGAGGGAAAGTGCATAGACATCAAAAAGGTGAAAGTACAACAATGAATATTTACTAAGATACTATATTTAATATTAGTAACTATTATAAAAGATTTTTAAAAATCTTGTCATGTTCTTTGCCCTCAGGAAGTTTCCTATCTGGTTGACAAACGTAACATACATATTTAAATTATAAAACAATTGGTTATATAATAGATACAAAAATATGCATACAATTTACAAAAATTATGGTTTGGATAATGTCAATCACTGAGAGTTAAAGTTTTTGGGTTTTTTTTCTTCATTTTGTGGACAAAGTGGAACTTGAATGTGAAAGGTGATTTGGATTTGAATAGTTTGTAAAGAACATAAAATAAATTTCATATGAGAATAGCCAGAGTTACATAAGATAAAGAGGATTATTTTAAAAAAATAAAATTATATTTGAGTAGATATGTAAGACCACATTAACAATTTTGAATTGAGACGATAATAATAACAACTGATAAAATCATCCCACTATTTACCTGGTTGTTCAGTCTAGAAAGGTAGTGCCTATCTCTAATTCATATCTTTCAAACACCTCCCTCCCACATGTATCTAAGAGCAATAACCAACACTTAACTGAAAAAATTCTACCCTCCTTTTCAAATCATTACATGTCCCTGTCTAATAATGGAAACAACAGTACATTTGTTGTAAGCACAAATGAATGGTTACAGGTAAGGCCCTTAGAATATGATCTGGAATTTTGTAATATTTAAATAAATGTTAACTATTGTTATTACTATTAATATTTATATTATTATTACCATTATACTTCTGTATCAAATTCATCCACTTATCTCCATCTTTATAGCAACTATCTTGTTCTAAAATACTATCTTTTTTCCTAACTCGTTTATAATGGCCTCTTCTCTCAGATTTCACTTTTGGCTTTTAACATACATTTTCCAAAAATCAGTGGGATAAATTTTTGTTAGTATAATAGACTTTATGTCAATTGTAAAAAGTCATACTTTATGTGTATCATTGTCTTGCGTATAATGTGTATTTTAGCTTTGGCTGTTTTTTAAGATTTCCAACTCATCTTTAGTTTCCAGAATTTGTTGTCTATGTGTGTGGTGGGACCCTAAGATTACCCCAATGATTTCTGGCCTCCTGGTGTTCATATTGTTGTGAATTCTTATCCCCATGTGTCTGAGCAGGATCTCTGACTTGCTTCTAAACAAAAGAATATGGAAAACATGATGAAATGGCACTCTCAATGAAATTTGATTGGGTTACACTATATGGCAAAGGTAATGGGATGCCATGTCTATGCTATCATGTTAGAAAAGACTCTATATTAGCAAACTAGGGCTGGACAGTCTCCTGAAAGGTTTTATGCAGGAAGGGTAAGCCGCCATATTGAGGGAGTCCATAGGAAGCAATTGTAGATTGCCTTTATTAGCTGCAGGCAGCCTGTAACTGGCTACAAAGATCTGGGGTTCATTTTCCCAGCCACAGAAAATGAATTCTGCCAAAAACCTATATGAGCTTTGCAGTAGGTTATTCCTCAGTCAAGCTTCCAGTAGAAAATGTAGCCTGGCTGTCACATTGATTGCAGTCCTGTAAGACCCTTAACAGAGGACCCAGTTAGGTCAGGCTGGCACTCTTGACCCATAGAAATTGTGAGATAATTAATGTCTGCTTTCTAAGCTGATAAGGCTGCGGTATTGTGTGTGTGTGCATCAATATCTATGCCCGTAACAGCCTTGACTTTAGTACTTTATTTTCATTATGATCTACCTTGTACATCCTTTAAGAAGGAACAAGAACCAATGCTGACTGTATAATCTCTAAATATATTAGGAACTCAGATATTATCTGTTTAATTTCCTCTTATTCCCATTTATTTTATTACATTCCACAAAACCTCCTGAAGCTACATGACAGAAATCACACTTCAACTGCAGCACACATTTTTATCTCCTTGTTTTTAACCTTTTTCACTATGCTGAGAATAATTAGTCATGTCATACAAATTGGTAATGTCATGAGAAAAAAAGCAGTAAGTATTTTTTTCTCCTATATCACATCCAGAAGCAGGTGGAGTTTGTCTCTATGGGCCCAAATATTTAATTCAAATTTCATATTAGTTAGCAGATTGCAATGTTTATAATGGGGGAATTGAATACAAAACCTAGAATAGGACACATGGAATGATGATACACATATATATGTGGTTCCTTGACTTCTGGATCTGTAATGAATTTGCGTTAGAACTCTATTTTAAACCTTTAAAATTTGGACAATGAACCCTTTTTACAACCCCATTCAAAGCTCATGACTTAAGTAATTCAAATATCTAATAATTCTAATTTTATTAAATGTTCAACAAGAATAAACATATATAAACATTTTTTAATGTTCCACAAGAGGAATGAATAAATAAATATAAAAATAATATTAAACTTGGTGTCATATCAAAGGTTTTTAACTTTTTATCCTCATATTAAATTTTGTTGAATACCTTTAACTTTCTCACCTCTCAGAAAATAATTGCTCCCATTTTTGCTGGGAAAATAGCTATCTCAAAATAGAGTACCCTCCAATATCTAGAAAAACCGCATCATTACTGCTGTTCTTATAAATGGATAGTCCATTACTTTAGTAAATGATAACTGCATCTGTCCATTTCAGCAATCTCCTCTGGTGATCTGTGAATGCTGCCCAGTATCCCAATTTCCTCTCTGTCACTTACGGCATAATAAAGAATTAAGTATTGGAAACTCTATTTCTTTCCTTTTTTTTCCCTCTAATTACAAGGGAATAAGAAGACATTACAAGCAGGTCAGGGGTATCTAAATAGCCTACAGCAGTTAATTTTTTATTTAAATAAAGCTTTTTAAAAATCAATTCCAATTTTTTAAATTTTTATTTCATTTTCATATTCTTGTCATTCTTATATGTTCTTGTATAAGTATTAAGTAATACTTGTAATAACTATAGATCTTATGAAGGTAATTCATATGAAGAGTCACATCTCCTGTAGTATTACCTCCCCTTCCATATAAAGCCAACTGAAGATTCCCTGGCATATCTGAAAGTTTAAGAGCAGCCACATGGATGAATGTCAAAATAAGCGAACTTCTCACATGTTTCCACATACCACTCTCAAGATTCTCACAGAAGGATCTGAGAAGTATCTTTCATAAATGACCATTTCATAAAAACCTGAGATGGAAGGCAATTAATATACTAGATGATTTTAAAGTTACAGCATTCACATCAGACTCGGGCTACAGCTCACCTAATAGTTTTCATTTCCATTTTTCATGAGGAAGATTTTGGGAGCTGGAACATTTGGTCATAAAAATTAGCACTCATGTTTTCAAATATAAATTTTAAGCTTAATAAAAGTTCATTCCTTACACAAATTTATCTGAATTCATCATTAATAACTTGAGCTAGACAGAAAAGTTTAAAGTAACAATTAAATTTTTATATTATGCCGTTCTCTGGATTCAGTTGTATTCACTCCTAAGATCTCAAATCATGCTATTGAAATAGCCCTAAAATACAGGAGCTATAAATAAATATAAATTAATCAAAGCTTTTAAGTAAATTATGCAGGTATAAAATGGAGGGTTTCAAACTGCAGATTTTCAAAATCTATTATTCTGAAAGATATGAATAACTAGAAACATATGGGGATGAAGTATAATACCAAATAGTTGATTTAAATGTGATTCTAGAATATGCATTTTCCCCATAAAACAGAGTTAAATTTGGAAATCAGAATTAGTGGAATATAAAAATTTGTGTATTCTACATATATAAATTTTCCATGATAAATAAGGTAAGACATAAGAAATTTATAATGAAATTACACTTAGGAAGATTCAGTATGATTGAAGTATAGAAAACAGCTATAAAAAGATATTAACATGAATAGGCTGGCTTCTTGAATGATAGACCAGTGCAGTTAAACAGTGCCTCTTGCTCCAGAGGGCTCCACTTTTGGGGTTTAATTCTCTGTAGTAGTCATCTTGAAATTCTTAATTTTATTTTTAAATTCCTAAGTGAAGAATTTTTAAGGTGAAGTTCTAATGAGACAATGGATCATGTACCAAGGGCTTAGAACTTTAGCCCACATACCATATCACACCTTCCCAACTGTCCATTTCCCTAAAATACGTTCTTAGCCACCTGCCCCCTGTCTCCCCAGACCCCACTCTCACCTGATCTCTCTCACACAATCTCTTTCCCACAATGGCTGCCGCCCTCCAGTTGTGGTGGTAACTGGATCACATCAGCACGTGGGAGAAAACCTTCATTTTTCCATTTTGTTGCGCACTCCTGGTGGGGGTCTGGGAACAGTCCTGGGAAGAATCAGGACTCCGCACACCCCATGGACTCTGCTATAGGGCAAGGTGACAGCTGTCCTCTCTCTGGGCTGCAAGACCTATGTTGTGTTTAGCAGGCAAGTCTGCAGGTGCCTCTTGTTCAGTAATGATCCTGGTACCAACCGCATTCTGGCATAAATTCCCTGCCACTTGCAAAAAGCACACATTTTAATTTTTCACTGACCCTGCAAATTATGTGGTCCAATATGATTATGAATTTGAGTATAAATGCATTAAGCAGTTTGAATATGAAAAAAATTTTCTACATTATTATTATTGTTATTATTATTATTACTACTACTACTATTTTGGCCTGATAGTTTTTCACTAGCTTGATTATTTTGAATTTCAAACTCAATGCTCAATGATGTTAGTCATTATTGGATTACTAGAAGTTCATCTCACACTCCTTTCTCCCCACCCCTCCAAAAAAAACACACACACTTATCTCTTTACCCTAAGCCCTTTCTCAGTAATTTCTGTTCAACCTAGTATCTACAGTCAAGCCTTCAATCCAGAGTACATCATACACTTTATTGCCTATAATTTATCTCACATAGCTATTCTCAGGTTATTTTTTTTTATTTTACCCTAATTTGATTCTGCCATTGCTCACCTTTATTATCTTCATTCATCATTCAGGTTTTGACATAAATGTCTCTTTTTTTTCTAGTAATCATTATGTGTTATCCCATGTTATGGCCCCTTCCCACTCTGTTGTAAACATTTTCTTATCTCTCTGATAACCATGCACCACACTATTAAATCCTCAGATTCTCCTATCTTTTATCTTATAATGTTTACTGTTATATTTTCGAACACTGGAAAAATGTCTTGTCGCACTATGTATGTTGAACACTATCTGGTGGAAACTTTTTTGTACATAATAATGTTCCCATACCAGCTCAAAAATGCCAAGTAAACTCATAACATTTCCATACACATTTCTTAATATATATTTTCCTAAGGTAATTGAGAGTGTATGTCCTAGAATCAAAATGCCTGAGTTTGAAAATGACCTTCACCTCTTAAACTGTGTGATGTTGTGCAATTGGCTATTCTCTGCATGTTTCTTTCATAAACTATAAAATGAAGATTAAACCGATTATGTATCCCATGAGTTTGCTATGGGAATTAAATGAGATTATGTGTGTGAAGTCCTTACAACTATATCTTCAATGTTAGATATTAGGATTTTACTATGTGTGAAACAATAATCTGGGCATCAAAAATGAAAAAGATGAAAAAATATAATCCTATATGCCTACATTTTTGTAACTCACAATAAATGATGGATATAGACCTCACTGTGATTCTGAAATAAGGGAAATTGTAATGCTACAGAAGAGGTAAAATTACACAGTATACAAGGGAGTTTAAATTAAACAAGAGTGGTTTTGAAACACTCTTTGGAATAAAGAAAATTTGAATACTTCTTTAAAAAATGTAGAATAGAAGAATTCTCCCATTCCAAACTACTAGAGAAATTGTTGGACTCAAGAGTAATGGCAAGGACAGGGACTTTACTAAAAACACTAATGGGACAGGTCTCCTAATGTTACCAGAAAAATAAAAATAATGAGCAACAGGCAAGAGCGTGTTCTCTCAGTACCATACCTTTGTGGAGAAACTAGCCATCTATCCATTTACCATGGTCCAAATGTTCTTCAGATACTCTGAAGAATGTATATGTCCTAATCCCCTTTATGTGTTCATTCATCAATATCATTCATTTATTCATTTATTTATTATTAGAGTGTTTTCACCTTTTCGCAAAAAGTCTGCTCATGTACATCGTGTACATAGTGCAAGTTTCTTTCAGGACTAAGTAGAATTGTTGCATCCCTGTTTTCTCAGTATCTCTTTTTCTTTTTTCCCTGTAACTGTTTGTTTTTATCTCTGTAAGCATAAATTATAACAACAACAAAAACCTCATACCAGAAAAAATTCTATATGTTCTTTTAAATAAAAACTACACTGTATACATCCTTCACTGTTAGAACTGTATATATACTGAACTGAAAATAATAGGATTTTATTTCTAAAATGTTATCTTTGGGATGTCTGTGTGGCTCAGTCAGTTAAGCGACCAAGTCTTGATTTCCGCCCAGGTCATGATCTCATAGTTCGTGAGTTTAAGCCCCTCATCAAGCTCCACAGTAGTGGTATGGAGCCTACTTGGAAGTCTCTGACTCTTCCCTGCTCTCTCTCTTCTATCAAAATAGATGAATAAACTTTAATCAAGAATAAAAAACTAAATAAAATGTATCTTTGAGCTTTCAACGATTAAAATACAATACACAACTCTTTACCACTCTAGCCTTCTTGCCTGTACAGGAAACAACCAAGTGGTGACAGCATTTATAATGAATGGACACATCAGCATTAAATTGTATACATCCTTCATTTATATAATTATGTATATGTACGTATAAATGTAAATATTATATGTAAGTATATTATATATTAATTTCTAATCTTTTTAATGTATTATTCCTAATTCGATAGGCTAAATGACTATCCCATAAACGCATTTTTCGATTCAAAGTGTACATATTCATTTGATAGTAACCATAAAACAATAATAAAGAGAAAAATTTGTTTAATGAAATATTTTTTAAAAAAATAAACCACCAAAAATAAAATAAACTACCAATAAGATATAGTTTTCCTCACAAAAGTTTATAACTAGAAGGGACCTGTAGAGATATATGATCCAAATTAATCTTATGTAATAAGGAAAACATCTAAAGCTGGAAAAGATTTTAAAATTTCAAAAATGGTAAGAAAAATTAAAACTCCACTGCAAAAAGGTAAGATTAAAAAGATAAAGGAGGTAATTGAGAGAAGAAGAAAAGGCAGGTAACCAGCAAATGTGTATCAATGCTAATCATTATGTCATGCAACATTTTCTTCAGTAATTATTCAAACTCCCTACTTGTAGTATATAACAATAAACTCTGTACTACTAGCTTTTTATTTGTAACTTTTTATTTATTTTTTAAATGTTTATTCAGTTTTGAGAAGATAGGGAGAGATCGAGCCCAAGCAGGGGAGGGGCAGAGAGAGGGTTACAGAAGATCTGAAAGGGTCTCCACAATGATAGCGGAAAGCCTGATGCAGGCTCCAACTCACAAACCCCGAATCATGACCAGAGCCAAAGTGCAGGCTTAACCCAACTGAATCACCCAGGCGCCCCATTTTTAACTTTTTAAATTTGCTTTTCCCGTTGCAAAAAAAAAAAAAAAAAAAAAAAGCTTGCAAAAAAAAAAAAAGCTCGCTCTTTTTTTTCTTTCTTTCTCTTTCTCTTTCTTTGCATCAAAATACTTGCAAGATCTTGTGAAATTTTCAGCTGAGATACTGTTCACACAATCTACTGTAAATTTATAGACATTCAATAATGTATACAAATTACAAAAAATATTTGAAGTATCGGCTATCATTCCATAAATTTAAAGGCTAAAAAGTGGTTCTATCACTCTACACAATAAAAATAGCCTGTAATACTGTAATTATCTAATGCACAAAACTCTGGCATTCAGTTAATTATGTACTCATTCAACCTTAGTAAAACATAAGCCTTTCTAAATTAAATTGAAGAATTACATTAAATATAAAAAGCAAGCTTTTCTGGGAATCAGCATTGTATTGAAACATTATTTCTAAGCTTGAAATTATAATTATTGAAACTAATCTTTACATCATGCCTTAAAAATCTGACTTTCACACATTTAAAATACTGAAAAGAGGACTTGTTCTCAACAAACAATATTATTCTTAATACCAAGCAATGGGTCTCTAGTTGACATATTACACTTACTATAATTAAATATATACTTTTAAAGTGCACTGACTAATGAAAGATTTCAACATGTTAATAGTACAAACATTCATCCAGAGTTCTCAAATTTAGTTGGTATTAAATTTTTCTGGCAATGAAAGACATAATGTATATTTAGAGCTGATTGTCTACACAAATCTGTTGATTGTATTATTAAAACCTTGCTTCCCAAACACAGTCACAAAACCACTGGAAAATGTCAAATAAATATAATAGGTTAAAATAGAGTTTTAAAAGGAATATTAAACATGTTTTGATAATATGTGTATAATATTTAACACATTTATATTTTCTAAAGGAGAAAAATGTCAAATATCTAAACATTTCTCCATATTTTTTTCTTCTATAAATTCCTTCTTCTATAAACTATATATTATACTACACAGATATACATACTGAGTCATACAGTTCTATAAAAGATGAAGTCAAAGAGTGTCTAGTAAAAGACTAATCAAAATAAGATGACAGATATTTCATTATACAAAATCGGCACAAGTTATCGACAAAGAATTGATGTTAAAATATTTTACTTTCTGAAGCGCAATCAAAATTAAGGAAGAATTTCAATCTTTAGCTTGGAGGAACATTCAGGAATGAAAGATTTATTGCTAAAGCATGCTCAGTGGAATTTGGTAATGGTAGTTGAAATTAACTGAGAGTAAATTTAGAGGAGAATATGATTTTTCCTTAAGGTGTACATCAGCTAGTAAGTACTTCATTCAAGTCAATCATCATAATCATTAAATTAAAATCTATCATATAAACTCAGGGAAATGGAAAATAAAATATGTATGGATAGAGAACAGGTATAGATAACAAAATAGAAAAAATGACAAATACGGTACAAATGATAAAATTTGTCACCTTTGGATTATTTAGTGATGTTTTTTAAGATTAGGTTATGGTTTACTTCGGTTAAACCAGGTTAAGTCCATTTTAAATTATCAATACACAGTCACAAAAATTGTGGGATGTGGGATACAGAAATATCATATGTAACAAATATTACTAATCTCCCCACTTTAATACAAAAACTTTCTGAATATAGGAGAAATAAAAATGTCCAAATTAACATGTCAAACTCTTATTAAATAAGACAAGTGCAATGAAGACACATCATTTTCATAAAAATTTAATTTAACTTTCCTCAATATCTGCACCTAAAATTAAAACAATCAGAAGAGCAAGCTCATTTCTAAGTCAGGCAAAACTCCTCATGATCAAGAATAAAATATATTTACAATTTAACTGTACTTGTATGTTATTGCCCTGCTTATTATTTTTTTTCCACAGCAGAAATAAGTTAAAATAATCATATCTCTGGACCCTAATAGGCACCTGCAGCTGAGACTAAAAGACTCATTCTTACATTGCTGAATGTATCTCCAGACTAGTGTCTTTCAATGAAATTTTCATGTCACAAAGTCGTTTTGAAAGATTAATAACTAAAACTTCTATATGACCAAAAATTATTCCTCATCTAAACTGAGATCACTCAAAGTCTAACAAGTAAATAAGTTGATACAACAGTTACAATATAATACTTTTCTGTTTCACATAGCAGCCAAAGACAATATAATGGAATAAAGGCCGTCTCTTCAATAAGTGGTACTAAAAAGAATTATATATATATATAATATATATATATATATATATGTATATATTTGTATATACATGTATACATATATAACTTCTGTAGCATTACAATTTCCCATACTTCAATATCACAATTTGGTCTATATCCATCATTTATTGTGAGTTCCAAAAATGTAGGTGTATAGGGTTGTATTTTTTCATCTTTTTTCATTTTCAATACCCAGATTATTGTTTCACAGATAGTATAATCATAATATCTGACATTGAAGATGTAGTTCTAAGGACTTCACACACATAATCTCAATATTTTTGTTTTGTTTTTTATACCCTAGCATTCTAAGACATTAACCTGTCATAGCTTTGGAAAATTTTATTAGACTCATTATATTGATGTAAGGCAGTGGTTCTCAACTAGACTGATTTTCCTCCCAGAGGGCATTTGGTGCTGTCTGGAGACATTTTTGGTTGTAACAAAGGGGGAGGAGGCTGTTACTGATGTGTAGTGGGTAGAGTTCAGTGATGCTACTGAACATCTGAGAATGCACAGAACAGCCCATCAGTAAAGAATTATACAGACCAAAATATTAATATGCCAAGTTTGAGATAGTCTGATTTAAAGAAATAATTTTTTGTTTATCACCTACTAGTGATATAAATGTATTTTATATATTCAAAGATAGGAAATACATCTTTAATAGACTTATCAATTATAGTTGATCAATTTCATAAACTATCCAACCAATTTAGAACAAAGGCTTATATGTATATTATCTAAAAATATAAAGTGAAAGGTGACAATAATGAAAGAACATGTAATAGAAGTCAAAAGTCAAGCATAGAAATAAGATGACTTCAAGGGCTATCGAAATTATATTTTTACTTTGATATTAATGAAGCTCACATTTTTAAGATAACCAATTTTGTTGAAAACATCTGGGTGCTATGAATTGAGTCATTGTCCTTAAATATATTTACCCAGTTTTCTGTTTACGTTTTTAAAAGACCTAAAAATTAAGAATTTCATTGTAAAAAAAATCTGTGAAAGCCAACAAAGAAGCTCACATAAAGCATTCATTGTAAATACAATTAAGATATATGTCAGATTTTTGAAAGATTAAATGCTAACATATATTAGTAATGATACTTGGGTGAATTAAGAATCTTATATTTTAGCGGCACCTGAATGGCTCATCTTACTGTTTCAGAGACTGAGCCCAACATTGAGCCCTAAGTCATGCCCTGGGCTCTGTGCTGACAGCATAGAGCCTGCTTGGGATTCTTTTCCTCTCTCTCTGACTCTCCCCCACTCACATGCACACACACTCTCTCTCTAAATAAATAAAAAACAAATAAACTTTAGAAAAAAGAATCTTAATTTTTAAAATCAAATTTGTGACATTGATTTGTGGATTATTTATTATAATAAAATAGTTTGTAGAGAGAACACAGTGAAGATTAAAATAGGCTAAACACATTTAAGCATTATATTTATATAAAATATTCACTGTGATTTAAATTCTTAGCTTCCTTGTGTTTATCTTACACTTGAAGTCAATATTAAGAAAAATGCTATGACTCAATTGATTCCATAATTAATATTAATTCTTCAGAAATTATTTCCTAAATGTGTTCATGTTTGATTGTTTTTATAGAAAACCAAAGGTGCATATTAATATTCTCAAATTGTTATAGGATTACACAATGTTTACACTGCAAAGATCTTAGAAATAGTTAAATCCTATACCAAATTTTTGAGATAAAAAAAGAGGAATGTAAAAATCACTTCAATTATGTATCAGTTTCATCAGCATCACCTCAATAAATCATAATATAATTATGAGAATTAAATTCCAAAGTCAAATAAAGAACAATAGGTATGTGAAATTTGTGGATTCCTGGTTATTCTGACACCTTAACTTTTTAATTTTTTTTTCTTTTTGAAAGACAGAGAGTGCATGAGAGATGTGGGACTCTATCTTCCGACCCTGGGGTCATGACCTGAGTCGAAATCAGGAGTTGGAAGCCACCAGGTGCTCCCTGACAACTTAACTTTAAAGCATAGGACCAAATATATGCCAAACAGTTTGCTAATTTTAGTTAATTTAGTCACGTTAGTTAATTTTAAAATTAAAATGATCTTTAATTTATCAGTAAACTGCCAAACTATATTGTCATTGAAAATAATTATGAGAAGGAAGGTGACACAATTTGAACAATTTTATTATGCCCCAGATTACTTTGCAGGCAGTGTCCTTGAACTTTTCCCTCTGTCATTGCTAATCAGATAATTCATTATTAAAATGGAACTCTGAAAAGTTTGTAAGTAATAAATTTCAATTTTTTTTTGGTGCCAAAATCTATTAATTCATTTCATTAGTAGTTAGAGGCATTGATTTTGTGGTAACAATTTACATTAAAAGCAAAGCGCTTTTCAGTAATCAGTAATTAGGGACACTGAACTACTCTAGTCACTGGCTCATTACTCAAATACTGTAAGGCAACATAGAAGGGGATAATTAATAGTTATGGATTCAAATAACATTTTTATAGATTAACATGGAATATAAAGCTTTACATTGAGCTACAACTGTGACAACTCTAATTTCAAATATTATATGTACAAAAAATACTACAAATTAAATAAATATTTCATGGAGTTCATTTAGAAATATAAAAAGAAATTGCATGAGTTATTGTCAGATCATACACTATTTTACAAAAGAGTTTTGTCCAAAGTCACAAACCTAAGCTGTCATATGTTTTCTATATTTTCCCAGAAAGATCTTAAACTGAACACCACCTTCTATCTAATTATGCTTCAGGGTTTAAAATATGTCACAATATCCAGGAGAAATCATAAGACAAATACGTCTAAATTAATGATACAAACTTTGTATGTAGACATGATACTTATCAGAATTCGAATGGAAGGAGATTTTACTGTTGCTTTTTAAAAGCATGTTCTTGAAGCATTAACACATTTAGCGACTAGTCAGTCATAGTTGCTATGATGAAGAGTCTGTTAGTATATATTTAATCTTTTTAAAGTTCCATGTTTACTTTTTAAAATATAAGACAAAACTCTTAATTTTTTTATTTTTTCATTTTTGAGAGAGAGAGAGAGCACAAGTGAGGGAGGGACAGAGAGAGACACAGGGGCAATACAGAATCCAAAGCAGACTCCAGGCTCTGAGCTGTCAGTGCGGAGCCTGACGTGGGGCTCAAACCCATGAACCATGAGGTCATGACCTGAGCCGAAGTCAAGAGCCAGACAGTTAACAGACTGAGTCACCCATGCCCCTAAAAAGCTAAATTTTAAAGTATGGTAGAATGTGATAAGCACCACTAAAAAAGAAACAGGAAATCAGGTTAAAAAGGATAGAGATGAAGTTTCCATTACCAAGAAGATGACTAGATGAACTCCATTAATAAAGTGACATTTGTATAAAAAATGAAGGAAATGAAGGAGTAGCTCTTATGAGCGAGCATCTGGAGAAAGAGGGAAATAAGCCAAGGAATCAACCGGTGTGAAGGTCCTCAGCGTCATGGATCGAGAAATGAAATGGAGGACTGTCCAGTTGCAGCAGAGTGAGTGACAGCTGTTATAGTAGCTAAGTTAGGAAAAGATGAGGACAGAGAAGTCAGAGGATGAGGAGGTGAGTTGGAGAAGTATGTATGTCACAGAAGTCCTTAGGAGCTTTTGCAACAAGCACAAGGGTGCATTTTGCTGGATTTTGAATAGGAGAATGGTATACTCTGATTTAGACTTTCAAAAATTGTTCTAGACTCTAAAATGACAATGATGGAAACAGAGAAAGGAGATTATTGTGTCCATCTAAAAGATAATAGTGAGGAGTGCCTGGGTGACTCAATTGGTTGAATGTCCGACTTCAGCTCAGGTCATGATTGCATGATTCTTGAGTTTGAGCCTCACATCAGGCTCTCTGCTGTTAAAGTAGATCCCACTTCAGATCCTTTCTCCCTCTCTCTGCCTCTGCTTGCGCTCTCTCTCTCTCTGCCCCTGTTTGCGCACTCTGTGTGTGTGTGTGTGTGTGTGTGTGTGTGTGTGTGTGTGTGTGTGTGTGTGTGTATATACACACACACGCACATATTAATATGTGTCTCTGTGTGTGTGTGTGTGTATACACACACACACACGCACATATTAAACATTTATTTAAAAAAATAAAGAGATAATAGTGCTTCAAACCAAGAAGGTAGAAGAGGCTGTGAAAAGTGGTTGATTTCAGATATAATTTGAAGGTAGAGCCAGCAGAAATACCTGGTGGTATAAATGCAGTATTTGAAAGAGAGGTATCAAGGACTCCTGAAGGATACTAATCATTGTTTCCTTTAATTTTCTAGTCATCCCTTAATTTTTGTTAATTTATACTTTCTTACTTTTTCGTTTCCTTCCTATCTTAGCACTTGTGGTTTGTGTCCTTTGAAATTTTTTTCTGTCCTCAAATGTTTTCTTCTTTCAGATTCTCTAAAGGCTCCTCCCTGATATGTGAGCCACAGTTATCATGTATCCATGAATTCAGATGGCCTCCACACACATGCTTCTTCTAACCATTCCCTTGTAACTACGATAATCTTAGTGGCCATCTTCAAGATACATCTTAGAGTGCCTGGGAGACTCAGTCAGTTAAGTGACTGACTCTTGTTTTCAGCTCAGGTCATGATGTCATGGTTCATTAGACCAAGCCCTGCATTGGGCACTGTGCTGACAGCATGGAGCCTGCTTGGGATTCTCTCCCTCCCTTTCTCTTCCCCTCCCCTGCTCACATGCTCTCTCTCAAAATAAATAAATAACCTTAAAAAAAAGATGCATCTAAATGTACCCTTTTTTACAGTTCTTCCTGAACTACCCTCCAATTTCAAATGTTTTTGTTTTGTTTTGTTTTACTTTATAATGTTATCTAGTCCCTTCATTTATTATCTCTGTAATACGATTATCTGAAGGCAGATAATTTGTTTTATTTTGCTTGTAAGACATGTATTTTTATTTTTACCTTTGTTCATCACAAAGATGTAATAAAAACATTTTGTCTTTGACAAAAGAGGCATTGTGTTAGCTGTTCAAAACATGCACACAAATACATAACTCCTCTCAGAATAAATGGGTATGTGATATTATAACATGAAGACACATCCTTGAACTTTAATAAAAGAACTGTTTTAAAACAAAATGTTAATATTTAGCATTAAATTTAACAGTAAATTACTTAGATCAAGATAATAGTATCAACATTCAAACATTAGTTATATCCATGTATAGTGATATCAATATTTAAAGTGTACATACCTAATAGACGCATGTACAATTTACCCTGTTTTTCTCAAAAGCCATATTTAATTAGAAAATATACATTCCTATGTTGAATACAAATCAAAATATAAACATCTTTTTAAAATTGACATAAAACTGTGGTAACATGAGTATTAATGTTAACATATCAAGTCACTACCAACCAAAACATCATTTGCAGTGAAATAAAATTTAAATTTTGCTGTAGATGCAAAGTTCTAAAACATTAAAACGCATGAACTTTCATTTATACAAAATTGCTAAAGAATGCTCTCACCATATACCTCTACATCTGCTCTGAATATGAGGTATTCAAATACACACAGTAATGAATATGCTAAACTAAACAACACTCAGAGACTGAATGTAGTGATAGGTAGATTCTATTTTGCTAACAATTGTTGATAGGCATGTTGTCAGTGTGCAAAACAATGTGACTTCATTTGCATTTTAACTGACTTTTGAGAAAGTTTAGATAATGTGTTATCCTGACAGAATTCTAATGACACATATTCTATGCTTAATGTGTGTGTGTATATATATATACACACACGTGTGTGTATATATATATATATATATACATTTTTAAGACTATTTGTATGACATGAATTAAATTATATCATTGACTATATTATAATTAAAATAATTTCCACATAAGGAAATTATGAAGTTATTAAATGTAGTTAACCTTAAATCAGGCATCCATCTATTTATTCATGTGTCAATTAATTTATTCATACATTGAATAATGAAAATATGTATTATTGAAAATATGTATTAAGTATCACCCATGAATCAGACATTATCCCAGGAATGAAAAAAGAAGAAAAGCACAATGCACACAGCATCCAAACCTTAGAACAAGACTGTGAATAGTTAAATAAGAGGATGAGAGAGACTGGAAGAAAAAGATTTATAACAATATCATTTACATACTATCCTTAACATCTGCAATACCATGGGCAGCACTTTTGTCAATTACTTAACATAATTATTTTGCAAAATGCATGATTTGTTCATCCTCTGAGAACTATTAGTTTAAGTTTTGGGCGGGGGAAGGCATTATTCTTCAATACATAGTTAAAATGGTGAACAATTTAATAGGATGCATATGCTTATGGAATTTACACTTTCCTTCAGGAAAAAGAAAATAAACAGTGAATATAAAAGAAAGCAAAAAATGTGATTAATTATAATATTCAGTCATAAAAAATGTGATGTTGACTCAAAGACACATTTCAATACATCTAAATTACACCCTGTATAAAAATTTTAGAATTTTTTTTACTTATTTTTTTTAAGTTTATTTTGAGAGAGAGAGTGAGAGTGAGAGCGGGAGAGGGGCAGAGAGAGAGGGAGAATCCCATGCACTGAGAGTGCAAAAGCCTCATAAGGGCTCCAACTCACAAACCATTAGATCATGACCTGAACCAAAATCAAATCATGCACTTAATCAACTGAGCCACCCGGGTGCCCCCAGTTGTTTCTACTCTCTACAACACATCTTATAATTGAAAACTGTGCTCTCATTTTACATAATAAATTTTTTTTAATTTAAAATGAATATAGGGGCGCCTGGGTGGCTCAGTTGGTTAGGTGACTGACTTCGGCTCAGGTCATGATCTCACAGTTTGTGAGTTCAAACCCCACGTTGGGCTCTGTGCTGACAGCTCAGAGCCTGGAGCCTACTTCAGATTCTGTGTCTCCCCCTCTACCCCTTCACTGCTCACACTCTGTGTCTCTCTGTCTCTCAATAATAAATAAATGTTAAAACAAATTGTTAATGAATATAAAATGCATATTTGGTAGATAATTTAAAGCTTACTGAACTGGATAATTTTTTTTTCAGTAAGATGTTTAAATTTAAAATCTATCATAACTATAAATAAATAAATAAATAAATAAATAAATAAATAAATAAAATCTATCCTAATTTAACATAAAACTACTTTTTTTAAAATTTTTTAAATGTTTATTTATTTTTGAGAGAGAGAGAGACAGAGCATGAGCAGGGGAGGGGCAGAGAGAGAGGGAGACACAGAATGGGAAGCAGGCTCCAGGCTCTGAGACGTCAGCACAGAGCCCGACGCAGGCTCGAACTCACAGACTGTGAGATCGTGACCTGAGCTGAAGTCGGACGCTTAACCGACTGAGCCACCCAGGCGCCCCAACATAAAACTACTTTTTATAATTTTCTATATAATTTGCTTATTAAATTGCTATATAGGTGTATTTTACCAGTCAGCCTACATATGTTATATTTTACAAGTCAGTATGCATACAGACACACATTTGAACTTTTGTAACTTCACACGCACACACGCACACACACACACACACACACACATACACACAAAACTATACATTGAACATTTATAACTTTGCACACACACACATATACACAATACTATACTATAAACATAGGTATTGGATTATTTAACTTGCCCGATGATAGGACTATTTAAATATGTTATGATTTATTATAAATCAACATGTTCCAAACAGAAGTCATTATCTGTTCTTTTTTTAAAGTCTCATCTCATATCTGCCTCTGTTTTTTTTTACATTCCAACAACCCTAGTCAGTATTCCCTGAAAGCTCTATATATTTTATGTACCGGCATCTCTATCAAATATCTGTAATTCTCTACACTATTTCAATAGCCATTGACATTATACTCACCTTTGCAGACTAAGATATGAGAATTTTCAGCAACAAATGTAAGGAGAAATGTTTCTTTTCTGTGATCTTATAGGGGAAAATTATTGCTCCTAGAGACAGTTATTCATATGTGAAATACCATTCTCCACTTTTTGAGATGCAACACTTCAAATTTTATTTTGAAACCCACTCTTTTTCAGTTTCGGTTTCTGTGATTTGGGGTCAGCCTGTTCCACACCCAGCTGTAAGGATGGCCTGACTCAGTCTGGTCAGTCAGGACACTAGTCTGGTGACAGGGATCAGTCAGGGATAAATTTATAACCAACTGGCAAATAGGCATTTATAATTCCAAGATGTTTTTTTTTTTCCTCTGGTGAGTTCAGGAGTGGTATTCCATTTCTTTCTGCTCAACTTGTAATATGAGGTTTAAGCCTCATAGCACCCTGTGGAGCAGCCTACTAGTAAATAAAGTAAAACCAGAGTATAGAGACAAGGTGGCATCCTTTGAATTCTTTCCATTTCCACCCACAGACGTTGCAGATAAGTGGAACAATATATATCCACTTGCATTGAATTTTTATTGACCTTCATCTAGCCACTTTAAAATATAAACATATTTTATATATATTATATATACATATGATATATATTGTAAACATAAATATACATATATATTCATGTTTACCTTTGGTATGATATTCAACCATGTATTATTTCCATATATATTTTAGCTCATCTAAAATGTATTTTAATGGCACTTGTACATTCGAATCTAATAATATGCATTGATATAATGCCTATTTACCAATAATCTGGTGAGTGTAATATGAACAGTTAATTAAATTTATACTCTAAATACTGACTTTTCAAATGTGTAATCATAGAATTAAATGCAGAATTTTTGGGTGAACATATGTGATACACAGAGAAACCATTCATATATTTGTTCAATAATTTAGCTATCTTTTTTTTTAATTTTTTTAATGTTTATTTATTTTAGGGACAGAGACAGAGCATGAATGGGGGAGGGGCAGAGAGAGAGGGAGACACAGAATCGGAAGCAGGCTCCAGGCTCTGAGCCAGCAGCCCAGAGCCCGACGCAGGGCTCGAACTCACAGACCGTGAGATCATGACCTGAGCTGAAGTCGGACGCTTAACCGACTGAGCCACCCAGGCGCCCCAATAATTTAGCTATCTTAACCAATTATGCACCTGCTACCATGCCAAATAAACAAGCAAATAAATAAATAAATAAATAAATAAATAAATAAATAAATAAATTGTTCTTGTCTACAAAGACTATGTAGGCTAGTAGAAAACAAGATAGTTATAATACAATGCAAAAAATGTTTTATGACAGTACAAAAGAAATAGAGAAATACATTGTTTAAAACAATGGTGAGATCTAGCATGTTTATTTGAATTAGCTTTATGAGAGCAATTCATGTACGGTTTCTGTGAAAACTCAACCAACTGGGGGAGAAAAAGAAATATGAAATCAATGGATGTTTTGGGAAGCAGTTGGTCTCATGAGAATGGAGTGGGGTAGGAAGGAGACATAGAGTCATAAAAATGTTCTTGTTATCTGAGCATCTTTTTTCTTACTCGTTTCTTTTTTTTTTTTACTGTTTACTTATTTTTGAGAGAGAAGAGAGAGAGAGAGAGATAGCAGGGGAGGGGCAGAGAGAAAGGGAGACACAGAATCCAAAGCAGGCTCCAGGCTTTGAACTGTCAGCACAGAGCCAGATGTGGGATGCGAACCATGAATCGTGAGATCATGACCTGAGCTGAAGTTGGGCATCCAACCAACTGAGCCACCCACGGACCCAACTAGCTTCTTACTAATTTCTAATGTACAACGGGAACAATATAGGGGGAATTTCAGGTCCTTTGCCACCTTTTAGTAAAAACATGTATAATACCTATAGCTGCCTAAAATTCTAGAACTAAAACCTATGCTCAAATTAGCTTAACATTAATAGTTAGGCTTTGGTCAACTGTATTTTTTCCATGGCTTTTAGTTTTTTACTTACAAATCATATAACTTATCATTTCAAAAATAGGCTGCCTCAATTTATTTTGTTATATACATGGGAAAATTAGAAATAAATAAAAGTAGAACATAGTTTTGAAGACAAGTTCAGGAATAAACAAATTCAGTGTTTCGTATTTTTATTGATTTACCATTACTTGCTGACTGATGAAAGGTATGCTAAATAGATTACTAAACCTTTTATTGCCAGATATTTAGAACAAATTTCTCGGGTCTGTCTAGATACATCAGGTAGGTGTGTTCTTCCATATTCTGTGAAAAGTTTGTTTTTTGTTTCAATTTTTAAATCTGTTTTGCCTTAGCCTGGCGTTAGCATGCCATTACTGTTATTTATCCTTGTTTGTGTTACGTTCATGTCTCTAAATTGGTCTGTCTCAGCATCTTTTGTTTTTGTTTTTATTTTCTGCATGTACAATTGCATTGCTTATAGACAATAATATAGAAGCTTAGATTGAATATAGTGATTATAATGATTTAAAGTTAACAATTAATGGTTTTCAAGCTTTCAGCAGATTTTTAGTTAAACAAAAATATGTTAAGAGTTCTTCATGTACCCAACAGTATAGAGAAGTTAGAATTTTGAGGAACTTTTAACCAGTTAAATAAAAAATATACATATACACATGGAATTAAAAAAATAAAAGATAATGCATAATTACTCCTGGTATATAAAGTACATATGCAATTAGAAATTAACTAAGTTGGCATATTAGAGACAGAAATGGCATCATGGAAGGACTTTAGAAAAGGAATAAATTTAACCTATCAGAAAAAGTGCATAAGGGGATAGAAAATATAAAGATAAATGCCACTATAAGAACCTGCAAATGGCCTAGTGAAGTATAAATTAAAAATGGTGGTGGGAGAAAGTGAGATTTCTCCTACTTGGTGGGAGAAAGTGAGATTAAAATGTGCAGCTTACAGGACATTATATATAGAAAACCCTAAAGACTCCATAAAAATCTATTAGAATAAACGAATTTAGCAAATGTATAGCGTACAAAATCAGTACACAAAAATCTGTTGTGTTTCTATGTACAAATAATGAACTGCCATAAACAGAAATAAGGAAAGCAAACCCATTTACAAATGCATCAAAAAATAAAATAAAATACCTAGGGATACATTTAACCAAGGAGGTGAAAGACTCATATACTGAAAACTATGAGGTATTGAGGGAAAAAACTGAAGAAGACACAAATAAATGGAAACTTATTCCATGCTCATGGATTGGAATAATTAATGTTGTCACATGTCTACACAACCAAAAACAATGTACTGATTCAATCAATGCAAACCCTATCAAAATTCCAATGGCATTTTTCTCAGAAATTGAACAAATAGTCCTAAAATGTCTATGGAAGCATAAAAGACCCGGATAACCAGAGAAATTTTGAGAAAGAACAAAGCTGAAGGCATCAAAATAGTATGGTATTAGCATTAAAAGAGACACACAGATCAATGAAATATAATTGAGAACGCAGAAATGAACCCATATATATATGGTCAAATTATCTTGTGATAAAGGAGACAATGATATACAACTGGGCCACTATCTTACACCATACACAAACAAAATCAACTTGGAATGGATTACCTAAACATAAGGCTTAAACTTTTAGAAGAAAACATAGTGGCTGGCTCTTTGCCATCAGTCTTGGCAACGATGTTTTGGATTTTACATCAAAAGCAAAGGCAACAAAAGTAAAAATAAACACATAGAACTACATTGAACTAAAAAACTCTTCACAGCAAAGGAAAAAATGAAAAGGTAACTTCAGAATAGGAGAAATATTTTAAAATAATATATCTGATAAGGGGCTAATATCCAAAATATAAAAAGAACTTATACAAATCGATAGGAAAAAAAAACAATCTGATTAAAAAACGGGCAGAGGACAAGAATAGACACTTTTCCATAGAAGACATTCAAATGGCCAATAGATACGTGAAAAGATGCTCAACATTACTGATCATCAGGGAAATACAAATCCTAAGCACAATGAGATATTACTTCACATCTATGAGAATGGTTATTATCCAAATGACAAGAAATTACTAGTGTTGGAGAGGATGTGGAGAAAAGGGAACCTTTGTGTACTGTTGATAGGAATGTAAGTTAGTACAGCCGTTGCAGAAAACAGTATTGAAGTTTCTCAAAAAATTAGAAATAAAACTACCATATGATCTAAAAATCCAATTCTGAGTACTTATTGGAAGAAAACAAAATCAATATCTCAAAAAAATATCAGTGCCCCATGTTCATTACAGAATTATTTATAATAACCAAGACCTGGAAACACCAAAGTATCCAAGAATGGATGAATGGATAAAGAAAATGTGATATATATAATTTATAATAACATAAAAGAATTTATATTAATATGTATATAATTTAGACACACAAAACGGAAATCCTGCCATTTGCAACAATATGGATGGACCTTGAGAACATTACACTAAATGAAGTAAGTCAGAAAGAGAAAGAAAAATACTATATAATCTCACTTATTAGTGGAATCTAATAAAAAATTCCACAAAAACTGAATCCATAGGTACAGTGAACAGACTGCTGGTTGCCATAGTCAGGGGGAGGAGGGATGTACAAAAAGGGTGAAGGAGGTTAAAAGGCGTGAACTTCCAGTGATAAGATGAATAAGTCTTGAGGATGTAATGTACAGCATTGTGACTACAGTAAACAATACTGTATTGTATATTTGAAAGTTGCTCAGAGAGTATATTTTTAAAATTCTGATTACAAAAAAAAATTATAATTATGTGTGGTGATGGATGTTAGACTTATTGTGGTAATCATTTTGCAAAATATACATTTTCAAATCATTATGTTCTACAACTAAAACTAATACAATATGTCACGATAAAAAATGGGTTACTGAATAGAAAAACAAAATTAAAATTTAGCTGCAACCAAAGGATCTTTTATACCCTACAAATATAATTGTACTTTATTCTGCAGGAAAGAGAAATTTTAAAAAGTAGAGTGGTTAAGTCTACAAACACATAACAAATACATTTCCCTGATATAATTCAAATGTAGGAATGGGAGAGATAACAATATGGAGAACTGGAGACAAGTCAAGCAATAATTTGCAAAATATACCTGAGAAATGCAAAATTCCAAGATTTAGTCAGGGGTTCTTGATGAAGGTGAGGAAGGAGTTATTTTTGGTATGAAATATTTGGGGAAATGGTTTTTATTTGAAGGAAGAAAGTTTAAACCTAGAGTCGGACTGCTTAACTGGAATTCAAATTTACCATTACTTACAGGAAGATTTTTAGAATCTAATTACATATTTGACTCTCAATTTCCCATTTATATATGAGATCTAACAATTTAATAGACACTTATGGTTTTATCCTATAGTTGTTCATGTCACTTCTAGCTGTATGACTTTCTATATTTCTCAACATAAAGAATAGTTATGCGGGGGCACAAGGGTGGCTCAGTTGGTTAAGCCACCAACTTGATTTCAGTTCAGGTCACGATCTTACAGTTATGAGATCAAGCTTTGCATCAGGGTCTGCACTGGGCATGGTGCCCGCTTAAAATTCTCTCTCTCCCTCTCTCTCTGCCCCTTCCCTGCTTGCATTCTCTCTCTCCCCCCACCCCACCCCTGAAATGAATAATTATGAAAAGGAATGGTTGCAGCACTAGACTAAGGAAATTTGGTCTTAAAAATAAATTTTTTAAACAGAAATAAATTATATATAATAAACAGAATTTGTAGCATGAGGAAAAATATCTTAGAAAAAAATGACTGCTGTTTTCATTTATCTTGCAAGACATCACACTATGGGTTTTCTGACCACCTATGTGGTCTCTAAACAGATATGTATTTTTTCTTATTCTTCCTTTTTTTGACAAAACAAATAATTATTGAATAAATAATTTTGAAGAACTCTTGACACTTGATTCTCTTCTCTACTTACAGTCAGTCTTAGTAATCTCATTTAGTCTCATGGCTTTTACAAGCCATTGCATACCAAGTCCAAGTTAGTATTAACTTTTAGGTTCAGTATATATCTCTGTCTAACCAGAGACAGAAGTTATCTAACTGCTTACTCAACACCTCTGCTTGACTCATAAAAACTTCAAATGAAATTCCTGGTACTTGTTCCACAAACCTACTAGGTCTACAATCTCTCATATACCATTTCATGGCCACCTTAGACCATTAAAAAAAATTTCCTCAACTCCATCAAGTCTTTGTTCAAATATTACCTTTACCTTGAAGTCTACCCTCTTTACCCTATTTAAAATGGTGAACCTATATTCCTTAACCCCCTTAATACGTTTTAATAATTTTTTCCATGATACTTATCAACTTCCACTGCACTCTATCATTTCTTTATTTGCCATGTTTTTGTTTATTGTTTATATCTCTCCTGTTTAAATATAATCTTCAGAAGAGTTCATATATTTTTATTGTTGTTTACTGATATGAGCCAGACATCAGAAAAGTATTTGGCAATTATTAAGTAAATAACATTGAAATATACACCCAGTTTGCAGAATAATGAAGTGTCCATTTGATGGTATTGCCTTCATTGGTCTATAATGAGATAAAAATAAAAATGTATGACAGAAGAATTAAAAAAAACATTAAAAAACAAAATGAGACAAATAGAAAGTTGTTCTGAGTGAAGAAAAGGAAAAGAGAAAAACTCTGCAAGAAAAACTGTTCCTTTCTGTGTTCTCTAATATGCATGGGAAAAAATAAGTTCTCTGAGAGCTAAGTCCTGTAATGGAACTAAGGCTAACCTGACTCATATAGCTCGCTCTAGACTTGTTACTAGAGAATAAGTAATACAAATAATAATTATGTACATACAATAAATAAATAAAAATATTTCCTCAGTGATTATCTGTTGAAGCTTACATAATAATACACGAAAGTTGCATAGGAAAATGTTTATTGCAGAGTGTTAAATAGATCCCACTTATCTTTTATTTTATGTTAATAAAACCTGGGTTATGATGCTGTAGGGTTAAGAGAGTGGAAAGATTCTATGATGATGTGATGATTTCTGGCTCACCCAATGGAATTTTATGAATTTTATATTGTCATTCAGCTGTCTTATTTCCATATTACATGTAAATGTTTGCAGGTATATATCTAAAAGATAAAGAACTTTAAAAAACAATTCCACACATATATGTTCACACATATAGCAGTTACAGCTGTTATAAAGTGAATATATAGAAAATATATGTAAATATAAAAATATAAAGAAAAAAATGACAAAGTCAAATGGCCTGGGCAAACATTGGCTCCTTGTGTTGGAGATGACCAGAGATTGTTAGCAACTAACTATGTTGAAGAGTTACTGCATTCATTGAAATTCTTACTGATAGGAAAAGATATCGTAAGTGAATTATATCAGGCCAAGTATTCCAAAACACAAAGCCAAAAGGATATATATTCTCTCTCTCATAGAAAGATAGACAGGCAGACATATGTGACCTGGAGACCTAAGAAATATAGTAATACAGTTCTGAGGAACAGAAGGCTGATAAGGTAAATGCCAGTCTGAAGGCAGGAGAGGACTGACTTCCAGGTCACGCAATCAGGCTGAGAGAGAAAATTCTTTCTTACCCTGACTTGTTTTATTCAGGTTTTCAGTGGATTAAATGATTACTACTCACAGTGGTGAAAGCAATCTGCTCTCCTCAACTTACCAATTCAAATGCTAATTGCATCCAGAAATCCCCTCAAACATACCCAGAAATAACGTCTAGTCAAATTATCTGAGAACCCAGTAATTCAATAAAGTTGACACATATAATGAACCATTATATGAATGATTAAAGATTTTAGTGGTCACCACTGGATAATAATACAGTAGTTACAAATTGGGGTTAGAATCAGTAACACCTAATTATGGCATTGTTCGGCTTTATTATTTTGGGGGTCATCAGAATTAGTTCCGGATGGATTAACATGCAAGTGGGAAAAAAGAAAAAAAAAAAAAAAAAAAAAGAAACCCAACCAGAAGAGTACTTAGGCAAAGGAAATGAAGTGAGAATAATTAACACCACTATTCATCAACATTCTGCTAATACTTATTTTTAGACTTGTTTGAATTCAGTGACTCCTTTTAAAGTATATCAACAATATGTATTAAACTACTATATTTATATCTCTATATATAAATGAATCAGGATACATACTCAATATTGTAAGTTCACACAAAAATACAAAAGTGTCTTCTAGAATATCACATTAGTACAAGAGTTTGGATCAGAGAAAATTTATTTAGCTCGAACCCCTTTACCATGGTACAAACACCACAGAGCTGGGATAGAAGGTAATATGAATTGTCACAAGTAAAATCTAGCGAGTTACAGGTCTAGATGTTATCAGGACTGAATAGATTTAAAATCAGTTGTACTAGCATCAAGTCAATTAAGTCAAGTTGGGTCATAATAACAGTAAGGTTAAGCTGATTTTAACAGAAGGGTAGGGATCCAAGTAAAGAGATTCGCCATAGAAAAAATATAACTTTAACATGAGGTATACAAAAGTCTTCTTTAGATGAAAAATATACTAGAATCAGCCCGAACTCTAGGTAAAAGTTTTATTTACTTCCAGGTGCTTGACAATTTGGTACAAGTCTGACTTTTCTATGAGGAAGAGATTGTATTTAAACTTGAATATCTCTGTCCAAAAGAAACACTATGACCAAGAGTGGCAAAAATGTCACTGATTCCCATAAACTTTGTGTTATACCCGAACCAACATATTTGATTCAGTATTGAGGGAAAAATCCATATTATTTAGTCATAAGATGTATGCATGATTACACTAGCAATGTTAAACCAATTTCAAATAAAGTTCAAAGTTCTACATTTTCATATAATACAATTAAAGTAATTGAATATCTAAAAATGTCAAAAATGAAAAAATCCTATGTTTAAAATAGCAATAAATTTTCCTTTGTCCTTTATTATTTACCTTGCTTTATACCTGTCATTTGAATACAATTTAATAAAATAGAAAATATTAAGTTAAATGATAGAATGTTTGGAAGAACATCAATAGTTCTAACTTAGCTCCTTCACTATAGATGACTGGTTGGAATCTACTAGTATAATTCCATGTTGACAGTATGATCACTCTTTGCAATCTATGAGGAAAAGAATTACCTCTGTAACTATATAAATAAGCCAGTACTTTGCAATTCCAAAGAAAACATTCATTTTCATCCCAAACTGATTATTATGTAGTCACTTCTGAAGAAAATCTTTGAAAACCAATTCAAAGGTTAAATAGTACAGTTGAATAAATTAATTTTTTTATGAAAAAAACTTAGAAGTTCTGCATTAATGACATATTTAAAATATATTATATATCCTTAAATTTAAATGGTCCATTAAGTAGATCATTACAAGGAAGGAATTCATTAATATGGATATAGGTAATAAGATCATTACCACAGATGAAAAGAATTAAAATTGCATGATTAAAGTGCTCATTAATGTACTAAATAGTATAGTATTAAAGAGATTACTGAACATTTCTGAAAAGTACATTTCATTTTAAGGAAATATCGTATGAGAAAATCTAGGGACTTTAGGCAATTCTCTAAAAACAGTTAAAATAGCCACCAAGATTAAATAGCACAGATTTTTTTTCCCCACAGAGAATAATTTACATCACTTCTCTACTGGAATAAAGCTAAGAGAAAATACAATAATGTAGATAGACCACAGACCTGGAAGTCAGAAATGTGAAAGCAAATTCTAAATATCAAAATTTAGGTCTATAACCTTGTCCCAGGATGCCTAATCTTTTATTGCTTAACTTCTTTATCTTCCCATATTGTAATATATGAGGAATATATTATATATTTTAAATACTTGGAAGTTTTAAAAGTGATATACCAATGCATGTGAAAACAGCTTGGAGTTTTTCAATAAAATCTATAAAAATTACCTTTTTACCAATATTACTAGTATAGATCCATCAACAATTATTTAGGAGAATAGTGATGTATAAAATAATGAATGGTCTTATGAACTTAACTTATAAAAATAATTTTATTTGTTAACATTCTTCTCTATTTGTCAGAGAAATAGAACAGGATATAGATATAAATAAAGATTTATTTTAAGCAACTGTCTCACATGATTATGGGGGCTGGCAAGACAAAAATGTGCAATTTACATCTAAAGACTATAAGGCTAGAGATTCAGGGATGAGCCTATGTTGCAGTTAAATTCTGAAGGCCATCTGTCAGCAGAATTCCCCCTTGCTCAGGGGAGGTAAATCTTTTGTTTTTTTTCAGGACTTCAGCCTATTGGATGAGGGCTTCCCTGATCACTGAGGACACTCTGCTTTACTCAAAGTCCCCGGAATGAATTTTTCTTTTTGAGTTGTGTAGCCCTTTATATTAGCAACTCAAATAGAAGGTGTCTATTGTACAACACAGTAGTAATTGAAGATAACTGGGGATTTATTACATTCTAATACAGATCATTTGCAAATGCAATTTCTTTATTAAAAAGCTTCCACTTTTTTTTTTGTTTGTGTACAATTTGCAAAACTATTCTGAGAGCGGAATTATGTGGACCAGTGTGCAAAGAGTGCAGATTTAGGATATGGTAATGGGGGCACCTGGATGGCTTAGTCAGTTAAGGATCCAACTCTTTAATTTCAGCTCAGGTCCTAATCTCATTGTTGGTGAGTTCCAGCCCTGCGTTGGGCTCCATGTTAACAGCTCAGAGCCTGCTAGGGATTCTCTCTCTCTTCCTCTCTTTCTGTCCCTCTCCCACTTGTATTCTCTCTCTCACACAAATAAATAAATTAATTTAATAATAGGGTAAATGATTTACAAGTCACTTTCAAAAAACTATCACAATTGGGCCTTTACATTGTCATTTTTTTTTACATTGCCATTTTTGTTTGTTTATTTTTAAGTTTATTTATTTATTAGGGGGGAAGAGACAGATGGAGAGGGAGAGAGAGAGAATCTCAAGCAGGCTCTACACTGTCAGCATGGAGCCCCATGTGGGGCCTGATCTCACAAACCTTGAGATCATGAACTGTGATGAAATAAAGAGTAGGACACTTAACCATCTGAGCCACCCAGGTGCCCCATCATCTTTTTTGATCAAAATATTTTTATGCCAGACTTCCTTCCACTGCCCTAAACTATAAAGTACTTTTTAATGAGTTGAAATTAAGGAAGGACTACAGCTACTAGAAAAGAAGAAAGTTCTATTAGTTTGAGATTCTAGAATTCCCCCCCCCCAAACCAGAACCAGTATCTTGGTTAGGGCTAGGCTGGGACTCCAGACAGAGAATGAGTATGTGCAGGTGGCATCTCTGGGGATTCAGAGCTTGAGTGGACCACGAGTGTTGCCGCTGCAAAATTCACTGAACTGTCTTGGCAGATTCTACACTGGCTTGACTGGGCATAATTCAAATAGAAACAGCTCATATTCATTCCATTTTTCTGGAGCTCTGTGATAGCATTTAATAACACTCCAGTGATATCTTCCACATACAGTATTATGCTATTTCTTCAAGTAATTGCTAATATAGTGTCTAACTGGTCTATAATACTCATGCCCATTTTATCTAGATATTCAATGGATCTATAAATCTTCTCCTGGGATTCATCATAGTAACTATAACAGAATCTTTGGCTCCAGTGGAAGAAATCAGAAGAAACCACAAAGAGATTACTAGGATCTGCTGGGTATTTGCTGAAGAGTTTTCCAAATTCCTGTTCTTTTGATTCACTCAAAGCTCCAACTAGTATAGGAATAATAGTAAACTCATCCTCCTGGCTTTCCATGGCTTTACCCGTATAAGGCAAATGCATTTCAACACTGTGTTCATTTTCATGTTTCTACAGAGACATGTGTTCAAACATTCCTATCTTCCGTAGTTCTCAAAAATCTTTTGGTCAATATGAAGGTCATACAGAGGTGTTCTCTATATATCCACACTGGAAAGTACACATCACAAGAGAGGCACAGGATGAGAAGGCATCAGGGTGAAAATTCTCCGGGTAGTAAATGGATCTACTTGTTT
The DNA here is from genome assembly GCF_027475565.1 of Acinonyx jubatus. Taxonomy (NCBI): domain Eukaryota; kingdom Metazoa; phylum Chordata; class Mammalia; order Carnivora; family Felidae; genus Acinonyx; species Acinonyx jubatus. The sequence goes on from NC_069382.1 coordinate 105,155,844, forward strand.
GTAAGCATGGGCAGCACAAGATCCACAGTACTGCATACCCTGCATGGGGTGCAATAATGGCTCTCGCGGCTCTTTCCGTAGACTGTGCTTGTGAAAGCTAACCTCGCTGTTGAAGTCAGCTGCGGTCCTGAGGCTGTGTACTAGTTCCTGGCATGACAAGCTTCCCTGACCACCACTCGGTTGGACATATTGGTGCCTGTGTCGCCTACGGTGCAAGGGTGCAGGAGCATGAATAAGGAGTCGGTAGTGGCAGGAACAACTCCAGGAGGGGACAAGACACCAGGAGCTCAGCACAGGAAGTGCCCACAGCATGAAGGAGAGCATCCCCGCTCAGGAGAAGGAGTAAAAGGAGAAGGCTGCAGCCCAACGGGAGGAGATGGCAGCTGGGGGGGCGGGGGGGAGGCAAGCAACAGACACCACAAACTCCAGTGACCTCCAGAAAATGGGGCCCAGGACTCGGGGCTGATCTCCAGCCATGGGTGATTCCGCTGAGCAACCTCCACGGCCCCCATGCATTGAAATATTAATCTCATCCGAAAGACCTCACAGAAAAATCCAAAATACTGTTTGACCACAGACCTGAGCACCGTGGCCCAGCCAAGAGGATACAAAATATTACCCATCACATAAATTAAATATGATTATTAATTATGATTCCAACATACTATTTCTTCTTTTTTAGTTCCTAAGTTGTCTTGAAATTAATATTAGGCAAAACAGTGACCAAGTAAATAGTAGGAGATTCCCAGAGTGTTTACACACAGTCTGTTGTCCTCATCAGTTTAAAGTTCCTATAAACGTCTTCACACAAATAGAACACTTCAGCTTTCCCCAAGTTTTCTCTTGAACCACTCCCATCCCACATGCTTACATTTTATGACATCTTTTGGCTCCCATGGGTGTAGAACTTTCATTCAGGCCCACTGATGTGACCTAGTTTTTTGTTTTTTGTTTGTTTGTTTTTTAATGCAAGGTTTTCCCTCCCTTGTTGAATAAGTACATCCATCCCTCGCTGCCCACCAATGATAAAAATTCAATAAATCCCCCTCCTGTTTAGCAGGGAGCCAAAATAATTATTGCATTTATGTTCAAAGAAGAATGATATGTACCGTTTACAAATTTATAGTAACAAATCACATGTGAGAAACTATATTACAAAACTAGTACTTGCAGTCAGTCCATCACTGGAGTGCGTGTTCTGTATAAGAAACCCCTATCCTTTTCCCAATATGGATGAATAGAACTCTGACTTGTTCAAATTAAGTATATAGTTCAACAACAATAAAAGAAACTTATGAAATTACCTGGAAACATGAACCCAAACAGATTGGAACAGATTGGTACAGAACAATGCACTTCTTAGATATGTTCCAGATATGTTAAACATATTGTTAAACTAACATATATAGTTCCATATTTTATATATATGTTTAGCATATGTTATCTATATTTTGTAGATAGTATATGTGACATATATATTGTTTTAACTAAACATCCTTTTAGTCATAATTTGTGAATTAAAACACATTAATACATTTTGCTTTGTCTAATTACTTGATGTTTAAATAAATGCATGTGTATACTTATATACATAAAAATAATATAATGATGGCTAGAATACCTTTAATCATTCTACTGCCCCTCTTTAATTAACTGCCATGGTTCAAATGTTAAGTGTAGCTGATATCTTATATTAAATAAAGAGATTTTCCCCCAAGCAACTTTATTTGCCTAAATGATCATTTTCTTCTAATCAGCTTAGATTGCTCCTTAACGCATATTCTCATATGCATTTTTATTTATTTCACAAACGCCACACCATTGTTTTTCTAATAAAAACATGTTTTATTCACAACTTTACACTTACCATATTTAGCACTTCGATGCCAATTTATCCTGTGGCTATTTGAATATCAGGATGTGGTGACTTATTTGACTCTAATCACTGGCCAGAGGTGACTTGCATGATGTCTGAAGAGAGTCCTTTGAGAGTATAAATTACAGCATCTTTTTTAAACTGCCTGTATTGATAGGATGGATTTCAGAGAAACTTATAGGTGTGCTCCTTAGGCAAGTCTCTAATTATGCAATGATTAAATTGAAGCACAGGAAGCATAGGAAATCTGGTGGTTTTTCTATAATCACAACAATTTATTCTGAAAAATCTAGACTGTTCCCTGTCTCCTGACCTTTAATTCAATTTTCTTTTTTTAAAAAAAGTAATTCATACCACCTGACAAAAAATTTTGTCTCTCTCACTCACTTGTTTTTCTATTATTTTAATTAACCTATAGAAATAAAGAAACAAAAAGAGCAATTTTAAGTCATATTTTTATTATACTATACATGAATATCATCTGAAATTGCAGTAATATGAAATTACATAAAATTATAACAAAATCAACATTATGGAGTGTAGGAAACTATTGAATTTCTTAAAGGCTTTAATTGGAGATCTAAAGTTACATATATAGTTCAAATAAACTCAAAATAAATGTCATGCCTTGCAGTTGTTACATTATAAAAAAATATTTATGAGACCAGCTATTTTTCATTTAGAACTGAATCATTGTATATGATAGCATTTTATATATATAGTAATACAAATGTGAAAATATCCTCTCAATTTGAAAAATTTTGTGAGTTTTTAAGGAGACCTTTTGTCTTCCTTTTTTTAGATATAAGAAAATGAAGTTGGATCCTAACCTAATACTATACACAAATACTAACTCAAAATGAATCTATGACTTTAATGTAAGATCTAAAATAATAAAATCTTAGAAGGCAGGAGGACAAAACTGCATGACATTGGATTTGACAGTTGTTTCTAGGATATGACACCAAAAACATAGACAATAGAAAATAGACAAAATAGACTTCATGAATAACAAAAAAAGTACGTCAAAAGATACTATCAGCACAGTAAAAAGGCAACACACAAAAACAGTAAAAATATTTGAAAATCACATATTTGGTAAAGGATCAATTCTAGAATATATAAGAAAATCCTAAAATTCAACAACAATAAAAAATAACCCAATTTAAAAATGGGCAAAGGCTTGGACAGACATTTCTCCAAAAAAGATATACAAACAGCCATAGGCACAGAAAAAGATGCTCATCAAGATAAATTAAAACTCCAATGAGAAACTAATTCATACCCACTAGGATGGATACTATCAAAAAAAGTAGAAAACAACAAATAGTGGTGAGATATGGAGAAATTGGAACACTTGTGCATTGCTAGTGGGAATATAAAGTAGTACAGCTACTATGTAAAATAGTATTGCTGTTCCTCAAAAATTTAAAAATAGAATTACCATATGAGCCAACAATTATACTCCTGAGTATATATACTATAAACAAGTGAAAGCACATTCTCAAAGAGATGTCTGTACACCCATGTTCATGGCCACATTATTACAATAGCTAAAAGGTAGAAGCAACTCAAGTGTCTATTGACAGATGAACAGATAAGCAAAATGTTCATATACATGTGATGGAATATTATTCAGCCTTAAAAAGGAATATGGTGCAACATGGATGAACCTTGAGGACATTATGCTAAGCAAAACAATCCACTCCCAAAAAGGTAAATACTATATGATTCTACCTATATGAAGTACTCAAAGAGTCAAAATCATAGAGACAGAAAGTAGAATGATGTCTAGACCAAGGACTAGAGAGAGGAGGGAAATGAGTTACTGTTTAATGAATACAGAGTTTTCATTTAAAAGACGAAGAGTTATGGAGATGGATGTTGGTAACAACTGCACATTATAAATGTATTTAATACCACTAAACCGAACACTTAAAAATGGTTAAGATGGTAAATCTTATGTTATATGTATTTTACATGAATTGGGAAACTGGAAACAAATAAAATTATATATGGTCATATCAAAATGATTTGTCATGAAACTTACAAAGAACCTAAGCTAGAAAAAAATAAAAGCCCTAAGCAAAAGCTTGACACTTGAATTTGGATGTTAACATTCATACGGAGGAGTTCACAAATAAGTATACAACTTGGTGAGTTGTCACAAACTGAACACACTCATATAACTACCAGCCAGATGAAGAGACAGATGCTTCCCAGCAATTGCCGGAACCCAAGGACACTTTTCTTTATTCCCGCATATGCCACCACCTTTGTCCCCAGTCTCGGTGTCTCAGCCACTCCTGTGCCTGGCACTTCACTCCCATTTCCTGCAGAGTAGAACTGTGACAGCAGTCAAGCACACAACTGCAGGACACTCTGAGTTAGTAGGCAAGATGAATTCACTTTCTGAGAAGTGACCAAATGAAAGTCTACTGTCTTTAATTCACTCATGGCAGTATATCCAATAGCAAAGTACTCATTGCTGATGTTGTTTACTGAAACACTGTGAATTCCTTAGCCACAGCTATAGTACCTTCAGCTGGGGCCACAGAACTTGCTGCCCTGTTGTCATGACGTCTTTTCTCTGCCTACCTAGAGGACAGTGAGCAACAGCCAAGGTACACTTGAGTAGATTATTGCAGTCCCCCCTTTGCTGCTCAGCTTCTCAATATTAACCTAACTCCTCTATTAACAGGTAGGATAGTTTGATTCCCATCTGACAATGAAAGAGCAAAGACTGAATCAGATATTTTAAAAGTACATAAGTGATAAAAAAATAAAACCTAATACACAGTTAAGCAGTACTCAGTATTTAAAGAAAAATTGTTTTAATATTTATTTTAGAGAAACAGAGCATGAGTGGGGGAGGGGCAGAGAGAGGGAGACACAGAATCACAAGCAGGCTCCAGGCTCTGAGCTGTCAACACAGAGCTTGACGTGGGCTCATACTCAGGAACTGTGAGTGAGATCATGACCTGAACTGAAGTCGGATGCTCAACCAACTGAGCCACCTAAGATCCCCTAAACAGTATTCAGTACTAACATTTAGAGTGATTATGAAAGCCAGAATTGCAAAAAACTTTTTGGCAGTACTTGCACAACAATTAAATTCTTGTAAAGCTCCCAAGATTGTTTGTATGTTCACACATTTGCCCTAATCACAGGCCAGTCTTAAAGAATTCCACCTTTCATTGACTTTATTCTTCTGAGTTATTGTAAAGGAGTGAAAAATATCTGTTATGAATCTCCAGCTGGCACAGATAGTTCTTAGGGGAAGAAAAAATCTTGGAAGCAATCCCTTGGATATGCATTTTGGATAGGCAGCATAGTAGGTTGAATATTGGCTCTCAAAAGATACGTCTATTTCCTGGTCCTCAGAATCCATAGGTAGGACTTTGTTTGGAAAAAGAAATATTTGAAGATCTAATTAGGTTAAAAATCTTAAGATCATCCTGGATTACCCAAGTACCCTAAATCCTATGATTTTACAGCCATGAGTGGGATAATAAGTGTTTTATAAGAGATAAAAGAGAGAAGACACAAGACACAGGAAGAAGAGAAGGTCACGTGAAGACAGAAGAAACTATTGGAGTTATGCAACTACAAGTCAATGAATTCCTGAAGCCATCAGAAACTGCAAGAGACAAGGAAGAAATATCCCTTAGAGCATTCAGAGGAAGCATGGCTGTGCAAACACCTTGATTTGGGATTTCTAGTCTCCAGACTGTGAGAGAATAATTTACATTGCCTTAAGCCATCAGGTTATGGTGATTTGTTATGGCAGCCCTCGGAAACTAATACGGGAGGAAAGACAGGAAGATTTAAATAGATGCAACAGTCAAGGGAATTGAGAAGAATGGCTAAACTGATGATCGAGACAAATGAGGGAAAATATATTTTATGCATCTTTTGAAGGTGGAAAAGGAAAGAAAGAAAAACACAGAAGGGAGGAAGAAGCAGAACAAGAGGAAATGTACACAGATGAAGGGTCAATGACAGATGTTCTAGGATGGAGACCAAAAGTCTTCATTAGCCACATGTTTCCAGAGAAATCTGTCTTCCTTACTTTGCTATCTATCCCCTCTGAATTTTAGTAAATATTATTACATTCAATATAAAAATTTAAAGTTGTATGTATGTGTGAATTTGGGGTAAATTGGAAAAGGAGCTCTGACATCTGAATTAACAGGAATCAAGGCAAAGACCAGCGTAATAGAAACAGATACCCAGAGTATAAGGAGAATTTAAAGATACAAAATCTGTGAGAATTCACAGAAATATTAGGGAGTTTTTCAGACTTCCTATGATTTGAAATCACGCTGGCTTAACATTCACAATGTTAAATTCTCCTCCTGGTGCTTGTAGATTATGGTTTTATGACTGGCTAGCTACTGTCTCCAAATCAGATCTATGGTTACCAACTACACTTGTTTGCCAACTCACTCCGCTAGGAAGGTGAAATTTTACAAGACAGGGCAAATGTTCCACACCTATTACTTTCAGTGATATTCTACTCAATAGAAGGTAGGTGAGAATAAGAAAAAAATTATAGGGGCGCCTGGGTGGCTCAGTTGGTTGAGCGTCCAACTTTGCTTCAGGTAATGATCTCGCAGTTCATGAGTGTGAGCCTCACATGGGACTCTGTGCTGACAGCGCAGAGCCTGGAGACTGCTTCACATTCTGTGTTTCCATCTCTCTCTCTCTGCCCCTCCCCTGCTCACACTCTGTCTCTCTCATTGTCAAAAATAAATTTAAAAAACATTAAAAATTAAAAAAAGAAAAAGAAAAAATTCTAGCAGTTAATCATATTACACCTGTTTAAATTCATAACTTCCCTTGTGGCACTTCTGAGTATATAAAACATTCAATTGCTATAGTAAAGATCTGATAACGAGGTCTCACAAGGAACCATTTACTCTCAGTCAAATTAACTGTTGCTGACAGCAATTGTTTTAGCATTAACACCCCAAAACAACTTTATACACCCAGATGAAAAACTGTAATTAAGAACACTCCCTAGAATCCTATTTATTTAACTTTACATTCAAATGGAAAAGCATCCTTCTTTAAAAGTTTGTCTTATGTATTTTGAAATGATATTTGGGGAAAAGTATGATATAGAAAATTGGAAATTTGACAATTTTGTAACATGTTTTACTCAAATAAATAAGGTCAATTTTAGTATAATAAAACATGACAACAATCCTATAATACAACCTAGCTTATATCTCAAAATGTATCTTAAGTTTGCATATGAATAGGGATGTTCATCTGTTGAACAGTAATGTAGATTTCCTTTAATTCAAGGTAAGAAATAGTATTTTCAACGATTTGCCTACTCAGTACAATAAGTACTGTAATTTTCTACAGGAAAAACAAATACAGAATGTGACATCTTTAAACCCAATTAATACTATTGTCTAGTGAAGTTATGGTGAAATATTTTGTGATTTGAGACATTTTTCCAACTATGTTAGTGGTTTTCTTTTATTAGCTAAAAAAATATATCTCTTTAGTTACTTATACAGTAGGTCTTGCCACACTGGTCAAGAAGGAAGAACGAAACAGTATTATGTGTTGAACATAAAACTATATTTGAACATATTACAAAATTAAACATCTTAGAGACATAAAAATAAGCTTTATTGACGTAGTTTAGATAATTCCTTTATATGGTCATTAAACCAAGCTACAGATTAGGATGCTTAGTGTGGTTACTTATGAATGGTTGGGAAGAGATTTTAGAACTATAGGAATATGGCTTCACAATAAATTTATGTTTTGCTTTTTTGAATGCATGGTAATAATTATTTGATTCATGGGGAAGTTTGATTCACAAGTCATATCATTTAGAAATAGTCCTTTATTCTTTGAATTTGAATTTATTTTCATTTATTTTTTCATTCTTAGTTCTTTGACCTTTTTTTTGAACCTCTTCTTTATTACTAATGCATTTCCTTCAACTCCTCTGCAGCCAACCACCATTCTAAACACCTTTGAATCCATCATCATCCAAATTTTATTACACAAAACCCTCAAACTTCATCCTCCCACACTGAAACAAAAAACATTTTTTCTATCTCAACTTCTCAAATGTGTTACCCACAACTTTTCAAATCTTTTCTTAATCCCCCAATACATTAAGCTCTCAAGTTTCTAATAACTTTTTCCATGTTTATTCCTCACTTAGTCTTCAGTGTACCATAAATAAAATCATCCCTTTGAAAATCCATTTAATTTGACCCCTTTTCCTCCATTTTATTCACCTGACAACATCCTGTATGAACTCAACCATGAATACATATACATATCAAAATATTTTGGAAGAAGCTGACAAAGCTGAAGAAACTCCTTTCAATATAAGATACTAATTTCAAAATATAACAGCTTTCAAGTCTTCTTAAATAATTTTGCTATAGCTTTATAATAATCTAAATATGAAATTTATACCTTTTCTCTTTGAAAACTTTTTTTTCCCATTAAATACTTGAGTTAGTCAATCGCAACAGATTTTCTTCACATTTCACTAGAAATATAGAAACTATCCAATGAGGGATCTTCTGTCCTTCTGCCTCCAACCCTAGAAAAATGGGGGAATATGCATTCATCTTTACTTTCATACTGGCTATCACCATCTGTTTCTCTATCAACTTCCACAATGGTACTTTCTTTTGCCTTTTTACCGCGTTGACTTCTTTAAATACACTCTTTCTCTTCCATGAGCCATCTTTCACTCCCTATGAAATAATTCCTTAGAGCTTATAAACTTGCTCCATGTTTCACTTTATCTTCAATCTTCTTTTATCTACTCCTACTCTATTTGTAATCCATTTGTCTATTCCTCTTCACAACAAAGATTTAAAAAGCTAATGACACAAATTTGAACACTCGACTCTGTACAACTCCTTGAATAAAAGAAGATTTCTCTGTGTGTGTGTGTGTCTCTTTTTTCATTATCTTCAACTATTATTGCTCAAAACTAAAACAACGTGCTTATCTTTTATCATTTTTCCATAAAGGACTATGGCTTTTTTTCCCTACCATTTAATACAAAGGCACTTAATAATTATTTGTTGGGACACCTGGATGGCTCAGTCGGTTAAGCATCAACTTCGGCTCAGGTCACGATCTTGCCATTTGTGAGTGCAAGCCCCAAGTCAGGCTCTGTGCTGACAGCTCGGAGCCTGGAGCCTGCTTTGGATTCTGTGTCTCTTTCTCTCTCTGCCCCTCCCCCACTTGTGCTCTGTCTCTCTCTAAATCTAAAGAAAAATAAAAATAAAAATAAATAATTATTTATTGAATGAGTAAGTGAATGAATCAGTGTGTTTTGCTTTTTTAAAAATATTTTATACTGAAATAAATGTATTAATTTGAAATAAGATATTTAAAGATTAAAATTAATTTTTAAAGCTTTATACCTCAATCACTTAAAAAAATTCATGAACCTGTACTCTTTATTTCATGATCTTCTGAGAAAATTTAAACAATAATACATTAACCATTCCAAAATTTGTGGGATTTTTTTTAAGTTTATTTATGTTGAGAGAGAGAGATAGTGAGCTGGGAGGGGCAAAGAGAGAGAGAAAGAGAGAGGGATAATCCCAAGCAGGTATGCAGCAAGGAGCCTGATGTGAGTCTCCAATTTACGAACCATGAGATTATGACCTGAGCCGATATCCAGACTCAATCGCTTAACCCACTGAGACATCCGCCACCCAAAAATTTGTTTTGACTTTGTTATAAGGAAATTTCATAAAATGAATTTATTTATCATATTTCTCTTCTAGACTTTAACACCTTAAGGTTACAATTTTAAATGTTTTCAACATGAAAATAATTTGTAAACTTTTATTTAATAATAAATGTATAGTTCTTTTAATAAAAATTTGAGAGTATATTTCCAGGAAAAAACTATTGATATAGAAAATATATTTTTAAAGAATGAAAACAAAGTTCGAATTAAATCATCGATCTTTACATTTTCTAAAATCCAAATAACTTTCATATGATATTCATCCAGTTAATGAGCAATTAGCCTAAATCAATCATACTTCATATTTTTTCAAAATGCAAATTTTATTAAGAGAAATGCATTAACATTACAGATATAGCAAAAGTTGGTGGTGCCCTTCCCATTCTCATATATACTGATGACTTCCTAAGAAAGGCATCTGTAAACTTAGCAGTTGATATAAGGCAGGTAAGGTACCTTTAACTGATAATGGACAGAAACTGGCATATAGTAATATCTTCCCCTTAAGACAACACTGAATCTCATTCTTTACTGTGTGCCACAGATTCCTAACAAAACAGAGACCCAATATCCCATATAGTTAGTATGCTCATTAATATATCTTGAATTTATTTTCTTCATTTCCCTTTTACATTTCTCCATTCTCCTACTGGTGACTCCTGCAGCTACTTCTCAAAAAGAATGCTTTTACTTGAGTCCTTGTTTTAAAGTCTGTGTTGGGGGAGAACCCAGACCAAGGCACTTGTTATTAAATACTACTACCAGTATACTCTCAGGATGGGATAGTGACAGTGCTGACCACATGTCAACAACTTTATTGAGGCTAAGTACAGTGTGTTGGTGTCTGGCATTTTTATGATAAAAATTAATAAGACTTTCACCTGTGGTGGGTTGTCATTAAGTACAAACAGAGGGGCTATACTGGACTAAGTAGTGACTCACATGCTTGAAAGATGGAGACAGTGGTTATTTGTATGATTATGAAATGCGTTGGCCGTTATTAATAGCCACAGAAACCCAATGGTGTGAAAACATCAGACTAAATTCAGCAAACTAACCATTTAGAACAAAACTTAAATGCCAGAGGATTTCAAAGCAGTATTTAAATAACTCTTAATGTTCTGCAGAGGAAGGGGTGACTCTATTCTCAATTAGTCCTGAGAACTGATTATAAGTATGAAAGAGTTAAAATGGAAACCAAGTACGCATTTTCTGTAAGTCTCCTATACTGAAGTGAAGACATTACAAGGAAAGGAGCAGACCTGAAGCAAGGAACTAAAATATTTTTTCTGTATGTGTTTAAGAAACTATTCTCAATATTCCTTGAGCCTTTGGGTTTGTAGGACCAGCCCCCTCACAATTCTAGAAGAGAACCTTCTTGCAATATCTGCACAACATTCAGTAGGTTTCACTTGAAAAAATTACCTTACAAGATGATGTCTGTCTGATGGTCCCCCCCATTTCCCTACTTATTGCTCCTAAAATAGCTTCAGTATGGCTTAAGTAGCTATAACCCCATCAGAGCAGAAGCATGATTATTCACCAGAAAGTCTATAAGGTATAGCTAATACATTCCATAAAGAACAGTGAGGATGTGCTTGGGAATTGATTTTGAAACTACTGGATGTGAACTCTAAAGCCAGATAAGTGAGCTTTTATTGATACACGGACATTATTAATTCAAGTAAATGTCTTTATATAGTTTTATATTCTGTTAGAATTGCTGCCTGAAACTTGAAAGCAATAATGGCATATGAGAAAAGAGATGATGAGAGAAATGGTGGCATCATCCATCCATCAGCAGTAAGGCAGACAAAATCACTACTATGATCAGCAAGACTGAAAGAGCAAATAGAGACCCTTGATTTACAGGGATCTGTGGTAATGGCTAATACGGCATAGTATTCCTAAGGATCAAAAAGGTGTACGACCAAATATGTTTTTTGCTTCTTTTACTCATACAGCCACAAAATATTAAGAGCAGGTGAGCCAATGGCTAATGGTTACTACTGTAATAGAAACCCATGATGCCTAACTCAATCTCTAGACCTGAGCCAATTCTCAAATTCAAAGTCAGTTGATTGAATAAAAGGACAAATCCTTTTTAGCAAGGATACTGCAGTGCTTCAGGAAGAATATTTGGTAGCTATTCCACAAAAGAGACCAGGGTAATGCATATTGAGGGCAGTGGATTAAACAGAAACCTCTATAAGTATCTCAGGTAAAACTAACACCAGTTCAACCAAAATGAAATTCATTATCCTTCATTAGAATGGATGTATATGAACGTTAGGATCAATATAGTCTTGACCCATGTCTAATTCTCAATGGGTGTATACAGTTCATAAATCCCTCGTATGGTTATTTTTCCCATTCCTATGTGAATAATTAGCATGGATTTATTTAACAAATGGTAGACTATCACATTGGTTGCCTTTCATGTGGAGTAATAAAATGTTATATCAGAATAAGTCAAGTGAAGGCTTTTAAAACTCCTACAACCAATATAGTAAATCAAAAACATCTCAAGTAGGATGGAAGATGTTAATGCCACCCTTAAAGACCTAAAGAATATAGAGATACACACGCAATTTATTGGTTGTGTCCATCCAGACTAGAGGATCATGAGAGATGATGGTGTAGCCCAAATTGCAGCTGCTCTATAAGTGAATCATTACTACAACACATGTAATGATGCCATGTTTTGAACTAGTGAATATGTTCCTTCTAATTTTTGTCAAAATGGAACATGAAGTAGTTTTCACTAACAAAAAAAATCTTTCTCCAGGACAAAGTAAGACTTCTTTACCCCTATCAAAATACAAAACAAATGAATTTGGCCATCTTGACATAATGATGAACAAGACACTGGCCCATTCTAATGAGGGTATTTTGTAATTGAATTTAAGAGGACAAAGAGGTAAATATTTGGGGTGTCTTAGTAAGGTGCAAAAAGACAGTGAGAGCCAATATCTACAAGCTTTCATGGGTCTGCCACAACAAAAAGTTTTAAGGGACCCAGATTTTTGGCATATGCTGAGGCATGTCTGCCCTCCAGGGTGAAAGAAAGTTAATGTATACTGCACTTCTTATCAATAAGAAAGAGCCACAGTACTTGATAGATTTGTTTGGAAAGTGAAAAAAGAAAATACTACACTTGTGAAATAGCTTGTATTTGGAAGGTGTGTAGTTTTAAGTGGAGCCCTCACAAGAGAGGATTCTGTTCTAGATACAGTCTACAGTTCAATTATCCCTGACAGGTGGACAATGTGACCTGGTAGAGGCCATATGATACTACCTGTGTCATAAGGATGTTGTGTAGAATCTCTGGATATCCCCAATATGGAAGTCATAGCTAAGATTTTAAAGTGTGTAATATTCAACAGAAAATAATTTGTAATTTAGAAAGCAACTTCCAGCATGATATTAACGCTAGTAGAGACTGAGTGCCTGACTCTGTGACTTCAAGTGACTATGCTTCTTCTAGAAGCTGCCTGACATGTGTTGAGTGTTCACAGGCCCACTAAGCTAAAAGTGTAGGTACAGCATAAATCCTTCACATGATGAAAATGGCATATTCAGTATTGGGTCTGAACAGATTCAAGGCAAAGGAAATATAGGACATGCTGGTGTAGAATTGGACTCACTAGTCTCAGCTAGAATTATTAGATTTGAAAATGATAGAATTCCTCCTCCCTCCACTAATGCATATATCTGTCTTGCTCTAATTCCTTTTCTTCACCTAATACCTGCAGCCTGAGAATGATTCCCTCTGAGCTTATAGTGAAGGATGCACTTGATACATTAGTGCCTGTGATGATTACTTTATTTATCAAATTGGCAGGACACAGTTCCCAGATATTTGGTCAAATATTATTCTAGATATTTCTGTGAAGGTGGTTTGGGGAGAGATTAACATTTAAATTTATGGACTTTGAGTAAAACATTGGAGACTGTTCTCCAGAATGTGGCTGGACCTCATTTAATCAGTGGAAGGTCTTGATAAAACGAAGACTGCCCTCTCTAAGCAAGAAGGAATTCTGACAGCAGATGGGTTTTTGAATTCAAGCTACAATTCTTCCTTGAGTCTCCAGCCTGCCTGTCTATGTAAATATTGAACTTATCAAGATTCCACAATTATGTGAGCCAATTTTCTCTTTCTCTCTCTCAAAAAATATATTTAAATATATAAATATATAAGCATATTTATATTAAATTATAATTTAAGTTATATGAAATGTATATGTGTATACACACACACACATATGTATATTATGTTTCTTAGGATATTTGACCAGTAAGAGCCTTATTACAGTCTTTATCAGGGCAGCTCTAAAAGGCACTTATGAAGAAAGATGTTACCACTGGACGGAACTTGGAACATCTGGGTAATCAACCCAGCTATAAGAAGAAGTTATAAGAAATAAGTATATAAACTTACAAATAGGTATAAAGTTCATAAGTATATAAGGATGTTTGGATCTTTTATAGGAGCACATAGCTTGCTTGGATGGACAATAAGGGGCCTGAAAAACACAGGACTGGGAGAGGGGATACAAATAAATCCAGATAAAAGGTAGTTGGATGGATCTCTGAGGGAACCCAGCATTCAGATCTTTGTTTTTTACATCATAGCTCACCAGATAGCATCTGTTGCAGAAAAAACACTGAACAAATCAAGACAGAGCCTGTAAGAAGGACAGACTAATCAACTTCTCAGACACCATAACTGTTTATATCTAGGATGAGACACCAGGAAATCAATGAGATGGATGGAAATGCTGGCCAAGTGTGAGACAAGTCTAGAATGAGTGCTGAGGAAGAAGATGATAAATGCTAGTAGTGGTTTGGGAACAAACTGTGGCAGTGAGGACAGTAACTTCTCTAATTTTTTACTGCCCTTATTTTTAGAAGTTATTATTTTAGAAATTGTAAACAGACCCCTTTTGTGTAACTGAGTGTCCTCAGAATAAAGTCTACATAAGTCATCACCAGTATATCTTAGTGGTTTAAGGAGGGGCTCATAACAGACACCATCAGTGTCATGCATCCACCACTTCATGCTTCCTTTTTTTCCCCAAATACACAAAGGGCTTCTTATGTCAGGACTGGGTTATTATGTCCCTCAGCATCCTCATGCTCAAGGAGAGGAAGCAGTGAGACTTGTATATACGGTCCCTGGTGTCCTCAGCATAAGCAAGCTTAGATGACACCATGCTCATAAATGTAGCCTGTTTTAGCTTACGTCCCCTCCCTGTTGCAGTTCTAGATTCCACTCTCGGATTTTCTGAGGATCACTTTTGGAGTAAATTACTTCCACTTAAATCCTGTCTCAGAGTATGAGAGGGATTCTGGGAGATCTCATCAAATAGTAATATAAATATTTTAATGAAACTGAGAATAGGGTTACTTTTGGAAGACAGCCTATACCTTCAGTACTCTATGTACTACAATGAAAGTTAAATTAAGCAACACATCCTTATTTAAACAGCAAAATCCTCATTGATTCCATAACAAATAAAGATTCTCTACCCAATTAATTGTATCTGGAGTAAGAAAGTACACTTTGAAACATATAACCAATAGGTTTAAGACATTTTCATCTAAAAATTATCTACAGATTTTGTTTTTTCCATTTTAGGTAAAACGAGAGTAAAGAATATATACTTATAAGAGGTAAATATATAGTTGAATTTCTGCATGAGCCAGTTGTTTAGGAAGTAAAAGATAATTTCATATGCATCCAACTGTTAATTATTTTATTCCCAGGATTACTAACTTATAAACTTGAAACTATGTAATTTTGTTAAAATTAATTTCATGTTTAGTGTATTTTTTTAAAAACTACTTGAATTTGTTTAAATGGTAAACGAGTTCATTTTAAAAGTTTGAATTACTAATCTTGTGATAATTAACCTGTTAACTATATGTTTATTATAATTATACTTTGATTATAATTAACCAACCATTATACACAATCTGTACTTCCCTTGTTAAGGACATTGTTTCAAATCGTTTCTATTTCCGTAAGTTCTTTCTAAGGAGTAAATAAATTTAACTAATTTGTTTATTTTTAAACTCACCAAATAATTTTATTCTTCCATGTTTTTGGCTCGTTACTCACAGCCTTTCATACACTCATTCTCATCTATATTGCTAACAATGTGCACTATTAATCTTGTCGCACATTCTAGGTTCCAGTTAATTGCAGCTACCCTGTGATTAGCTCTCTAGTTCCTTACACAAAGGAGCCCCACAATATCTTACTTTACTGTATAGAAAACGTATTATTGTCTCAGTGGCAGCTATAATATAAAACTTTTAAAAATCCTTCAATAAAATATCATACTGATTGTTTGTATTCTTTCCAACTGAAAACTGTAAGTGATCCAAAGTACTCAAAGACTACTTGTTGATGAATAAAATCGGTAAACCTCTAGCTATGCTAACCAAGGAAGAGAGAAAGAAAACAAATAACTAATATCAGAATTGGAGGAAAGGCCCACAGTTCCCATGGACATTAAAAGGATAATAAAGGTATATTGTGAAATACTCCATGCCTCAAAATTTGATAAATGTACCAATATCTCAAAAAACACAATGTACCAAAATCCACACAATGATCAGAGATCATTTGAATAGTCCCCCAACTATTAAAGAAATTTAAACAATGATAACTTTCCAAAACAAGAAGAATCAGGTCCAGAAGTTTTCACTTGTAAATTCAACCAAGTATTCATAGAAGAAACTATACCAATTTTCTATAATCTGTTCCAGAAAACAGAAGCAGAGGAAACATTGCCTAATTCTGTGAGGTCAGCATTGCTGGAATACTAAAACCAGAAAAAGGCATTACAAGAGGGGAAAGCTACAGACCAATATCTCTCATGAACACGGATGCAAATGTCCTCAACAAAATATAAGCAAATCAAAGCCACTATTGTATAAAACGATTATATACTAAGACCAAGTGAGATTTTTTCTAGTTACCCATCAATTGTTCAAATTTTAGAAATCAACTAATGTAATTCATCACATTAATAGGTTAAAGAGGAAAACTCATATGATCATATCAATAGATACAGAAAAAGCACCTCACACATTCATGATAAATGCTCTTATCAATCTAGGACTAGAGAACTTCCTCAACTTGATAAAAACAACTCCAGAAAAACCTATAGCTAACATTATCATACATAATGGTAAGAAACTAGAAGCCTTCCCACTGAGATAAGAAACAATGCAAAGATGTACATTCCCTCCATTCCTATTCAACATTATACTGCAACAAGGAGGGAAAAAAAGATACACAGACTAGGCAAGAAAAAAATATTTTTTTGGCTGATGACATGATTTTCTATGTGAAAAAAGCCCAAAGAATCAATGAAAAAATTTCTAGAACTAAGAAATATAATAAGTTTGCAGTATACAAGGTTAAAATACATAATAGTTTTCTTGCACGTCAGCAAGGAACAACTGAAATCTGAAATTAAAACACAACACAATTTACATTAGCACAAAATAATGAAATAATAGTTATAAATCTAATAAAATATACACCCAATCTCTGTGTAGAAAACGACAACATTCTGGTAAAAGAATCAAAAAATACCAAATACACAGAAGGCTATACTAATGTGAGATGTTAATAATAGGAGAAATTGGGGCTGTGTGAAAGGGAGTTTATGGGAACTCTGGGTAAATTTACACAATTTTCTGTAAAACTACAATTTCTCAAAAATAGCATTAGTCTATTAATTTTTAAAAATGGAACAAGGAGGGGTGTCTTGGTGTCCCAGTTGGTTAAGCATCCGACTTTGGCTCAGGTCATGATGTTGTGGTTCATGGGTTCAAGCCCCACACTGGGCTCTGCACTTTCAGTGCCTGGGATTCCCCCTGCCCTCCCTCTCTGCCCTTCCCCAACTTGTGCAGCATGAGCTTGCTCACTCTTTCTCAAAATAAATAAATAAACTAAAAAACATAAAAATGAACAAGGCAGCTTTGGGGAGGGATGGATATGCTATTCATCTTGATGGTGGTGATATAGCTTCATGAGTATATAAATATGTCTAAATGCAGTGATTAAAAGGAAATGACCTAATAAGCCATGAAAAGACATGGAGGAAACTTAAATACATATTGCAAAGTGAAAGAACCCAATCTGAAAAGGCTTCAGATTGTACGATTCCAAGTATGGAATCATACTATAGGACATTCTGGGAAAGGCAAAGCTATAAAGACAGTAAAAATATCAGCAGTTGTTGAAGACTGAGGGGGCTAAGAGGAGCTGATTTATAGGTGGAGTGCAGGGCACTTTCAAAGCAGTGACACTATTCTGTATGATAATGTAATGTAATGGTGGCTGTATGACATTATGCATTTGGCAAATCCCATAGATGTATACAACACAAAGAATGAAATATAATGTTTGCTATAAATGTTAATAATAATATGTCAATATTGGTTCAATTCTAACATATATACCACATCGATGCAAGATATTAATAATAGGGGACACTAAGGGCAGGGAGAAAGACAGTATATGGGAACTCCCTGTACTTTCTGCTCAATTTTTACATAAACCTAGAAGTTCTCTGAAAAATAAAACTATTTTTTTTAAGAGTAAAAGAGTTTACTGAGAATAAGCCTTGTTTTCTTTTGGGTGAAAATTAGAAGTCTTGTGTTTCATCATGAGCTACAAAGTGCATTTTCCTTAACTGATTTTTTTCAAGGTACTTGGAGACTCCTTTATTTCAAATATTACAGAAAAATTGAACTGTGATAAGGGACACTGTTATTTCATTCGTAAATATAGTGAAATCAAAGAGTATATTGGGTTGTGCTCTTGGCAAATTACTGCAATGGACAGATGGTTTTTCATTATCTGTTACACAGTAATACAAGGCCGGTAACAGTGTGTTTGGTATGGATGCTTACTCATCTGTAAGAGTAATTTCTGCTGCTTGGCCACAGCACATCTTAAATCTTCCTCCACATCTGGGACATCTGCCTAAAACAACATGTTAATATCTGTATTTTTGCCAAGAAGATACATTCTATCTTATGTCTTCCCAAAGGCAAAATGACGCCAGTAGGATTTTTAAAATGACTTCAAGAGATTATTCTCTAAATGTATTCTTCTTTTGCATAAAATGTAAAATTTTATTCAGAACTTCTTTTGCTTCACTAGCATATGTTCCTAACAATTAACTTGGAAAAACTAATTTCTCTTTAAAACAGCTTTGAAATGCAGAATCAGTGTACCAGCATGGTAATTTACTTAAATATTATATTTTATGGATAGAAGAAATCTTAAGTAAATGGTAGAATTTCATACTGTAAACATTTAAGAAGATGCACACATATTGTGCTTATTCTAAAGAGAAATGCAATGTATTATGCTTAATACTTTCTTTGATAAATGCTGATTTGTACAATGTTTACAACTCAGTAAGTTGAATTCATTCAAATAATACATTGAGAATTTTTGTTTTGTTATGCAACAATGTTCTCCTCTGGGTTGAATATAATCGTGTGGACGTTCAATTTGTTGTTGTTTTTATTCTTCCTCTATATTAATCTTCCTTAAGTAGTAATTATTGAAGCAGCAGACATATGCATGTGACACAATGCTTGAAATACATGTAGCGACTTGATAAGAAATGACTACAAGAATTATTTGCTCACTTTTTTTCTCTGCTCCCAATTAATCTAGGGTTATTTTTCTTTTTTCTGGTGTTTCAAGATGTTTTCTGTTTTTCAAGATTACGAAATTGGCTTCTTGAAGTCAGATGTAGCAAAGGCCACTCTTTATGTTCACTTTTACAAGTATATGCCCTATCAAAGAAAGAAACCTACTCACTCAAATCTCTCAAAAAATTTCAAATAATTTTTTATGTGACAATTTCTAGAAATTTGACTTAGCATAGTAAATTAGAAATATTCTAATAGTAAACTAGAAATATTCTAATAGTAAACTAGAAATATTCTAATTCATAAAAAATTGTAATTCATGTTATTTAAACTGCTTGCTTAACACCTAACATTTGCCTACCATTGTTTTTGCACAGAAATTGTTCATATACCAATATTATCATTATAGGCACATCAGAGAAAGGCAAATATGCTACCTGAATGTTTTAATTAACTTTTTGTCAGGAAATAGTCAAAGGCTTTCCAATAATGACAGATAATTTCCCCAATTTGTTTCTGTTAAATTCATGGCCTAGATAAATTTTAACCTCTTCAACTCTTTAAACATGCCCAGATGGTGATTTTGAAACTAAAGGAATCTCATTTTACCAAGACATAACATTTTAGAGTCATCATCAACTGCAACCCTTGTTATGTAGAAATGTTTTTTCTTGGATCAGTGGAAGCCTGAGGTCACTTCGAAGTTGAGTTAGGGGGTGCCTGAGTGGCTCAGTCAGGTAAGCCTCTGAATCTTGGTTTCGGCTCAGGTCATGATCTCAAGTTTTGTGATTTTTGAGGCCCACGTCAAGGTCTCTGCTGATGGTGCAAAGCCTGCTTGGGTTTCTGTCACCCTCTCTCTGCTCCTCCCCCATTTGTACTGTCTTTGTCTCTCTCAAATAAAATTTAAAACACATTAAAATTAAGAAAAAACATGTTGAGTTACTAGCTACCAGATATTTGAGTACCCTCCTGGTAATAAACATTAAGGCAAATTCTTATCTTGAGTCATAATGAAATTAGTTTGATTCTATGGAAGGATTGGAGAAGAACCAACTGTAAAAATGAATAAATAGTAGTAGAAAATAAAAATCCAGTGTAAGAGAATATTCTTTGTTATTTATTTATAGTCAGATTATATTATCAGACATATAAGACTTTGCATTATATAATGTTTCTTTTTTTTTTAATTTTTTTTAACGTTTTTATTTATTTTTGAGACAGAGAGAGACAGAGCATGAACGGAGGAGGGGCAGAGAGAGAGGGAGACACAGAATCGGAAGCAGGCTCCAGGCTCTGAGCCATCAGCCCAGAGCCTGACGCGGGGCTCGAACTCACAGACCGCGAGATCGTGACCTGAGCCGAAGTCGGACGCTTAACCGACTGAGCCACCCAGGCGCCCCTCTGATGTTTCTTTTAATGTTCATTTCACTGTATTAAAAATGTAAGTACTGATTAAGAAAGGAATTATAATTTCTTATAAATGTAGTATCCTTATTAATTCCAGCAGCCCCCCAGAATTATTTGAATCCCAAGGTTTGCATTTTACTTTTGCATTAATGTATATTGCATTAATGTAAGAACATTAGAAGTCTGGACAAGTATCTTTTTTATTATTTAATTTTTTTTAATTTTTTGAAACATTTATTTATTTTTGAGAGAGAGACAGAGTGCAAGTGGGGAAGAGACAGAGAGAGAGAGAGAGAGAGAGGGGAACACAGAATCAGAAGCAAGCTCCAGCCCCTGAGCTGTCAGCACAGAGCCCGACATGGGAACCAAACACACAAACCCATGAAATCATGACCAGAGCTGAAGTCAGACGCTTAACCAACTGAGCCACCCAGGGACCCCTGAACAAGTATCTTAATAGGACTCTATATTGAGTATGAGTTTCTGTGGTAAATGTCCATATTAAAATTAGGTTTCTGTCATGATGCCAAACTTGTATAAATTCAAATCTCAAATTTTCTATTAAATCTTCTCTTTCTACTTCATTCTCTGATCTCTGTTATGGTATTATTTACTACACTAGTTACAGTCAGAAACTTTCAAGTTATCACTTACCTTCTTCCTTGCTTATACCACATAATTAAAGTCCTATACATTTTAGTTCTTCTGTTTTTCAAATTTACCTTTAAGTTTATTTATTTATTTTGAGAGAGAAAGCACGAGCAGGGTAGGGGCAGAAAGAAAGAGGGAGAATTTCAAGAATACTCTGCATGATCAGCAGAGAGCCTGATGCAGGGCTCAAATCCATGGAACTGTGAGATCATAACCTGAGCCAAAATCAAAAGACAGACGATTACCTGACTGAACCACCCAGGTACCCCTCAAATTTATCTTTTTATTGTCAGGTCAAAAATTATTTTATTTCAAATGTGTGTCATCAATTTTCTAAATGCTTGCTAGAGCCTAGAGAAACTTTTAAGATTGAACTATGTAGGCTTAAGAAAAAGGTATTCAATATTCAGTAGCAATATTTTTAATAATACCAATTAAATACTGTGACAATGAAGGAAAGTATTAGCATTTTCTTTTTAAGTTGTAAGGTAATTTCACGTGATTAAATAAAAACTCTCATTTCCATGCCAAATATTTACAATTTCCATACAATGGTCCAATTATTTTACATGTGTTAATGTAACTCACATAAAACCCTATTAAATTTGTAAGATTATCTCAACTTTATAATCTGAAACACACATTATATTCTATAATTTTAAAGTAATGAATTATCACAGTTAATGATTTTATGCCTAGTAGCCATATTTCATCAAATAATGGTTTTCAACACACACTAGCAAGTAATAGCTTACTTATTTTGCTTTGCTGAATATCATCTTTCCCCACAGTTACAGCTATATCATACCACAAATGCTGTGGCTAAATGACTTTACAATGAGTGTGTATGTGTATATGTGTATATAACTGAACTATTGACACAAAGAGAATATATATAATGGTAGCTTTTTAAGCAGATACATTTTTGACATTATCCTGAAATTTCTTAATAGTTTATGTATGTATCTTTTTATGGTATAAATTGATATATTGATAAAAATAACATATATAACATACACAAATAAATGACACAGCTTCCTCCAAGGGAAGAGTAGGCTTCCTTCTTACATGAATGGTAAGCTTGGCCACATGACTTGGTTTGGCCAATGGCATGGGAGCAGAGGTTTTAGAGCCATTGCATGATTCTGCCTGCTCTCTTGCTTTTTTACTTTGTTACACATATAACTGCTAATTCTTTAGTAAGGCCCTAAGAAGAAAGAAGACCATGGATCAGCTGAACATAGCACAGGAGAGCTACAGCTTATTCCTAGCTGCCAAAAGGTGACATAAGTGAAAAATGTCATTATTCTTGTAAAGCCAATGAGATGTGTGAGGTTTTGTTATTCAGCCTTACTGAGGGAGAAGTACAAATGTACTTAGCTCTTTTCATAGATTGCCTTAAAATGAATAGTTCTTACATGCTAGCATGCTGTAATTTACTTAGAGTAGAATAATTTGGAATTTTAATGCACAGCAAAATAAACTGGGGTGTTAATATTAATGCACAGGCTAGGAAGCACTATAAACCCATATAAGTGATTAAAGCTAATATCATAGAAATGTGCTATTTTATTTACTTGTTTATATAAATGTTATTTTATTTATTTAAAATAGATTAATAATAATTTATAAATAATTAATAAAAAATTAAAGTAAAATAAAATTTATGTATTTATTTATATAAATTTTTAACATTTATTCACTTTTGAGAGACAGAGCATGAGCAGGGGAGGGGCAGAGAGAGGGAGACAGAATCTGAAGCAGGCTCCAGGCTCTGAGTTGTGAGCACAGAGCCCAACACAGGGCTCGAACCCACAAACTGTGAGATCATGACCTGAGCTGAAGTCAGACACCCAGCCGACTGAGCCACCCAGATGCCCCAGAAATGTGCTATTTTATAAAATTTTTTTTAACGTTTATTTATTTTTGAGACAGAGACAGAGCGTGAATGGGGGAGGGTCAGAGAGAGAGGGAGACAGAATCTGAAACAGGCTCCAGGCTCTGAGCAGTCAGCACAGAGCCCGATGCGGGGCTCGAACTCATAGACTGCGAGATCATGACCTGAGCCGAAGTCGGATGCTTAATCAGACTGAGCCACCCAGGTGCCCCAGAAATGTGCTATTTTATACAGAAGCCATGAAAAGGGAAATCTTATGTGTAAGTCTAACCTATGCCCAGGGCAGTGCCTAGAGAACACCTAATATCCATATCCTCCCCTTCATTCTAACAGTCCTCCATGTGCTTGCATGGGCCAACTGCTACAACACGATGTCCTTTCACATCAACTTTCCTTTCTTTAAAAGAAAATAGACCCACACTAAGTTCTTTTTCATGCCTTACCCACTCCCAAGAAATGACTGGAAAATGATAAAGTTATGTTTTTCAAATGAGACATTGATTTTATGAACAATGTAGAATAAAACATCACTGGGATAGACATGGCAGAAGAGATAAGGCATTAAGACAGTTTCTGCAAGGGGCACCTGGGGTGAAGGGGCTCAGTGGGTTAAGCGCTGGCCCTTGACTTCAGCTCAGGTAATTATCTCACAGGTTGTGAGTTTGAGCCCCACGTTGGGCTCCACGCTGACAGCACATCACGGAGCCTGATTGGAATTCTCTCTATCCCTCTCTCTGTGTCCCTCTCCTGCTTGTGCACACACTCTCTCTCAACATAAATAAATAAACTTAAAAAAAAAAAAGACTGCAAGTTTACTCCTCTTCTCCTCTTCTTAAAGAGGTACTCTCTCTGCTGCCCTTCCAAACTTCAGCTCCACTGACGGGTGAATGAATGGATGAAGAAAATGTGGTAAACACACACAACACACGAGCACACACACACGCACACACACACACACATATACACACACAGGAATATTATTTAGCCATTAGAAAGAAGGTCAACATGGATGGATCTTGAAGGCATTATGCCAGGTGAAATAAGCCAGAAAGAGAAAAACAAATACTTCATAGTTTCACTTACATGAATTAACTAAAAAAGCAAAACTCAGTGAAACAGAGAATGAAAAGGTGGTTGTCAGGGTTTGAGAGGTGATGGAAAATAGGAAATTTTGTCAAAGAAAACTTCTAGTTGTAAGAGGAATAAATATATAAAATATATATATGAGGAATAATATTATATATATAATGTTGGAAAAATAAATAATGGAAATATATATTTATATATTTTATTTATTTATATAGAAATAAATAATTTATTTATTATAATATATATGAATATATACATTTATATATTTTATTCTATATAAATAAATAATGGAAAAATATATATACATATAATGTTGGGGAAAATTATATCATATATATATATATATATATATATATATATATATATATATATAATGTTGGAAAAAATAATTAACTAAATGTGGATTTAAAAGCTTAACACATAGACCGAGCTTATAAGAATGTTATTTAAAAATAATAATGGGGGGTGCAGGGGAGAAAGGAAAATGGGTGATGGGCATTGAGGAGAGCCTTGTTGGGATAAGCACTGGTTGTTGTATGTAGGTGATGAATTACAGGAATCTACCCTCAAAACCAATAGCACACTGTATATACTGTATGTTAGTTAACTTTACAATAAATTATATTAATATATGTATATGTAATAAGACAACCTAAAAAATAATAATAATAATGAGACCTAACAAGACCCATCTATATGCTCCCTACAAGAGACTCATTTCAGACCTAAAGATACCTATAGATTGAAAGGGAGGGAATGGAGAAACATTTACCATGCAAATAAATTTCAAAAGAAAGACAAGTTAAGATAACAATACTTAGAATGGAATTTAAGACAAATACTGTAACAAAAAACAAAGAAAGAGACTATATAACATTGAAGAGACCATCAGACAAGATGATGTAACAATTGAAAATGTTTATGTAACCAACATAAAAGCACCAAAATACATAAAACAGTTAATAAGAAACATAAGAAAATAATCAGCAGGGGTACCTGGGTGGCTCAGTAGGTTAAGCATCTGATTTCCGCTCAAGTCATGATCTCAAGACTTAAGAGTTTGAGCCCTAAGTTAGTCTCTGTGTTGACAGCATAAAGCCTGGAGCCTGCTTTGGATTTTGTGTCTCCTTCTCTCTCTGCCCGCCCCTCTCCCCTCACACTCTGTCTCTCTTTCCTTCAAAAGTAAGTAAACATTAAAAAACTTAAAGAAAAAAAAAGAAGAAAATAATCAACAGTAATACAATAATAGTAGGGGAGTTTAACACCCTATTTATATCAATGGATAGATCATCAAAACAGAAAATTGGGGTACCTGGGTGGCTCAGTTGGTTAAGCATCTGACGTTAGCTCAGGTCATGATCTCATGGTTATGAGTTTGAGCCCTGTTGCGGGCTCTGCACTAACACTGTAGAGCCTGCTTGGGATTCTCTCTCCCTCCCTCTCTGCCCCTCCTCTATGCTCTCTCTCTCAAAATAAATAAATTAATTTAAAAAAGAACCCAGAAAATCAATAAGGGAAGAGTGGCTGTAAATGACACTAAACCAGATGGATTTAACAGATATATCCAGAACATACCATCCTAAAACAGAATACACATTATTTTCAAATGCATATGGTACATTATCCAGGATAGATTATATATTAGGCCATAAAACAATCTCAACAAATTTAAAAAAAAATGAAGTCATACGATGCATTTTTTTCTGACCACAGTACTATGAAACCAGAAATCAATCACACACAAAAAAATCTGGAAAGACCACAAACATATGGAGGTTAAATAACATGCTACTAAACAATTAATGGGTCTACTAAGAAATCAAAGAACAAATAAAAAATTACATGGAAACAAATAAAAATGAAAAGTCAATGGTCCCAAATCTTTGGGATGCAGCAAAAGTGGTTCTAGGAGTAAAGTTTATAGCAATAGAGGTCTACCTCAAGAGGCAAGAAAGGTTTCAAATAAACAACCTAACTTTATACCTAAAGGAGCTAGAATATAAGAATAAAACTCAAATTCAGCAAAAAGAAGGAAATAATAAAGATTTTTGCAGAAATAAATGATATAGAAACTAAAACATTAATAAAACAGAACAATGAAACCAGGAGCTTGTTCTTTGGAAAAATCAATAAAATTGATAAATATCTAGCAAGACTCATCAAAAGGGAGAGAGAGAGAGAGAGGATGCAAATAAACAATATAACTAATGAAAGAGGAGAAATAACAACCAACATAATAGAAATATAAATAATTGTAAGAGAATATTATTAAGACCTATAAGCCAACAAATCAGACAACTTAGATGAAATGGATAAATTTCTAGAAACATATAATCTACCAAAACTAAAACAAGGAGAAAAAGGAAATTTGAACAGACCAATCACCAGTTGGGAAATTGAATCCATTAATAAAAAAAAAAAAAAAAAAAAAGTCCAGGACCACAGGGCTTCACAGGCAAATTCTTCTAAACATTAAAACAAGAGTTAATACCTACTACTCTTCTTAAACTATTACAAAAAATACAAGAGGAAGGAAAATTTCCAAATTCATTCTGTGAGGCCAGTCACCCTGATACCAAAACCACGTAAAAACACCACAAAAAAAGAAAGAACTATAGGCTAATATCTCTCATGAATATACACACAAAAATTCTGAACAAAATATTAGCAAACCAAATCTAACAATATATTTAAAAAATCATAAACCATAATCAAGTGGGATCTATTCCTGAGATTCAAGGGTGGTTCAATATTTGCAAAACAACCAATGTATACATCACATCAATAACAGAAAGAATGAAAACCATATGATCATTTCAATAGATACAGAAAAAGCATTTGGCAAAGTAAAACATCCATTCATTATAAAAATCCTCTGTGAAGTAGGTCTAAAGGGAATATACCTCAACATAAAAAAGTCCTTATATGAAAAAACCTACATCCAATATCATGCTCAATGGTGATAAACTGAGAGCTTTTCCCCTAAGATCAGGAATAAGACAAAGATGTGCACTCTCACCATTTTTATTTAACATAATACTGAAAGTCCTAGCTATAGCAATCAGACAACATAAACCAATAAAAAGCATCTAAATGGGTAAGGAACAGGTAAAACTTTCACTTATATACTATATCGAAAATTCTATATATACTATATATAGAAATTTCTAAAGACTCCACCAGAGAAATACTATAACCAATATATGCATTCAGTAAAGTCACAGGATACAAAATCAATATACAAAAATCTGCTGTATACTTATACACTAATAATGAAGCAGCAGAAATTGAAATTAATAAAACAATCCCATTTACAATTGCACCAAAAATAATAAAATATCTAGGAATAAACTTAACCAAAGAAGTGAAAGATTTGTACTATGGAAATTATAAAATGCCAATGCAAGAAATTTAAGGTGATGCAAAGAAATGGGAAGACATGCCATGCTAATGGGTTGGAAGAACAAATGCTGTTAAAATGTCTACACTACCCAAAGCAGTCTACATATTTAATGCAACTCCTATAAAATACCAACCCCATTTTTCACAAAACTAGAACAAACAACCCTAAAATTTGTATAGAACCACAAAAAACTTTGAATAGCCAAAGCAATCTTGAAAAAGAAAAACAAAACTGGAGGCATCACAATTCCAGATTTCAAGTTATATTACAAAGTGGTAATAATTAAAACAGTATGGTACTGGCATAAAATGGACACATAGATCAATAGAATAGAACAGAAAACTCAGAATTAAACCCACAATCATATCATCAATTAATCTGCAACAAAACAAGAACTATCCAATGGAAAAAAGACAGGTCTCTTCAACAAATGGTACTGGGAAAACTGGTCAGCTACATGCAAAAGAATGAAACTGGACCATTGTCTTTCACCATATGCACAGATAAATTCAAAATGGATTAAGGACCTACAAATGAGACCTGACACCATAAAAATCCTGAAAGAGAGGACAGGCTCTTTGACATTGGCTGTAGTAACATGTTTCTAGATGTGTCTCCTGAGGCAAGGGGGAAAAAAAAAGACTATTGGGACTACATCAAAATAAAGTTTCTTCACAGAGACGGACACAATCAACAAAACTAAAAGGCAACCTACTGAATGGGAGAAGACATTTGCAAATGACATATTTGATAAAGAGTTATGATCCAAATGTTTAAAGAACTGATACAACTCAGTACCCAAAAAAACAGATAATCCAATTAAAAAATGGGCAGAACATGAATATTTCTCCAAATCAGACATCCAGATGGCCAAGATACACATAAAAAGATGCTCAACATCACTCATCATCATAGAAATGCAAGTCAAAACTGCAATGAGAACCCACTTCATATCTGTCAGAATGGCAAGGATGTGAAGAGAAAAGAACCCTCTTGCCCTGTTGGTGGGAATGCAAACTGGTACAGTCACTGTGGAAAACAAAATAGAAAACAAAATAAAAACTAGGACTACCCTATAAATTCAGGAATTGCACTACTGGGTACTTACTCAAAAATACAAAAACATTAATTCAAAGTGGTACATCCCCCTCTATGTTTACTGTAGCATTATTTATAAAAGCCAAACGATGGAGGCAGCTCCGTGTACATCAATAGATGAATGGATACAGATCAAGTGATATATGCAATGGAATACTATTCAACCATTAAACAGAATGAAATCTTGGCATTTCAACAACATGGATGATACATATACCATTTTCAACAACATGGATGATATATATGTATACTATATATACATATAGTATATATATACATATAGTATTCCATTACATAGGTATACCACTTATGCAATGGAATACTATTCAGCCATTAAACAGAATGGAATATGGAATCTTGGCATTTTCAACAACATGGATAGAGGTAGAGAGTATAATGCTAAGAGGAATAAGTCTGCCAGAAAAGACGATATATCATCTCACTCATATACGGAATTTAAGAAACAAAACAAATGAGCAAAGGAAAAAGAGCAAGAGACACAAGCCAAGAAACAGACTCTTAATTGTAGAGAACAAACTAATTATTACCAGAGGGGAGGTACATGGGAGGATGGGGGAAACAGGGGATGGGGATTAAAGCATACATTTATCATGATGGAAAAGAAAAAAAATTAAAAATTAAAAAATAATAAAAATGATTAGACCTAATATCTCTAGGTTATAAAGTAAGTGAATATTTTTAAATTCTTGAAATCATAAAAATTGCTTATCTTACTGAAAATATTCTATTTTCAATATATATTTTTGCTTATAACTGTATTCCAGGACGAATCTATTAATAGTGTATTTCACCATTAATAGTTACCTTTCATATAGCTGATAAATTCACATAAAATGTTTCAATATGTTTTAAAGACACCAGTAAAATTATTTGACTCATTATTAAAATGATACAACAGGCATATTAATTCTACATAATTATAGTTTATGCCTTTTTTCTGGTTCATTATGAAATGGTAATTCTTAAAAGATGAATATAATAAGCACATGAATTGTTTCCATCTGAGCATTCCCCTACCATTACACAAGTTCCTGTCACTATTTTACCCATCAATAACATATCTAGATGCAATGACATTCAGTATATATTATTAGTAAATGTATTTGATAGATGGAAAGAAAATAGAATATTTTATGCAAAGACCAAATTCCCCACAATAAAGTATAGATAAAAGTACAAAATAGGAAACTTCAAGACCCTTTCTCGGCCCATGACACACAAAAATTAAAAACTAAGTAGAAGTGTTTACAAACAATGTTGTGTAACAAATAATATATGGAGATCATATAAACTAACTCTTCAAAAAATCTAACTTTTTAAATTTATCATAGAAATATTTTGAAAAGTGTTATGTATATGAGATTACAAAGCATAAAAAATTTTATCCAGAAATTAATGGTAATACAGAAAAACAGGCTTTCAAACCTGAAAAAGAAATAAAAAGCAAAATAATCTTTTTAACTTGCAACCTAATATAGAAACTTTATGCCAAATAACTTGTGAATTAAAGGCAGTATCAATTTGAATGCAAAATTATGTTGAAACATTAGTGTAATGAAAATTATGTATATATAAATTTATGCAATATAATTAACCAAGCTAGAATACATTTGCATAAATATTTAATGTTAAAAAAATAAATGAAATAGACATATAACTCAAAAAGTTGGACAAAGTTAGAAAAGTCAATGTTTTTAACCTACAAAAGGTATTATCTACATAAATATGTTAATAAATTAGGATAGGTAAAAATTAATGATTTTAGGAATGCCTGGGTGGCTCAGTCAGTTAAGGGACTCACTTGTGATTTCGGCTCAGGTCATGATCTCACGGTTATGAGTTCAAGCCCTGTGTCAGGCTCTGCGCTTGGTGTGTCAGGCTCTTGTTTGGGATTCTCTCTCTCCCTCTGTCCCTCTCCCTCACTTGCTCTTTCTCAAAATAAATAAAGTTTTAAAAATGAATGATTTTATAATAAATTCAACAGCAAGCTCTTTGAAAATAAAGGAAAGTTTAGTTACACTGTCCAAACAACAAAACATGTAATCCATCAAACACAAGTTTAGAGAGTAAATCGGAAATTCACTCTAAATATGCCATATGTATTTTATAAGGTGTAATATATTTTACATTTTATGTGTATCTTAAGAGAATTATTTAATCTTTCATGTATGTGATAATTTAATTATCACACTACTAATGGACATGAAATTATATTTATACTTAGCTATTACACCATTTATATGTGGAATACTTCTCTAAAATACATTTCTAGATGTAGGATTACTGAGTCTTAAGCTATGAGCATTTAAAGAACTGGTAGCTAGTGACTAGTATTCTCATTACCACAATTAAAACAAAATATATCCCAGGGCGCCTGGGGAGCTCAGTCAGTTGAATGTCTTTGGCTCAGGTCATGATCTGGCAGTTTGTGGATTAGAGCCCTGTGTCAGTCTCTGTGCCGACAGCTCAGAGCCTGGAACCTGCTTTGGATTCTGTGTCTCCCTGTCTCTCTGTCCTTCCCCTGCTTGCACGCTGACTCTCTCTTTCTCACAAATAAACATTTAAAAAATTAAAAAATAAATAAATGAAACAAAATATAGCCCTAAATAAAGTGTGTTGAATTACCTACTTTCTCCACCTTTCTGTTCAACTTTCCATATTTTGCTAATCTCATTAGAAAAGTGTTTTACTTCATTACAGATTTAATTTGTGATAATTTTATTATCCTATTTGTTATTTTTTGATCTCTGAGGTAAATTTCCATGTCACTGTAATAATTCACCAAACTACACATTTATGACTTATATATTGTCCTTACAAATGTTCATGACATTTATCCATGTTGTGAATATAGCTATAGTTTACTCACCGCATTGCTGCCTAGTATTCCACAATTTACTTCTCCATTCTGCTATTTATGAAGTCATAATCTTCACTAAGATGTATTAGTGCAAATGCATTATTTCTTCTCCCACTCCCTCTTCAAATAGTGAAGGTTATTAAAATAACATTTTATTTACTATTTTTTCCTCTCAACTATTAGTATTAAGTATCTCTTTTTTATATTTGTGGTTATTGCATTGACAATAGTGTAGTGTTAATATTATACTGATGTGGAATGGGAAAAAAAGCGGTGGTTAGGGAACAGAGTGCTGCTTGCTTATGCAAGGGGGACTATCTTAAGGCTTTATATAATAATCACACCAGCAAAAGGATTCTTCCTGAAGACTTTCAAAAAATGTTCTATAAAGATGGAGTAAGAGCTATTATTAAATGAGAATAAAAGCATAATGGTTTTGATTATACCTGATGTCCTATCAAATGTTGGATATGTATTCTTCATTTTATTGACCACAAGACCTATGAGTATTTTGGTGATGATGGTTTCCTCTTCTTTTTTCTCTCACAGAGACTGCTAGGTTATTTAGTTATTACTTTTCCTCTAATAAAGATCAAAATGTCATAAGATTAGTCACATCTTATTTATTTGTACTATCCTACTGACACACACTACTATGTGTGTGTGCATGTGTATATATTATCAATTAGTGTATCACCTCTAAGACATGATTTAAAACACTGAAACACTATCTTCTTCCACTTATCAAAATTACTTAATCCAGTATTCTGTATTCTTTCTCCAGAATTATTCTATCACTACTTTGGGTCAATGACATTACCATCTTTTAAATGTTATTACACCTATCATTTCTTCCTTTTCTCTTTACATAACATAAAGACAGTGGTTCATCATTCTCTTATACTTGATTGTCAAATTGCTAACTCTGATTGAACCAGATCATTTCATATTCATTGACTGCATTCAAGGAGAAGAACCTGATTAGAGAAAAAGTAAAACAGGTACGCTCCCTGTTTTCATTCTAAGCGCACTGCGATGTTCATACATCTTCAATGGTGTATAATTTCTATTAGGCAAACCTGTATTTTCCCCGGTTGATAAATTCTAAAAAAATCCCAGGGTGGCCATTTTCTCTCATCCAATCTCTAACATCTCCTCCTCTCTTTTATCAAGCTGCCATCTATTTTACAGAAAACAGACTAACAAAAGAAAACAACTCATTTTCTTTCAAAAAATATTCCAATTTACCTGAATCCATCCTCCCATTCTGCCTGCACTCCCCTTACATAAGCTCCCTCACTGCATTATTCTTCACCTCAACTCAACACTAGTTTTAACGCCTTCATGATTCATTGTATAGTGGGCATAACATCCTCCCAGACGTTTATGGTGATGCTCTTTGCAAGGCCAAAATAAAGTATCAATCCTGCTTAACTTTCAGGATAGTACTTCCCTGCTAATAACAGAGCAGAAGTCAGACACCATATAAACCAGTGAAAAAACTTATTGCCAGTAAGTGAACAAATAAAAACTATGCTCATCCTGCAATCATGCTAAGAAAATGACAAAACATTGTATTTTTGATATTTCTGAATATGTAATCTGAATAATACCTAATCTGAATCTAATCAGGATGAGACAGCAGACATATATAAATTGAAGGACATCTTACAAACTATCAATAGCATCAAAGGCAAAGGAAAAAAAAGACTAAGGAAATATCAGATTAAGAGAGATTAAAGAAAATTAAAGAAATTAAAGAAAAATAGTTAGGTGAAAGGTAAAAACTTGGATTAAGTTCAGGACCAGATTTTTTTTTTCTTTTTCTGTAAGTGACATCAGTGGGACAATGAGAAAAATTTGAAAAAGATCATTGCATTAGATACTAGTATTGTTTCAATGTTAATTTCTTAGTTTGTATAATTGCACTATAATTAAAAGAACATCTTTGTTTTCCCCACCTCTTATCCATACATAAGAAAGAACATTTTAGACATTTTATAACAGACTTACAATATTTTAAGACAGTCATAGAATATTCAACAGGTTTTCAGCTTGTTTGCAGCAGCATGTAAAGGTTGCCCTGATTCTGCACAACAAAGACACATACAGAAAATCACCATTCTGAATTCTCTTGTAGTTCATTTTAAAGCCATTTACTGAAAGTTTCAAACATATGGTTTTACATATGCATATTTTATATAGAAAATTGCTTGAAGCATTTCCATGTTCCTTGAATAACCATTATGTTTATATGCATAAACCAGGAAAGGTCTAATTGCTATTTGCATGGATTATTTACAGCTAAGTGGTCTATGAAGAAATGAGAGTCCATAAAAATGCTATTGTGTATGAAAACCAATCTGTGTTGCACATTTTAATTGGGTATGAGAATATTGGTTTATAGATTTTCAAAACAGCCATATAAATGTTTCTCACCAACAGAACAAAGGTTGTAGAAGTAATCTGTCAACTAAATGCTTTAATAAACTTTTTGAACTGAATGTTTCATTTTCACAGAAAAATGGGTTTCATGTTTCCAATACGTCTATCACTGAAAATATAAATAGAAATTTTTAAGATCACTAAGATGCCACTTTTATTCTGTAGAATTTACTTGCCATTTTATCTGATATTGCTGTAATAATTAAACTCATCTAATGTTGGTGGCCACCAGGGAGTGATATTTGGGTTTTGTTTGTTTTTTTCTGGACAAAATATTTGACATAGTTAAAAATACAGAGAAGACTAATGTGCAGTTAGTCATCCCAGGATAATCACACTCAAGGAGAGCAGAGGACAAAATAACTACACTTTCTTCCCTTTCAATTTTTTTTTTTGTTTCAATGATAAAAGCAAATAATTCTATTCTACACTTTGACCTGAGCACCAAAAGTTGTAACGGCATTATATGTATAAATTATGGGAGTCCTTTATTGCATAAGGGGCATAAAATCCTAGTCTAGTTGTGATTTGTTAACAAAATTTTATACTCTGCTTTTCTTTCAAAGAGAAATAATATATAATATTATATATAATATAACATATATAATTATATATAACATATTTTCTTTCAAAGAGAAATAATAAATAATGTTCTCTGGAATAGGAAGTTTCTCACTGTTTCACAGGGACTAACAATGGACACCCATAAGGATGTTGAATCCCAAAACAGGAGCCTGCGATGTTAATCTGTGAACAATGTCATACGGAAGGGACATCTGAGTGGCCCAGTTGGTTAAGCGTCTGACTTCGGCCCATGTCATGATCCCAGGGTTTGTGGGTTTGAACCCTGCCACAGGCTCTGTGCTGACAGCTCAGAGCCTGGAGCCTGCTTTGGATTCTATTTCCGTCTTTCTCTGCCCCTACCCCACCTGCTCGCCAGTGTGTGCTTCCCCACTCTCTTTCTCTTTCCCTCTCACAAATAAATAAACATTATTTTTTTTCCAATTTAGAGAAACCGCCATACAGGAAAAGACAATCAAATGCAGATAATGTGAATACAGAATAATATACAAGAAGACGACTAAAATTTTGGTGATTTCTGATGCTCAATGAAACAATTAGCATTCAGAGGACTATCTTAATTTATGTTTGATTTTAACATTAATGTTTCTAATTGTTGGTAGCCTTTGGTTAGCATGTTTCCCTTTTTGAATAAAACTACATACACATGATTTTATTTTATTTCATTTTTAAAACTATATTTTAGATATCTATTCATACTTTATATTAAGAAATTATTTTTGCCCAATTATATGACTTATAATTTCATTTCACATGTAATGTGATACACAATGAAAGTTAAGATGGCTTCCCAAATCACATTTTTAATCAAAGTCTCTAATCATCTGGGGCTCTTGCTAAAAAAAGCAGATTTCGAGGGCTTTTCAAAGGCTTACTAAGTAAATTCCTTGAAAACTGTTCGTCTACATTTCCAACTATTTGCCAGCTCTCTAGTATTATTTGCTGTGGGGGACACCAATGTACTTTGTGTGCACACATAATTTTGAGTCCTGTTTTTCATTTATTAGTTGGTGTAGGCTTTTCTATATTTCAACATAATTCATCAATTTAATCATTTAATTCATTAATTCCTTAATTCATCATTTAATTCATTTAAAAATTTTGGCAGAAGGAAGAGAAACTTGAATATTTGTGTTCTTTAAGGCAGAATCAAGCCTTAATAAAGTATTAAATTATTAAGGCAGGTGCAATTTTCTAGGAGTAATCATTTATGAGGCTTAAAAATTCTGCCTTCAGGAAATAAAAAGCTTAGGAATCGATTTACACTTAATTGTTGGATAAATATTGAATATTTTGGCTGTTTTTAGGGACACAGAATTAATGATTAAAACTATATTCCATCTGTTCTAAGATACCATCACTATGGGACGTCTTATTAGCCTCCCTAACATTCATTTTAAAGATTAGATATATTCTAACTTTATTAACAGCTAATATTTGTCTGACTCAGAAAATTGTCTATGTCACTTTTTAAAAACACCTATATTTATGCTACCATCATGATTTCCTTAGTTTTTCTAATTTTTACATGTTATATGAGATACTATGATGGGCAGATTTTTAAAAAGTGCTTCACTGGTCCAGGTTTTTGTTATATCTGTGGCTTTCATAATTTTCTAATTCTACTATATTCCTTTTTGACCTTGCCTTTTTCAGACAGGAGAATGCCAACATACAAGGTATCTCTTTATAATAGCCCCATAACTAAATAAACAAATCCCAACTACTGGATGGTATAGTTATACTTTTAACTTCTAATTTTATCATAGGTCCTTTATGTAACAATAGTTTAACTAAATATTGTTATTTGATTAACCAGACAGAGAGATTTAATGGAAAATGGGTTTTTTTAATTTTTTTTAACGTTTATTTATTTTTGAGACAGAGGGAGACAGAGCACGAACGGGGGAGGCGCAGAGAGAGAGGGAGACACAGATTCGAAAGCAGGCCCCAGGCTCGGAGCCATTAGCCCAGAGCCCCCCGCGGGACTGGAACTCACGGACCGGGAGATCATGACCTTAGTTGAAGTCGGAAGCTCAACCAACTGAGCCACCCAGGTTGCCCCTGGAAAACTGTTATAGCTGGAACTCAAGACCAAATTTATCATTCAATGACTTTTACCTTCTGGGCCCCATTCATCTGTAGAAAAGAAATTATTTTACCTCTTCCCTAGGTGGACAGTTTTGAGGAAATAGTAATAAAATTGTTTTAAATATTATCTTTGAATGGTGCTATATACATGTAAAAATTAGTAAATTTGAGCTTGAAGTTGGCACAAATTACATCATCTCCTAATACTGTGCTATGGACAACTGTGGACATTGTAAAAAGGTGTTCACATCCATGGGAAAAGCACTGAATGAAGATATGCTCAAATCGAGTCCTACCACTCATGACTGGTCCGTTCACTTCATTTATTTTAACGCCAGCTTCATTATCAAAGTGGAGAGACTATGATGATGAGCACATGGAGGTAACAGTTCTTTTAAATTCTGAAGCTATCTTTAGAGACTGAAGTTATAAAAAATTTTTAAAAATAGCAGAAGACATGACAAATGTCCAGGACTAGAAAGAATAAGACACTAAAAATCAGATAGCTGAGAAGGCCGTAACACGTTGCCAACACCACCAAACCCCTCCTAGAGTAAGTTCTAGGCAGAAAACTAGTCAAGAGGATGTCGTATTTGAGCAGAGAACTGAAGGGTGAGAAGGAGCCAGCCACAGAAAAAGGAGAAAGGACATTTCTGAAATAAAGAAAGCAGGCAGTGTGAAGGCTCTGGAGTGGGGGAAAAAAAATCTTATCTTATTCCCACTTCAGAAGGAAGCCCATGACTCAAACTTCCTGAACAGGGAGGTTGGGAGGAGATGAGGTGGCTTTGTAACATGAAACCACTGGAACAGTAAGCAGGGGAAATATTTGAAGACTTAAAGACAGGACATCTCACACACACACACACACACACACACACACACACACACACAAATGGTAACAATGTGAGGTGATGACTATATTAATTATCTTAGCTGTGGTAATTATTTCACAATGCATACATGTATTAAAACATTGAATTGCATACTTAAATAATGTACAACTTTTCTCAATTATACCTCAATAAAGCTAGAAACAGTTTTAAAAATATTAGCCTCAGCATCCTCTATTATCTCTTAACTGTTTTTTATTATTTATTTATTAAACAAACATTTACTGAGCTCTTGCACAACACATAACGTACTGTGGTAGGCCATGGCAATACAACTATGAATGAGGTATGCCCGCAACCCCGTAGGAAATATAGAGGCTGTTAGAGAAGGTAAATAAGCAAACAGGATATTTGAATACAGGTATAAACAGAGGGTCAACTAAGCATAGAGCTAAGGACACTTTTGAACCCTGCTTTTTAGTTTCACCCTTGTTTCAAATGTCGTTCCAGAAGTCCATATGTATCATTACTATTAAGGAATGAAAAGAACCAAAACTAGGTAACTCATGTGAAGATAGATGCTAGGGGAAAAAAACAAACGGAGCCAATGTTGGACTAATCCTTTTATCACTTTTCAAAATGATACTGCTACTGTCGCTAGTATAAAAAATGTATAATTAGACCAGTATAATTACAGTATAAAAGTAGTATAATTAAGGAACAAAAGGTAATATTTGACTACGCAGAGAAAAATATGTAAGGAAAGAAAGCAGATGATAAATTTGGAATTAAGATCTAAGGTTTCTGAAATACAATGTGTCTGTTTTGATATTTAATGAGAGGTTCAACTGGAATGATATTAGGTAGGAAACATCATACCTATTATTGAAAGTTAAATCTAAACTAATCAAATTCGTTAGATTATTTAGAGAGAATTAACATATGCTATGTCATAATATTCCCACACTCAATGTGTATTTCATAAACTGTGTGCAAAGAGAGATAAATGTTTTAAAAATTTATTTTTTAGTGTTTATTTTTGAGAGAGACAGAGAGAACCCGAGCAGGGGGAGAGCGGAGAGAGAGGGAGACACAGAATCTGAAGCAGACTCCAGGCTTCAAGCTGTCATCACAGAGGCCAATATGGGGCTTGAACTCACAAACCGTGAGATCATGACCTGAGCCAAAGTCAGACACTCAACCGACTGAGCCACCCAGGTGCCCCCAAAAGAGAGAACCATTAAAGTATTTTTCTTAAACTGTTGCATAATATAAAACTGTTATGAATTGAAAGTAGCTACAAGCTGCTTCCATGTGCAGAATTAGCTCTCTATTCAGTCAGCTACTCTCAGTGAGCATTGCTTATATCTGTATGATGCAAATCCTTATGAAATAGGTAGATTAGCTTCAATGAGACTGTTATGTTATATAGTAATTTTCTTCTCTAAGAAGATGAATTTAAGTTTCTTTTTTTAATTGTAAAGGTTAAATTTATGCATCATGCCTATGTAGCATATATGTAAATATAATATCTTGCAACATCATATATTAACATCTTTATAAATTAAACTGACTAAAATAATTCCTAAGTTTTAACAGAACAGATTATAAAGGAGATTTGGTACAAAGACTCAGTGGTTAATAGGAATGGATTCTTTGAGCTGCATAATAAAATTTATATTAAATTTTGATTACTTATTAAGAATAAACAGAATTCAGGCAACTAAAATTATACAATATACACAGAAACTCTGAAAATCTACACATGATGGGCAAGATTTTAGGATAAAAATCTAAGCTCTATTTAAATTAAAATTGGAAGATTTACATTTGGGAGTCATAGGGATGGTAGTTAAAAGCATAAAATGGGATAAGGTCACAACAACAAATTGAGATCACTTTCTCAGGTCTTAGACTATGGATTAGTTCTTTTCTTTCATATAAACATCTATCAAGATGTTTAACAATGGCTTTTAAGCAAATACTAAAATGTTTTACTTTGTTGCCTGGCCATTTTCCATAATATTTTGTACATCTTGAGATAGCATTTTCCTGCACTTTATTTTCAAGGATGTTTCTATAGGAAACAGGCTTGCAATGTATAGATAGGATGCACCTTCAGGGAAAATAATTTTTTCCTGACCAGGTAAATAAAGATAATGTCTCCTTATAGGGCAAAGTTCAGACAGCTTTGCTGGGAACCTTATAAGATTGGAAGTTTTCTGTGCATACAATTAAACTCAGCTGAAACACAAACTTACTGTGTGGAGAGAATTCAGTAGGTTCATCCAGTGTTACTTCTTGTGGGACTTAGACTGCAGAGGAAATCCATGTGAACTTAAAGATAATGCTGCTTGCTGTACAATGAGTAATAATTATTTTACCTCTGACCCAGGAGCTTCATGTCTTCTGCCAACATCTATGAAACTGTTGCAAGCCAACTTGTTAGTTTCCAAATACTTACACCCATCACAGTTCTTGATATACATGACACTTTGTTCTCTGGAAGCTTAATAACTAACTTTCTCTGAGGTGAAAATAAACAAAACTCTTATCCACATACTTTAGGATACTCTCCTCAACTATGCTACTCCAAATACAAAACACCACACCTACACCCCACCCCCCAGGAAATTTAAACACATCTAGACATTAAGTTATTTTATTGGCTTGGCAAGAGGCAAAAATACACATATAATTTTCTACTATAGAATATGTATTTATACACTAGCATTATGGAACATTCATATCATTTTTGAATCATTTAATATAAGATTGCTTAATTATGTATGATGTTTATCTTTATGTCATATAGCTTTTAGTTTTAAAATTCTTATGATGCTTTTCACTGAAAAGTCATATTGATAATCTCTTTTAATCATGCCATTGTACACCCATCCTCAGGGCTGTGTGTAGCAGTTGTCATATCATTTTCCATATTCTATAATATGTCCAAAAGAACCTTAGTTGCGGAAATTAGAATTATAAAGTTACAGCATGTAGAACAAGGTCTTTCTTATCAAATACTCTCACATTATAGTTGTTATGGGAAATCACTGGAGAGTTTCAACAAGGGACTGACATACTCTGAATTCAATATTAAAAGAAACTTTTATCCCTCTTTGTGAGATAAACTATAGAAAACAAGAGTACAAAAACGAGGACTAAAATACTCGTGAACTTATTTAGGTTAAAGATTTAGAAGTAGGGTATTAAAGTTGAAGATAATTTGAAATAAATGGATGTAGGGTGTATTTTGGAGGTGGAATCAATAGGATGTATGGACTAGATGCTGAATGCGAAAGAAAGAGTCAAAAGTTTAATATTTTGGTCTGAGAAACTGAGTGCTGTTTACAAGTCTAAAGCAGACTGGGAAACAGCAATTGAGGTGACAGAATAAATTATTTAGTTTTTGATATATTTTGATATGTACATATTACCCAAAAGTGGTTAGGTGTTTCTAAGAATATAAGGTACAGAACACAGATCTGACAATAAAATATTCATTTTGAATAGAACATGTAATTTAAATGGAACTAATTGACATTTATCAAGAGATGATTCTGTGCATACCAAGATTAAGATGCCCACATGTTAACTCATTCTCAGAATTCTCCTATTTTCATAATGCCACAAAAACTTCTATTTACAATGGCTCATTGTAATGAGCCATTACCTTAAGCATTTAATTGCCTTAAATGTAAGAAAAGCTATAAGTTAATTAACATAGAAAAATAGCTTTAATTTTGAGATTGCCCTCAAGAAGAAATAAATAATAGATGATCTGCAAACTACCTATTCCTTCTTGTTTTCCTTAGACGCTTCCTTTCCCATTATTCACTATTTCATCAATGCAGGGTTGGCTTAGATTGTGTGTGTGTGTGTGTGTGTGTGTGTGTGTGTGTGTGTGTGTGTGTGTGTTTCTCCTCTACACAGTAGTTTTCAATGCATCCATCCACTCTTTCCATTATTACCAGACATATAGCTCTTCACCTAGAGTAATGTAGAATTTGCAGTGTGTGGTCACTTCATATTTTCTGTCTTTCTCCTTAATCTACTCTAAAATGAGCATCAAATTTAAATTCTTAAAACATAGGGGCACCTGGATGGCTCACTTGGTTAAGCATCCAACTCTTAATTTTAGCTCAGGTCATGATCTCACAGTTTGTGAGCGCAAGCCCTGCATAGGGCTCTGTACTGGCAGCGCACAGCCTGTTTGGGATTCTCTCTCCTCCCCTGCCTCTCAAAATAAATAAACATTAAAAAAATAAATTATTAAAAGACATTTCTTTTGAATTGAAATTATAACAAA
The DNA here is from genome assembly GCF_027475565.1 of Acinonyx jubatus. NCBI lineage: Eukaryota > Metazoa > Chordata > Mammalia > Carnivora > Felidae > Acinonyx > Acinonyx jubatus. Next base: position 105,197,858 of record NC_069382.1, read on the forward strand.
AGCAAACAAAAGCCTCAAAATTACCCCTCATTCCCTCTGCAATTAAATACATTTCTCTTACTCTGATCATTGCTGTTCCTTCACAAATTCTTATTCTGCATTATTTGCTACCAATGCCTTGTTGGATATCCAAAATGGATATTGAAATCATATTATTTGATTTGCAATAATAGTATCAAAAATGGCTAATATTTTTAAGAGCTTTCTATGTACCAGACATCATCTAATAATTTTCCATGATTATAAAGCTAAATTATGGTAACATTAACGTTCTACATTAATGTTCTGTAGTTAGTAAAGGACAGTACTGAGATTTGAATCACTTTTTTCCATTACCAAATCCTACCTTATTTCGTAGTTTTTCATTTATATATTATTAATATTTTGTTATTTTTAATATTTTATTTATAGAGATTAATGTGTCCGCACCTTTACATCACATTGTTGGTTAAGGTAACTTAACTAACCCATCACATTGTTAGTTAAGGTAAGAAGGCACTGTCTGCCTGTCTTCAAATCTCACACGGTCAGTATTTGAATATTTATTAAATTGATTAGACTAACACAACTGTGTAAATATATGGAATACAGGTGAGATAAAACCTCATGTGTAAACGTTTGCATTAATACTAATAATTGTCATTATGTTAATTAAACACAACTTTGTAATGCAAAAAAATATTTCTAAGTGTCACAAATTATCTTGGTTTTATTCTTTACATGAATAACTCCTCAAGATCTGAATTTCCCAAAAGCATTTATTTATAATACAACAGATATTAACTAATCTTCTACAATAATTGTGAAAATATGAGTGTGTCAATAAATGTGATAGCTTACTGAACTATTATAATGAGCAAACTGAACTCTGTTCAATCAATTTTTAAATCCCATTAGGCTTTAACTAAAATGACACTTGTTGAGAATTATGAGGAATGCTTTCACTTATTTACACTAGTCATTTTTGAGAAAATTATGAAAATTAGTTATTCCCAATGGAACTACAAATACCATAGTGTACAATTCTGAATCAAAGACTATCAGACCAATTATCAATATATTTTCTCATATGTTTTAAATTGAATATATTATGTAAAAAACTCAGGCAGTGATGAGTTCATAATACTGTGACTAATATCAGGGAGGATTTCAAGTAAGAATTAACCCAAATTTGGGGGTTTCCTTTCTCATTATCCTTTCAAATGCTGTGGGAATTTGAGTATAAAGGATTCCAACTTGAAGACACCACAAGAAAGCATTAGGGCTACCCTCAGTTACAAAAGACCCCGATTTTTCAGATTTTCTCCTCAAATGTATCCTGTAACAAAAATGCCATCTCTGGAATGCAACATCAATGGCATGATATATCTCAATTATCTTTTAGGAATTTGTTAGCATGTTACACAGGATGGAAAATTTTATAGTAAATAAAGCTTTTTACTTTTCAATAAACTAATACTTAAGGCATTTTGACTACATAACACTTCTTTTCTTGTAGTGTATACAATAACATTCCATAGAATAGGGTTCTGTTGAATAAAATCTTGATGAAGCAGAGATAACAGGTTTTGCCCCAGGAACTATTCTCTGCTTTAATATAATGTTGAAAACAACTTTGGTATTTTATTTAGGTCCACAGCTCCCATAATAAAAAACTATACTTCTACGTTTAAATTCCCCATGAATGTGGTTATATTCTATTTTTTGCTGGAGAAAGTCTAACAAGTGGTTAAAATTGATATTAATTTTTTGAGTAGCTTATAATAAATGCATTAAACAATTACTAATTCAAAATGATGTTTTAAAAGACACAATAGCATACATAATTCTTTTGTTCATATGAGGCATTTTTGTAAGTTTAAGTTCATGCTTTTATACCTAATATTATAGTTATTTATTATTACTACAAAATAATCAACACATTGGCAATGTTTATAACGGTTTATGAGAGTACGTTGCTGCATTTTAATGATAGAATACTATCTGCAGCTTTCTTTTTAACTTGAAATATTTCTTTATGGCTCAACTTAAGAGAAATATTTGGAACTATTTCATTGAAGTAAAACTTTAACATATTTGATTAATTCAAAAATATTAATTTTACTTCTATTATCTGGCTTCATATTTTTTGTCTGATATATACTGACAGTTGTCCTTAAAATACAAATACTTTCATCTTTTTTTTAAAAAAATTTCTTTGTTTTTCTTTCTTTTTCTTAGCACTTAGTATGTTTTAGTATATCTTCATTCATCAGATAATAAATATTTCCAAAGATACATTTCTACGTAATGAATAGACAATATAGTGGGAACAAAAAGACAATAAAAATTCTGCCTTTAAACTTGCATTCTATTTTTTTAAGTTTATTTACTTATTTTGAGAAAGAGAGACAGAGTGCATGCTCTGTGTTGGGGGTTGGGGGGGGAGCAGAAAGAGAGAAAAGAGAGAATCCCAAGCAGTCTCCCCACTGTCAGCATAGAGCCTGTCCTGAGACTCAATCTTACACAATATCATGACCTGAGCCAAAATCAAGGGTTGGATACTTAAATGACTGAGCCACCTGGGTGTCCCTATACTTGAATTCTACAGATAATTATTGGGAAGTGTGATTGAGCCAAAAAGCAAACAATAGGCAAAATATCTGTCAAATTGTAGCAAGTGCTACAGGGAAAATAGAGGGATGTAAAAATATGAGGTGGGTGTGGGGGATATTGTGATTGAAAATATAGGATTCAGGGAAAGCATCACTGGAAAAGTGGCTTTTGTGGAAATTTCTAAAATACCTGATGGAACAAGCACCTAAAGAAAGCATATTTTAAGAAAATTATCAGTAAGGGAGTCGATCTTAAAACTTCTCATCATAATAAAAAAAAAAATGTAACTGTGTGAGGTGATGGATAGTTACTAAACTAATTATGGTGATCATTTCACAATATATGCACACATCAAGTCATGTTGTAGACCTAAAGATAATACAGTGTTATATGTCAATTATATCTCAATATAACTAGAGGAAGAAAAGAATTGAGGAGAGACTATAAAACAACAAAAGCAGAACTAGAAAGTGCTATTTTCACCTTTTTATTACTATTGTTCTTGTTGTTTTCAGCCACTGTTAGGTTGGGATCATTTCCTTCATTATGGTTGAGAGTAAGCCACCTGATGCTACTTTTAGTATTGGCTACTTTGAATTTTTTCAAATGCATATTTATATCCATAGATATTTGGGGACCAAAATTAGTAACATGAGAAATCTTTATCCTTTGACATGGAAGGTGACAGTTTTAGAATATTTTAACTCATATCTCTTTTTTTTCATATCTGTTGTTATTTTGAAGCTGTCAATTCATTTACTGGGACTTTAGTAGAAAATTAATTGGATTTTCTTTCTAATAACAAAAGTACTATATATCCAATATGAAATATTCAGAAAATTTAAAAATTATAGAGAATGAAAGAGCAAGCTCTATAAAGCCTTTGACCAGAAAATAAACATGGTTCCTAGTTTTTTCCTACTTTTTCTGGTATTGTCTATAAATAAAATATAAAATATTAAATTTCATATTTTGTTGATACTATCTTTATATTTTATTACATGGTATCACCCAGTCTGACAATTATATGGTCTTTTATTCCCTTACAAATAAAAGATACAAGTATGATCAGCACCCAAATTAAGAAGAACATTACCATAACTCCAGACACTACACTCTTGTGTATCCCGACTTCCAGGCACTAATCTGCTAAAAATATAACCAATGACCAATTTCTAATATCATAAATTAGATTTTCTCCTTTCTGAAATTTGCATAAACTGAATAATGTATTCTTGTTGGCTTTCATTCAACATTGTTTGTGAAATTCATCCAGGTTGCTGTAGATCCTTATATTCATTTTCATTGCAATTTACCAAGTCTATCCTTGTCAGACTTTGTGGTTCTTCCCCATCCTGGGTTGTTTTTATTACATTACCACTACTGGTGCATGACATAGTCATTACTATTGGGTAAATACCTGGAAGTCAGACAACAGAGTCTGCAAGTTGTAATGAAATGTGTGTTCATTATGTTATTTAAGAGTATTTAATTCTGTCATGAAAATAACTGAAACTAACATCTGAAACAAAAGTGAAACAAAACATAAGAAGTTGGGTGAATTGAAGTCTAGAAAAAACTAATTTGTGAATTAAGTCACACATAAAGTAAGAACTGAATTTCAGTGGTCAGCATAAAAAGGAATAATGAAAGAATCAATACTCATGAATATTTGAGGAATTTTGACACAGTAAACTAGGCACCTGAGGTACCAACTATTCGTGATACATTGAATATGCAAGAGGTGCACAAACCAGTCAATATTCGTGAAGTTTTTAACCATCATGTGTCAATGACACCAACTATCCCCCATTTGTCCTCTTCCATATGAAACCCATAACTGCTCATCTGGCTAACTGGTGAGGCTCAGCTTCAGGCTAGTAGTTTTCAAGCCTCTTCAAAACAACTAGAATGTTTTGGCTCCAGGAACCTTCTGTTGCTAACTTACCTTGTTTAAACTGTAACTCTGGTTCTTGTATCCTCACCATTAGTAAAAAATTCTGATACCGCAGAGGAAAACAGAGAATATATGTGCACTGCATAGAACAAGAATCAGTTTTGTCTTTTTTTTTTTTACTTTATTTATTTATTTATTTATTTATTTATTTATTTATTTGGGAGAGAGAGAGAGAGAGCGAGAGAGAGAGAGAGAGAGAGCGCACAAGTGAGCAAGTGAGCAGGTGAGGGGCAGAGACAGAGGGAGAGAGCAAGAATCCCAACCAGGCTCTATTCTGTCAGAGCCTGATGCAGGGTTTGAACTCACAAACTGTGAGATCATGACCTGAGCTGAAACCAAGAGTTGGTGGCTTAACCCACTGAGCCATCCAGAAGCTCCTTAATGCTTCTGGATGGAGCAGTCTTAATGCTTTACCTCTTCTCCCATGTCTTTCCCAGTTAGGTTTTATTCTCCATTGTTTAAAATATAAATTTTTCATTTGAAAAAAAACCATAACTTTATCATTTTTCCAGACATTTCTTGGGAGAGGGTAAGGCATAACCTCATTTGCAACAACACGGATAGACTATTTTGCTAAGTGAAATAAGTAAGACTGGGAAAGGTGAATGCCATATGATGTCCCTTTATGTGGAATCTTAAAAACAAAACAAATAAAAAGCAAATTAAAATAATGCCCTTATTTTTTCAAGGAATCAATGACTCTTGAGATTATACATGTTATGAAATACGAAATTAGCATGAGTAAAATTTACTCTATGTTAAGCAAAACACTATCAATGCCATACATTGTAAATATATAACTGTGGCCAATTAAAATAATCATGGCTGTTACAATTTCACTGTTACCTCTTCTCTGTAGTATTTGATTCAATTCATGAACATAATGATCTGATACTGGACTAAATTACATTGAACACATGAACTATGCTCTAGAAACAAAGTTAGAGATAATATTATATTTTTATAATAAACAGTGCATTTCCTATATTAAAAAATCTTATGTAAATTGCATCATATTTGATCTGGAATTCAACACTGGGAAATTTTCTTGAACTCTTGGTTGATTAAATTTTGTCCAGAGGCAGGGTTGGAAAACCTACGGCTTCTCAGGCAATTAGTCCTTAGAGTGTTAGCATATCACTTCTATCAGTAAATCAGATTTTTGGTGTTCAAGTTCCAAAGGCCTTCCCCTAAGTAAAGCAATGGGGGTTGCCTTTGGAAATTTACCAGCCTCTGGCAAGCTTAGTTTTGAAAGATCATGCTCATCTAGGTATTGTACATTCTATGATGTGCATGTTGTACGTATAAAATCAACAACCTTGACAATTAAGAAAGTAGCACTCATTCTTTTAAAGTAACCTCTAAAGAAACTTTTTTTCTCTTTTTTAAAAAAATAATTACATTTATGAGAGATCTGGTTATAAATTTATGTAAAAGTCAGATCTTTTTTCCAAATGACTTGGAGATCATTTCTAATTAAAAGAACAGTTTTACAGAAGAGATTTAAAGCTATTTTTTCACTTATATATAGTCCTTGAGACATTGTTTTAAGTGTTTATTTTTTGAGAGAGAGAGAGCACATGTGCTGAAGTTGGGGAGGAGCAGAGGGGACAGAGGATCTGAAGCAGGCTCTGCACTGACAGCAGAGAACCCACTGCAGGGTTCGGTCCCATGAACTGTGAGATCATGAACTGAGCCAAAGTCGGACACTTAACTGGCTGAGCCACCCAGGCACCCCAGTCCTTGAAACACTTTAAATTTATTTGTATAGTGAGGTTAAGATGTAAATTAAACATTTTATGTAAATTTAATTTACATAAATTTGTTAATTTAAAAAATATATAAATGACTGTAGTGTGTAGGCCATCTCTGTTCTGCTCTGCTTTCTTCTTGCCTTGGTAATCTTCTAGTTCAGTTAAGGTCTGGAAAATGCCCTTACCCCAAATTTTTTTCTTTTAATCTATATCATCAACATATAGTACCAGTATTCAACCAATTTCCTTGGCTAAAATTTAGGAGTCTAGTTAGTCAATATATTTAACTTCTTTCCCCAGTGCTTTCATGGTGGTATTTGTATAATGCCACTGGTCACTATTTGTTTTCATATCTGACTTCCTAGCTAGACTTTTTAACATCAGAAAACAAGTTATCCATTTTTGTTATCCAACATTTATAGACTCTCACTAGATTGTGAAATTCCTCCAAACCAATATGGTATCATGGGGTATATGCTGGATGAAAGCATTCATTAATTAAATGATCAATTAGTTGATTGATTGCTAAATAAATAAGATTAGGAAGGGAATATATCAAGGATAAAGTAAGTTTAGGATCTTGATGATAGAAAGGAACAGGCATATTTTAAAGGCCATGAAGATATAGTCTTAATTATAGAAAGTACATTGTAAATGAGAATGAACACACAAATTCAGATACTATGTGAAAGTTATCATGGCAGAGAATTTTAAACCATTACAAATAAGCTTAATTTACTAAAACTTACTGGGTGCAAAAGGTAATATATTCCATGAGTTTGCCTAAACAATTTTAAGACAACACATCATCCAAATTAGTTAAGAATAACACATAGCCAGCTGTAAAACAAGCAATAATCTCTGCATGCATGGTGGGATACAGCAAGTAACTTATCAGGGTCAAATGGGGATCGAAGGCAACAGATGTGTCTTCTATAGAACAGGATTTTGATACAGGCTTGTTTGTTTAAAGGTTACTTAAGGCCATTGACTGTCTCCAGAATTCCAGTAAAAGGCAATAATTGAATATAGTATACAAACAATTTGCTTTTTTTGTTTGTTTATTTTTGAGAGAGAAAAAGACAGAGTGTGAGCAGGGGATGGGCAGAGAGAGAGGGAGAAACAGAAACCGAACAGCTTCTAGGCTCTGAGCTGTCAGCACAGAGCCTGACGCAGGGCTCGAACTCACAAGCTGTGAAATCATGACTTGAACTGAAGTCAGACGCCCAACCAACTGAGCCACCCAGGTGCCCCACAAACAGTTTGCTTATCAAAAAGTGAAAAGAGCAATTCACTGTAGGTTGGTGGAGACAGAGAGCAATAATTGCATTCAGGTTCTGATTGCAATCATGTTTTATATTCTTAGGCAACGACTTGATAATTGTTTCTGAAATACTTAAAAAACATGGAAGAAAAGACTGAATACGTTCATAAAATATGCCCATGCTGATTATGCCATCCCTAAAAGAAAAAGTAGTGGTGCATATTTTAGCCCAACTATGCAAGGAGAAAAATTAGTATCTATTGCAAGACCACCATCTGCTGGAAGGTAGTGAAATAAACAAATAAGCATCCATCTATTCAGTGTTATAATGTCAATATCCTTCTGGTTTAAACTGCAGGCTACTATAAATATATTTAAATGTTTAATTGTCCCTCTGAGGAAGTTTAAGAACATTAGAGCTAATTGTATGATTCAAACAACTACTAAATAACTAGATTGAGTCTCTTGAGAGGTACATAAAGTTGTGCTCTGCATTCCTGAAAAATGTTCCTTTCACACAACATAAGCATACACATAAATACTACTGATTATGAAGTGTTATGCAACTACATCTCAAAAGATAGATTGAATAGTCCATACAAATTTTGGTAATGAAATTTCTGTTTCGGTGGTACAAAATGGGGTATTATATATATTATTATGTAGCATATAGATATATACATTACATATATTCTCTTCAATAAGCTATTATACATATTTACATATTTATAAACTTTAAAATATGTAGGCAAACACTAGAATGATTTTCTAGTTTTTCATAACTTTATTTAACCAGATTTTGCATGTTTTCCTTTCATTTGATTTCTTACCTATCCATCTCACATAGGTAATCATATATTTAATCATTCTTTCCTCTTTACGTTCAGGATTGAATTACTTAAAGTTGATTTCTTTGATAGTTTTGGCTTTTTAGAGTTTCAGTAAGTCTCCCCCACTTACATTTGAAATCATGGTTTCAATGCTGTTTCCAACTCTCTCTAATCTTTAATCTTTCTTCTCAGATGTGGGTAGTCTTTCCTCTACTCAAGCCCATGTGTTGTCACCATCACGCTGGTCTGTTCCCTTTACCACACACTTCACTACTACATTTCTATCCAAAAAAGGGATATCAATTATTCACCAGAACTCCACTATGGTAAACTTCATTTTGTATTTGGAAAAGACTCGAAGCGACTGGGTGGCTCAGCTGGTTAAGCGTCCAACTTCAGATCAGGTCATGATCTGGAGGTTTGTGGGTTCGAGCCCACGTCAGGCTCTGTGCTGACAGCTCAGAGCCTGGAGCCTGCTTCAGATTCTGTGTCTCCCTCTCTCTCTCTGCCTCTCCCCTGCTCATGCTCTCTCTCTCTCTCTCTCAATAATAAATAAACAGTTAAAAACATTTTAAAAAGAACATTCAAGCTGAGTAGTTTGGAATGGGAAGCACAAAAATCATGTACAACCAAATCTGATTAGGAGTATGCTTTTTAAAACAAGGAGACACTGTTATTTACAGGATGATTTGCTTTTGCTGACCAACAATACGAATCGGTACATACGCATTTTTAATATAAATGGAAGCAGATCTAATGTGATTTTTAAGGTACAAAAGAGAGAAATCTGTTCTATGTAATGGATGACAATGAAGGGATGTTAGAAGACAATGTCTGGTACTAATTTTGGTATTTCTCTGCTGTGAAGTAGGTTTTGTTAAAACACAAACAAACAAACCAAGAAAAACAAATAAAAAGCTCCTTTGTCTTTGCTATGTGTTATTGTGATGAAAAATCTAAATTGCTCACTAAACATTGTGTTTGATGATAGTATTTGGAAAGCCCACATAACAGCAACTTCTGCACCTAGGTTCAAATAGGGCATAAAAAGAGAAAAAAAAAAAAAAACAAAGCAAAACATGCTCTAATAATCCTGTCCTTTGTGCTAAAAGAGTAAACACTTGGCATACACAAGATATAAAGTGATCATTTCAAAGACACATTCCATGACCTGCAAAGAGTTTAATTTTATTTAATATTCATATTTAAAACAAAACTTTTAGTGTTCATTTATTTTTGAGAGAGAGAGAGAGAGCAGGGGAGCAGCACAGCACCGAATGTGGGGCTCGAACTCACAAACTGCGAGATCATGACCTGAGCCAAAGTCAGACACTTAACTGACAGAGCCACCCAGGTGCCCCTAATCTTTGTCTTTAAATACTGTCTTTTCCCAAGTTGATGCATTAATTTTACGTGACTAAAATAAAATTGTATAACCAAAGCCTTGTAGAAAAGTAAAAATCTATCACCTATACATACACAAACACACAATCTGTGATTATTTATTACAATTCATTATGCTTTTAAGGCGGTTCTTATTTCACTGAAGGTTTACATATCTCATTATGGCAGCATTCAATCATCTGTTCCTTTGTAAACAATACTGAAAATTATCAGTTCAGTTGGCACTAAGCCAGCTATTGAGTCTATTGGGATGAGCAGCAAAGCAAGCACAGGTTCTCATAAAGTATATTGAGAAATACAGCCATTGAGTAGTTAATAAAAATAGAAAATTATGCATTAAAATACATCATTACAAAGTATAACAAGGATTCTCTGAAGGTGGAAAAACACACAAAACATGTAGATGACAGAATTTGGGATCAGGAAGAATCTCTCAGCAAGATAAAATTGAAGTCAGTGTTTAAGATTGCTGTGGTAGTTTGTTTGTAAAAATGGCTGTAATAATGCTATCTGTACATGTACGTCTCTTTGTGGCTACTTCTATGAAGCCCCCCTCTTATTTTGAATAATTAATTTATTTTATTAATTAAAAAAAGTTAGCAAAGCAAGCTAATGTTAGAATCTTTTGAGCTGAAGGACGAGAACATGGCAAGTCTAGAATTGACTCAGCAATTACGGAAAACAGTATGGAGATTCCTCAAAAAATAAAAAGAGAACTACCATATGATCCAGAAATTCCACTTCTGGATATATATTCAAAGAAAATGAAATCACTATCTCAAAGACATATCTTTACTCCCATATTAATTGCAGCATTATTTACAGTAGCCCAGGAGATGGAAACAAATGTTTCCATCAATAGATGGATGAATAGGGGCGCCTGGGTGGCTCAGTCGGTGAAGCGTCCAGTTTCAGCTCAGGTCATGATCTCATGGTTTGTGAGTTCGAGCCCTGCATTGGGCTCTGTGCTGACAGCTCGGAGCCTGGAGCCTGCTTCGGATTTTGTGTCTCCCTCTCCCTCTGGCCCTTCCTCCCTCTCTCTCTCTCTCTCTCTCTCTCCCTTCCTCTCTCAAAAATAAACATTAAAAAATTTTTTTTAAATGCATGGATATAGAAAATGTGATATATATATATTTGTGTGTGTGTGTGTGTGTGTGTGTGTGTGTGTGGAGAGAATCATTACATATATTATACATAATATTCCATTACATATTCATCCTTAAAATAGAAGGAAAGCCTTCCATTTAGAATATGATTGAACCTGGAGTACACTATGCTAAGTGAAATAGCTATGCTATTGTGAAAATATTTGCCAGAGTGAATATAGTGAAATAGCCAGACTCAGAAAGATAAATATTGTATAATGTCACTTGTACGCGAAATCCAAATAATTCAACTAATGGAAGAAGAGCATACAGTAGTTGTCAGGGGCTGAGAGCTGGGGAAGTGGAGAGATGTTGGTCACAGGGTATAAAATTTCAGTTATGAGTAAATTCTGGGGAGCTAATATACAATATGGTGATTATAGTTAATAATGTGCTGTGTACTTGAAACTTTATAAAAGAATATACCTTAAGTGTTCTCACAACAACAAAAAAGGTAACTATGTGAGGTGATGGATATATTAATTAGCTTGTGATAATCATTTCACAATGTATATATATAAATATATATATATAGACATATATATATAAATAAATGTTATGCTGTACATCTTATATACAACTTTTATTTGTCAATTATACCTAAATGAAGCTAGAAAAAAATTTAATATATAAAAAGTATTCCAAGCATTTTAATAACAAATAACAGTAAACTTTGAGAGTTAAGAAAATCCAGGTAATATCATTACTAATAGGCCATTTGTAAAAAGTTAAGCTTCATAAAACCTTGAAAGAGAAGGCACTGAAAAATCTTAATTTGGGATGCAGTAAAACCTTTGATAGAGATGTCAAAGTCAGAACAAAGAGCAAAGGCCAATATTGTAGTAATACCAGGAGAGCATAATTGCTGTTTCAAAAAAGGTAACAGCAGTGAAGTGAGAGTATAAACAATTTTATTTTTCTTTTTTCCACCTTGCTGGAGATATGAAAAGTTTTGATAATCTTCAAGGTTGAAGAACATAACTAATCTGTTGTCACTGAAATACTATGACATTTTCTACTAAATTAATGGTGTAGCTTTTAGAATTATAGCATTCTGCCTTATTCCAGAAGTTATAGAGTTGCTTATAAATAAACTGGCAGTTTTGAATTATTTCATTTTAATGTACCTATTTGTCAAAACTCTCCTCTATAATAGGTAAGAGTCTCTCAGCTCAAGGTGTGAAATTGATTAGTATCTACAGAAAAATAACAGATGTAGGAAGCTTGGCATGAGAACAATATCCCCTGAAGCATAATGTATTAAGTGCCTTTATTAGTATGCATAAAGCTAGACATTGTAAAAATACAACTTTACCTTGATTTGGAGTGTACTTAAAATGACAAATATTTGATTCTCCCTTGTAGATTACAGTACTTACAAAACAAAGTAAAGTTGACTTAGTCAAAAGTATTATTTAAAAAAAATCATGCTGATTATTGATTATATTGAAATGTATAAAATAATTTGGTTGATCTTTTGTCAATGAAGAATATAAAACTAAGCATATATTAAGTTCTTAAAATATATTTCCAAAGAAAATTAATATTTATCCTTTCAAAAGAGTTTGGCATAATAGAACTGATATATATAATTCATATTCTGAAATTATATTTACTAACGAACAATACATTTAACATAAAATCAACACTCAGGAACTTCATATTGATATAATTAATAATAATAAAATAGAACACCATGAAGAATAGTAACAGAATGATTTAACACATCATTTAGTAAATATCACAAATACATGCCAAATTTATTTGGTAGCAAATGTACCATTTCAAGATATATAAATAAGTGAGCAAGGAATTTTGCAGGTGAACTTTAGAATAAAGAAAAGTGAAAATTAAGTTGCCTGGGTGGCATAGTCAGTTAAATGACTGGCTCAGGTTATGTTCTCACAATCGTGAGTTCAAGCCCCATGTCAGGTTCTGCAATGATGGCATGGAACCTGCTTAGGATTCTGTCTCTCCTTCTCTCTGCCCCTTCCCTGTCTGTGTCCTTTCTCTCTTTCTCTCTCTCTCTCTCTCTCTCTCTCTCTCTCTCTCTCTCTCTCTCTCTCAAAATAAATAAATAAACTTAAAAAAATTTTTAAAGAAAGTGAAAATTAAAGTGGTAAGTGACTATCAAATATTTTATCACATTGCTTAACTTCTGTAGGAAGGAGAAAATGATTTTTAGAAAATTGTTGGGGACTTACAGTTCTATAAAGAGCTTTAAAGTCATCTCTACTGTACTGACAAAGAAAAAGGAAAAAGAGGCTAAACAAACTAAAATTATTGACTTTTCATAAATTTATCAGAGAATTGAGGTCATAGGGCAAACCACCACCCTGCATACCAGAGAGCAACAAATACAGAGAATCACAGCTGAGATCAGCCTATTGGGAGCAGAAGGCACTGGAGCCAGTAATTGATAAAAATACTTAAATCTGTATTAACAAACTTCTGGAGACCGAGTGTGGACTACCTTGTGAATTAATTATTTCTGAGGGCCCAGTATGTGTACTTCTTACCACTTTTATAGGTTTTACTTCCAGGAGACTCACAAGGTTCTGTAGGTTTAGGATGGACAGAAACTATTTTGCTTTTCAAGTAAGGAGAGCAGAAAAGTAATCATTTAAAAATATGCTCAGAACATTTGCCATAACAAAGGCCTATCCTCAGGGGAATCTACGAGAGCTTTACCTGACCTGGGAAAAAGGCAAGTAGACAACTCCAGTTCCTTATAGTCTTCTAGTCATACCTGGGGGTAGGAATGGGTAACTAAGAAACAATGATGAATATCACAGCTCAAGGATTCAAGCTCACCAAGAAAACTGAAATTTTATCCTAAGATTATAGAATGCTTTTCCCCAACATCTCACCAGCACATCAACAGGACTTCAGAAGATTGATTATAATCCAGAAAGCTGTTACACACAGACTCTATGTAAGGAGTTCTTTAGGAAATCCAAAGAAAAGGAGAAAGCAAATGAATAAGGAAATAGTAGGAAACTGAAGTCTTTGGCATTTATACAGACTGTGGCAAACACAGTCCATTACTGGCCAGAGTGACATAAAATTTCATGCCAAAACCCTGACTACTTTAATTCTTATTACCAGATACATTCATCCAATGTTCAACAACAACAAAAATTGCTAGGCATACAAAAAGATAAGAATAAACATATTGAGAAGATACAAAGCATGCATTAGACCAGCGTGGATATGATACAGATTTTTATATTATCAAATAGGGAATATAAAATAAAAATAGTAGTCTATGTGAAGTACTCTAATGGAGAAAAGTAAAAAAAAATGTAAGAATAAGTGGGTAATATAAGCAAACAGATGGAAAGTCTAAAAGAATAACAATGAAAAGGAATGCTGAAAATGAAAAACACCATAATGAAAACAGAAAGTATCTTTGATGAGACCATCAGTTAATTAGACATGATTGATGAAAGAATCAGTGATCCAGAAAATATTCCAGTTGTATTTTTCCAAACCGAAAAGCAAAGGAAAAATAACAAAAACATGAAAAAATGGAAGAGAATATACAAGAACTGTGGGAAAATAACCAAAGGTGCAAGATGTGCATAATAAGATTAACAGAAGAAAAAGAGAAAGGGACAGAAGAAACATTCAAAGTAATAATGGCAGGGGTTCCTTGGTGGCTCAGTCCATTAAGCATCTGACTCTTGATATCCACTCAAGTCATGATCTCAGGGTCGTAGGATTGAGCCCTGTGCTGGGCTCTGTGCTGACAGTACAGAGCCTGCTTGGGATTCTCTTTCTCCCTCTCTCTCTCTCTGCCCCTACCCCATTCAAATGTATAAAGAAATTGTAAAAAAAATAAAATAGATATACTGTAAAATAAAAAAAAAAGTAATAGTGGTAGAGAATTTTTCAAAACGAAGGATACAGATCCAGGAAGCTCAGAAAATATAAAGTAAAATAAATAACAAGATATCTACACCTGTGCATATTGTATTCGGACTACAAAAACCCAAAGTCAAAGACAAATTTTTGAAACAACCTGGTGATAGAGAGTAGGGAACAAACAGAGCCGAAATTACAGAAGAAGAAAGATAAGGATTACACTGCACTTCTCTTCAGAAATCATGTAAGCAAGAAGGGAGTGAAGCTTGTAAAATGTTGAAAGAAACAAAAACAACCTAGAATTCTGTTTTCAATGAAGTTATCTTTTGAAAGTGAAAAATGAATGACTTTTTCAGACAAATGAAAACTGGGAGAATTTTCCTCCAGAAGAACTGCTTTGCAAGAAATATTAAATTATTTTAAGAGAAAGAATATGTTATAGGTCAGAAGATCAGGCATACATAAAGAAAGGAAGAGCACCAGAGAATGAATAAATGAAGGTAAAATAGATCTTTTCTTTTTCTTAGTCATAATTGATCTAATAAGCAACTGCTTGTTCAAAGAAATAGTAGAACCAATATATTTGGTGATGATAGCTTATAGGTTAGTGAAATGAATGATGGTATCATTATAAGATATGGAGGAAGAAATTTGGAATAGTTTTATAAGATAGCTGTACTTTCTGTGAAGTGATTTAATGTGATATGAAAATGAACTTGGATTATTTTGAATGTATATTGCAAGCTCTAGGGTAACCACCAAAAATGTTTTTGAAAGATGTTTACTTGATGTTCTAAGGAGAGAAAATAGAATAATATAAAATAATCAATTAAAAACAAGAAGGCAGAAAAAGAGTGAGTTAAAAAGAAAAAAGCAAGCACAATAAAAATACTTATGTTTACAGATAATAATACAAATGTATCAATAATTACTTTAAACATGAATGGTCAAAATATTCCAATTAAAAGACAGAGACTTTCAAAGTGGATTGAAAAACAATAAACTATATGTTACCTAAAAGAAATCCACTTTATTATTTTTTTTAATTTTCAATTTTTTGTTATTAGAGTATAATTAACATACAATGTTATATTAGTTTCAGGTGAACAATACAATGATTTAACAATTCTATATATTACTCAGTGCTCATACTATAAATTTCTTTTAATCTACTTTATCGATTTCACCTATCCTCCCACAAATCTTCCTTCTGTCAACTACCAGTTTGTTCTCTATATTTAAGAGTCTGTATTTTTGTTTGTCTCTGTTTTGTTTCTTAAATTCCACATATGATTGAAATCATATGGTAGGTGTCTCACTCTTTGACTTATTTCATTTAGCATACTCTCTAGGTCCATCTGTGTTGTTGCATATGGAAAGATCATTCTTTTTATGGCTGGGTAATATTCCATTGTGTGTATATATATGTGTGTATGTATATATATATGTACACCACACCGTCTTTATCCATTCACCTATGGATGGACACTGGTTGTAAATAATGCTGCAATAAACATGAAGGTGCATATAT
Organism: Acinonyx jubatus; assembly: GCF_027475565.1. Classification (NCBI taxonomy): domain Eukaryota; kingdom Metazoa; phylum Chordata; class Mammalia; order Carnivora; family Felidae; genus Acinonyx; species Acinonyx jubatus. Next base: position 105,214,205 of record NC_069382.1, read on the forward strand.
TTTTTTAAATTTGTATTTGTATTTTCTTGGGTAAATTTCTAATAGTGGAATTATTGGATCATGTAGTAAATCTACTCAAATTTTCTGAGGAACTTCCACACTGTTTTCCACAGTGGATACACCAATTTATAACCCCACCAACAGGACAAAAGATTCCTTTTTCTCCACATTCATACCAACACATGCTATTTCTTTTTTTAATATATGTTTTATCACATAGAGACGATATTTATTTTTTAATTTTCATTAGATATTTGATCAGGAACACAATCCCATTAGAATATGGAGACTTAAGATCTGCTCAAGAGTGAATCCCTTTTTTTTATATGAAATTTATTATCAAATTGGTTTCCATACAACACCCAGTGCTCATCCCAACACGTGCCCTCTTCAATGTCCATCACCCACTTTCCCCTCCCTCCCACCCCCCCAACAATCTTCAGTTTATTCTCAGGTTTTAAGAGTCTCTTACAGTTTGGCTCCCTCCCTCTCTAACTTTTTTTTTCCCCTTCCTCTCCCCCATGGTCTTCTGTTAAGTTTCTCAGGATCCACATAAGAGTGAAAACATATGGCATATGGCCTTTTGTAGCAACATGGATGGAACTGGAGAGTGCTATGCTAAGTGAAATAAGTATTACAGAGAAAGTGAATCACTTTGTAACAGTGTATTCAGGACACATCAAGGAGAAAACAGAGCAGCATTTACTGGGAGAAATATGTAATTGTTTCAGTTTATATACAGTAGAATGTAAGATTATGGTATTCATTTCAAAGGCTGCTATAATCAACTTCTGCTGAGTGGGTGCAGGACAACTGCAATGTACTTAGTCTGGTGATGAGCTTTTATATATAATGCCTAAAGCATGATCCACAAAAATGATTAGGTGGGATTTATCAAAATTTACTGTTTAAATTTATTAAAACTTCTGCTCTGCTAAATATATTATCAAAAGAATTAGAATACAAACCACAGACTAGGAGAAAATATTTGCAGAAGACACACCTAATAAAAAACTTTTACCTAAAATGCACAAAGAACTTTCAAACCTCAACAATAAGAAAGTAATACAATTAAAGAATGGTCAAAAAATCAGAACAGATACTTCACCAAAGAAGATATACAGATGAAAAATAAGCATAGAAAAGATACTGGATATTATACACCATTAAGAAATTATAAATTTAAAAATGTTATGTGTATTGACTCTACTTCATTAAAAAATAATGCAATCCCACTATACAGATATTAGAATTGTTAGAATAAAAATACCTGACAAATCCAAATACTAGGGAGAATGCTTAGAAACAGGAATTCTCATTATTGTTTTTGGAAATGCAAAATGGTACAGGCACTTTGGAAGACAATTTCACAATTTCTTACAAAGGTGTTCTCTCACCATATAATCCAAGGATCTTCTTCCTAGGAGTGGTTCAATTCAATTGCAAACTTATTTAAACACAAATACCTGTACATCAATGTTTATAGTTGCCAAAACTTATTTATAATGTCAAAAACTGGAAGCAATCAAATATCTTCTTTCAATAGATAAATGGTTAACAAACTATTATAGGTCTATACAATGGAATATTATTCAGGGATAAAAAGAAATGGCATCTCCAAAAAGACATGGAGAAATACTAAATGAATTGCTACATAAAAAAAGCCAGTCTGAAAAGGCTACATACAGTGTGATTCCAACTGTATGACATTCTAGAAAAGGCAAAACTATGGAGACAGTAAAAAGATCAGTGATTGCTAAAAAGCTTGGGGGAAAATAAGTGATAAATGGGGGAGGGATGGGATTTTTGGTGATAAAATTATTCTGTATGTTACCATAGTCATGAATGTATGTCATTAGGCATTTGTCATAACCCACAGAACTGTGCAACAGAGTGAATCATGATGCAAACAATAAAATTTAGTTAATAAATACTTAATGATACTGGTTCAATAATAATAACAGATGCATTGTGCTAATACAAGATGCAATAATAGGGAAACTCTATGTAGGAAAGGGGTATATAGGCACCCTCCTCATTATATGCTCAATTATTCTGTAAATTTAAAGCTATTCTAAAATTAAACCCTTTAATTAAAAATTTACTCTTACAACCTATCCATTGTTATCTCTACTTAGTTAACCATTCACTTTATTTGAGGCTAGGAAGAACCTGGAATCAAGCCAGAGCATTGTTTAATGTTTTATCTATCATTCAGGTCAAAACCAGCAAAGTTTAAAAATTATGTCTACCTATAGCTCCCCACTCTCTCAGTCTCTCTCTTCCCCTCTCTTTCTCTCTTCTCTTCTCTTCAGGCGCGCGCGCGCGCGCGCGCACACACACACACACACACACACACACACACACACACACCTTTGAGAACCTAAGGAACTGAAAACTCCTTTTTCAGGAGTTTCTATTTCTCACTCAGAGTCCTCCAAATGGGCATGGAATTTGTCCTTTATTAAATGATTTGGTGGGTTTTTTTTTAATTCTAAATTCTTTGAGTAATGTTTGCTTTTTTAATGAAGGAATTTAAATGTTTTTTTTTTCTCTTGAATAGAACTATTAGAAGAATGAATGATAAATATAGAGCTACAGAATGAATAGGGTTGAGAAAGGCAAGTCAAACACCAGTAATACTTCTTGGTTGTATTTTTAAAACATTTAGACTTTTTCTCATTTCTAATAAAAGATTAGCATTAAAGTAGTCATACAATCTATTGATTCTGAGATATATGAAGACACAGATATCTTATAATATTGTTTGTAACATTTTAGCAGTAATGGCAGCTCTCTCAAATTTCAGTTTTATTCATTCAGTGCATTGAATTCTTATTTAATACAATTGGATACCTGATACAATGAGTTGTTTTCTTTATGCCGCAGCAGTGATGACCCTAAACTGTTCTGACACTCAGTCTCAGGTACTGAATTTAGCCTCACACTGACATCTCCAGATCAGAGATTTAGTCACATGCTACCTATGAATGTTATCTACCTGTTTTTTCATGGTTCTGAGATATAATGCTGTCTGTGATGGAAAGATGACATGAGTGGTCACATTGCATTTGATACTAACAAAAGTGAACCAAGGGTTAAATGATTGGATGATCAGCCACAAAATAGAGGACTTCAGGTTTAGATGGTATGGTAAGGATATACTTGAATAGCAATACTAGATTCCTGTGACATGCTAAAATCTACAGAAGGAAGAGCAGAACTATACAATAGACTTTGACAACATCCCTACATATAACAAACCAAACTTACAGGAAAATCATGTAAACAACAATCCTTTCATTCACCTGAGCAAATATGCCTAGGGCATTAGGATTGATGACAACTGACAGGATTCCAAAGGTAGATCAGTAAAGGAATGAATTTTCATAACATGCAAGCAAAATCTCTGAGAGTCTGTAAAGACATACAAGAGAAGCTCTAAAAATAAAATAGTTTTGTTCAGATAACATTTAATTAATTCATTAATTACAATATAATTGTAAACAAAAATAATAATTTGAAAAAATTCTGATGACAATCTGGTGAATCTGATTGGATATAAATAAACAAAAAAATGTCACCAATACGACTTTCAAAAGAACATTATTAAATATATTTTATTGTGGAAACTCCATTATTCAGATTTATTATCCAAGACTTTGTCTCCGCATATTAACAGAAAGATATTTTCAGTGTTCAGAGAACTTATCCCCTCTTTTTCTCCTTATATAAAATATATTCCTTGGCATATTGAACATAGGTCTAAATATATCTGCTTCCTCTGAGGCTATAATAAAATCATAAACACACAAGAATGGATATATGGCAAGAATGTGCTTCTTGAATCTCCTTCCAGAAAAGAACTTCTCTTTGAACTTTGAAAAGTGTATTTAGCTGACCGCAGTCAGCTGTAGTGCTTTTAGATTTCCCTCTGATTTTGAGCTGTGATCATCCTTTCTTTTAAATTTTTTTTAATGTTTACTTATTTTTGAGAGAGACAGAGACAGAATGCGAGTGAGTTAGGGGCAGAGAAAGAGAGACAGAGACAGATCTGAAGTGGGATGCAGGCTCCAAGCTGTCAGCACAGAGCCCGATGTAGGGCTCAAACTCATGAGCCATGAGATCATGACCTGAGCTGAAGTCGGACACTCAACCAACTGAGCCACCCAGGTGCCCCTGTGGTCATCCTTTACTCAGGCATTTGCCCAGTGGGAAAAATGAAATTTGGCTATTTCTTTACTCCAGAGTTCCCTGTTTGGTTGGTTGGGACATTGTCAGAAGCACAACAAGGTCTGAGACCTTCTCTGCTTACCTCTGCTTCCATCTCCATTTCCCTTCATTGATGTTATTTTTGCTTCACAGTCAGGAGTCTTCCTTCCTAGTCCTGTTTCTTTCTCCCTTTTCTTTCACAACATTAATAAATTAATAAAACTTTTACACTGTACACTCCGTACAGCATCTGTCTCTAATAGGTCCTGAATTAGCACAGCTGGGGTATAGTCCAATGGAGTAGGTTGGTAGGATGGAATTTGGGACTGGGACACCTGTGTCATTGGCAATTAAGACCTTATCTGAGGT